>NC_056733.1:1581599177-1581709177 GCF_019279795.1 Protopterus annectens | reverse complement strand
AACCTGGAAACATCAAAAATCTGGACAAGGCCCATGAAAAATAGGTACAAATCTGTACACTGATTAACATACAATTTGCATACATAATTACATAACCCCACCTACTCCAATGGAATTGTGGGATACCAACTTTTCAAACACAAACTGAAGAACAGACAACCAAAGTGTGGCACCAGAGTGCCCCTGCAGCCATTCCAATGCCCCATTACCTGGCTATTTCACCTCATTTACCATAAACACTAATGTGTGCATACTGCTTTACTTCTACAGCTTCTGCCCTTGAAACTCACATTTATTAGCCTCTAGCCACCAGGTGTATTTAGTTGGGGGCATTTACACACACAGTTTCAGATAAATACAAGGTTTTCTGTGTTTATTTTTATTTATTAATTGTCATAATGTACATATAGTTCAGATTTAATTCCAAAATATTATACTGCTCAAGTAGATATGATTCTCCTAAATTATGGACTATGCCAAGAAGTATTAAAGGCTTCAACTCAAAGCTGAACAATGTCAACATTTTCATTGTTAACTGCTTTATAAAGTTCCATTTGATTCCCTGCATAATGTGTGCTGTTTACTGACATGGCCAAGACATCTGTTTTCAAATTTGAATCAACATTATGAAACAATACTGGATCCATTCCAAAACAGGAACTAGGCAACCAGAGATATATGCATGTAAAATGAAGGATAACACATTTCAGGGCACTGAAAGACCATTTAAAATCCTGGAGGATATTCAGCTTAAATTATCTAGACATACAGCAAGAAGTCAACATTTTAAATATTTAACATTTATATAAAGCCAGAGAGCTTTAATATATCAGGCAGATCAGTCACCCCTCCAAGTACCATCACCAGAAGCACAAATGATACTATATTTATCCAGACTGTTTCTAATGGGTCAGCAAGGAACTGAACACATAGCAGTTCATTTTTAACGTACAGAAAATATAAATGCATGTATGTCCTTAGAATAGTATACATGTAACTTAAGGTTTACATGAATATTAACTGTATTTACTGTCACTTGTGATAAACTAGAATACATCTTATAAAACTGAATTTAAAACATTATGGCATCACATTATATTTAATGCTAGTTACTTCAATGCCTTTGAATCATTACTTGCAGCATTTGTTATAATTAAGAAGTAGTAAAACATCTTCTCTTTACTCATCCATAGAGTGATATATGTGTATAGCTCATTGCTTCCAAAGCTAAACTGTTGCTTGAATCAAGTCTGTAGGAGTCTCAGAGCACCTAACATTTTTTTTTATTAAAATAGAATAGCACTTTGTTCTCATCTTTAGTTTAATAGAGACTTCATCTCTATTAAACTAAAGATGAGTCACAAGACAAAAGCACTTATCTATTTTAATAAAAAAGTGAGTTGCTCTGACTTACATCATCATTAAATAAATAAAAATTAGATTTTTTTAAGGATAAAAATAGACTGTCAAAAAGCAGTGTAGCTGAAAGGTACATTATGACTGCTGCAACTTACAGTTTGGGTGAAACACACACTGTTTCCTAAAGCAGCTCACCTAATAACTCCAAAGTAGCAGCCATCATTGCCTCAATGCAGTACAGCCAAAGCCGAGCCGTTTCATCTGGCCACCAAAGCATTAATTCACCAGGCATGAGTGACCTCCGCTCAGTGCAAAAGCAAAACAGCCAAAGTATTAATCAAGCCATGACTCCGAGTCCAACAACAAATGCACAGCCAAAGGTCTGCAGTAGTTGCTTGTTCCATTTCCAATTCCGTACTAAAAGTTTTCAAACAGCTGGAATTTAAGAACACACAGCCAAACCTCTGTAGCAATCAATACTTTCATTCAAACAGCTAAAAGAAAGCACATGAGCCCTTGAGCTCAATTCCGACAGGCTGACAGCACTGACATCATCACGCACATGATGACGTCAGCTCAAAACGGCACGAAATAAAAAGAAATTTGAAAAGAGCTGGAAAAAATCAGAAATGAAGGGGTGCCACTTGGGAATCATGGCACCCCATTAATTAGACCCCAAAACTCGGTAAAAACTGAGTAAATTGGTACAGTTGGGAGGTCGGCATGCAATGTACTCTAGAGCTTAATTATCTTTACATAAATGAGCCACAGTTAAAAAGGGTTTAAAATATTTAATAATAAATACTAAAACACAAGACAATACTACTACACCACAGTGCTATTCAAGAGTTCATATTTAACACAGAAACTTAAAATAATTCAGTAGTACAGTTCTGACATAACAGAAAAATACTTAGTCTAAACTTTTCTAATTTCTGGCTATCGCTACAAGAAAACACACTTCTAAGATAACTTACTTAAGAGAGCAGGCAGTGCTGTAGGTTGGATATCAAGACAAAAATGATTAACAATTTCTGGTTCTCACTGTTTAAACTGAAACACCAGTTCTGATAAACATTACATCATCTTTTTCACCCTTTCTGGAGTTCCCAGGCTACACATTAACTGCATTTACATTCCTTTACACTTAGAGCAATAAAGGACATTCCACATGTAAATTCTGGTCATTAACTTTAGGACTAAAACAATTGGCAGGAAGCCCCCATCCAGTCAGACTGGAGCTGGCTTGTAAATCATCAAAGGCAGTGATGAAATAATTTTAATTTCAAAGGACCAGCAATAATTGCTTGACTTAGCTTTCTTTACAGCAGATGGCAATGTTGCCACATTGTTTTAAGTTCAACATTCACAGTATTTATAAATAATAGAATTATGTACCAAATTCTATTTGACTAAGCTGGCAGCCTTCATCCTTCTTTACCAGTCTTCACACATATAACAGTGAGGATAGTAGATGGGTTTGGGCAATGCCAGTTTTGGTGGAATTGGTGAGGAATGGTCTGGCTCTGTAGAGAGATCCGAGTTTTATGTGGACTTTTTTGATTGTTAATGATATGTGCAGGCTGTAACTGAGGGATTTGTCAATGGTAATACCTAGTAATTTGGTATGTTCTCCTGGCTCAGTTTTGGTGTTGTTAGTAGAGTAAATGTCAAATGGGATGGGTGGTTGAGCTATTTTTTTGGTGAAAAAATATAGTAATTTGGTCTTGTTGGGATTTAGTATTAGTTGATTGGTGAAATGGTAGTGTTCAACATTTGTAAAAGCCTTTTGTGTTTTTTGCAAGAGTTTAGGTATTGAGGTAGCTGAGCAGATGAGTGTAGAATCATTTGATACTGCATGATGCTATCAGATGTGGTTGCAGAATTGAGATAATTTGTAAAGATTATAAAGAGAAGTAGGCCAAGAGTGGAACCTTGGGATGCACCCACTGAGACTGGTAATAGTGATGATATCGTCTAGCAATTTAATGGCTTGCTGTCTATCTGACAAGTAGCTGTGGAACCATTACAGTGTTGAATGTGGAAACTCTAGGGAGGTTAGTTGGTATAATAGTTTTTGGTGTGAAACAGTGTCAAATGCTTTTGACATTTCTAGGAAGACTGATGAAAATGAAACATAAAGGCCATTGTTTCAAGATTGGTTTACCAATTTTGTGAAGCTGAGTAGGGTGGATGCGGTGCTATGATTGCATCTGAATCCATGCTGTGTGTCTGGAAGACGGTTATTGTTGAAGAGGTAGAGAAGAATTTGGGAGTGTACACATTTCTTGAGAATATTAGCAAGCGGTGGGGGAATAGCGATGGGGCTGTAGATTGATAGTAGTATCAAGGTGCCTCCTTTGTGTAGGAGAATGATATAGGATATCTTCCAGAGTATGGGGACGTATTGTTTGGAGATGGACTGATTTATTAGTATGGAGACCAGGTAAGAAGTGTCATCAGCTGCAAATTTCAGGAAAACATTGTGAGGCAGGCCAGCTGCTAGTGTGGAAAGTTTAGGTTTATGGAGACATTTATTGATGTATCTTGTATGTATAGGTTTAAGGTTAAATGCTGGACAGTCAGTAAAAGTGGTAGGTACAGTGAGTGGTTTGGTGGCTTTTTGGTCAAGTAGGTACAGGATGGAATTAGTGAAATGGGAGTTGAACTGATAGGCTATGCTTTCAGTGGCATGTGGGGTAGAGGGGTTAGGAATAGAGGAATGTTTTGGATTGAGTAGTTGATTTATAGAGGCACAACATTTCTGGGGGTTATTTTGATGTTTCTCTTGGGTTGTAGAATAGAACATTTTTTGTCTATTTTTATTTGCCTTTTGACTGTGTTTCTTAATTGTTGGTATTTTTTGAGGATGATTGTTTTGTGTTAGCTAGGTAATGGGACCAAGCCCTGTCTCATTGTGTTATAAGGAGTTTAGTGTGTTTTGTTAGCCAAGGGGTAGGTCTAGTTCTTGTGCAGATTTTCCTGGTAGGGGCTACTTTATGTAGGGTTTCTAAGAATATGTTGTTAAAGTATTGCATTGCATCATCTAATTAGAGGCATTTTAATGGGGACCAGTTACATTGTTTCAAGAGGCAGATAAATGTATCAGTGGAGACATTTTTTGTTTTCCAAATATGCTTGTAAGTGATGGATTTTTTATGGTTTACATTGTGTCTTAGGAGGTAGATGGATATGTGATCATTGAAAGTGTCCGGGAGACACCCTGAACATTGGCATAAGGAGGGTCTGTTAGTGAGAATCCAGTTGAGTGTGGATTGTTTTTTCTGTGTTTGTCGATCCTCGTGGGAGTATTAATGATATGGGAAAAGCAAAAAAATGTTAATGTAGTTTGATGGGTTTTCAGAGGAACAGGAAGACTAGGTTGAAATCACCTGCAATGATAGTTTCATAGTTAAAAGTGGATGATGCCCAATTAAGGAGATTTTTGATTATCATAGAATTTTTGCCTGGGGGGAGGTAGACTGTGATGGTGATAATGTTTTTGTTATTGTTTCGTTGAAGGCTGGCTGCAAGTGCTTCAGAGCTATTTGGATCAGAGGGGTGTCTGTCTGCTTTAAGCTGAGAATGTCCTTGTAGATAATTGCAATACTGCCTCTCTGCTTTTTGAGTCTATCTAGTCTAAGAATATTATAGCCCTGGGTGAGAAGTTCACTGTCTTTTATGTGTTGCTTTAACCACGTTTCGATTAGAACCACTATGTCGGGGGTATACAGACTGAGGGTAGCGTGTAGTTGCTCGACTTGCTTAGGATGCTTCTTAGGTTAATGTTTAAGAATAGCAGGTTTGAGTTGTTATGGCTTTGCTTTATATAGTTTTGTTGCTTGATGTTATTACGTGAAATAATTTGTTGGGTGCCTAACTGTGAGCCAGGGTTGGGGTGTATATCAGCAGATTGAAAGAGTAGAGATAGTTTGCATGGGAATAATTAGGCAAGTTTTGTGATCAGCTTTAAATATTTACTGAGTAGATTAGGAATTGGTTGGGTAAGAAGATACTTTATTGGGAAGAATTCTGTGAAAGTAGTAGGGGTAAGGTGTTATTACGTTGGTTGGAGGGGTTTCATTGTTTTGGGTTATATTGATTAGTGTGGGAGAGTAATTAACTGAAATGTATAATCCATAGAAGGAAGGAATTAGATAGGTAGATATCAGAAAGGTGATGGAGACTATGTGAAGAAATAACATTGTTAATATTGTGGAGTTGTAGTGAGTTTGAATGTGGGTGTGGTGTGAGGTGGAATGTAATAAAGGGAGTAGCTAAGTAGGAAAGTACTAGAGTGGGGAAGATATATGCAAATATATTATTTTGGTTTACAGGTCGGGAAGAGGGGGTATGTGATTGATTGTGGAGGTGAATGGGAGAGGCCAGAAGGGCACAACTGTAAGTAAAGTGGGGGTGAGTGGGAATGGGGGGGTAGGGTAGGGGAGCAGAGTGAGCCCAATGGCAGCTGACTATGCAATATAGTAAGCTTTCCTAGAAAACTTGACACTATGTGGTACTATTATATTATAACAAATAATGTGCAATGTTGCTAAAGAAAAAAATATAACTATGATGAGCCTAGAGTAGTGTGTGTTTTACTATAAGTTAGGGGTAGCATAATAGTGTCCAGAGACAGAAAGAGGGAAAAGATAAAAAATAAGTGTCTTGAAGTAGGGTAGGTTGATTGTTAAAGGTAAATCGGACAAGAGGTATTAGGTGGAAGGCATGTGAGAAAGAACTTTAATAATAAGAAGGTAAATGTAAGTTTAAATAATAAGGAGAAGAGTGACGAGCAGTTAGGTATGGTACATGGTTCGAGGGGGGGGGGGGACTGCAGAGTCCTGGTGATGTGCAACGGCTAATGGATTAGTGTACATCTGTGCAGGTTATTTTAAAGATACCATGTATAACATACGTTATGTTCCAACACAACTGAGATGATGGAGTAGGTCAAATTAATGAGCAGCTGCTGCAGTGACCAGTCTTATAACTCTCAACTGTACAGACTTTCACAGAATGTCCAGATTATTGCCTCATATTTTTGGTCCATTTTTCCTAAAATTGTGGATTTCTGGCAAATTAGTGTCAAATCATTAAAGATCGAAGTTAAGAAATAATAGCAGACATTTGAGTTTCAGACTTCATACCATTCAGAAAATTCATGCTAATGCAAAACCTGTCATTCTACCAACTTTCAAAATTTGTAAGAGCAATAGTTAAAAATTGTCCCTATTTTGGGCCTTTCTCCCACTTTTATTTATGGCTTTGAACATATTTCTTGTTCTAAGAGGTTGAGAGGGGTGGGTAGTATGATTATCTGGCTGTCACCTATGAAGAGAAGAAAGAGACAGAGGTTAGGTGGAATAGGAGAGAACAGATATGGTAAAAAAGTGAATGAAAAGCAGGCACAGTGTAGAAAGGAGATTGGAGATGTAGAAGAATGGTGAGGGTAAAGAGTGGAAACAAAAGGAAGCAAAAGGGAGGAACAGAAAGGAGACAGCTGGTTAAAGTGTATGGAAATAGGAAGGTAGAAATTGAAGACTAGAGTAGAAGACAGAGCTGTGAGAAATGTAGCTGTATAGTTGAAAAATAGCACTTAGGTTGTAGTTTTACTCAAATGACACAGTTTGACAAACAGCAGTTCAGAAAGAGAGGCATACACACTTCATTTTCACAGGTTAACAACATTGAGTGCCATATAGCATTTAATTAAGCCATTACTGTACTATGGACAAACTTTACCTTCTGTGCTAGGCCTTTCACTGGCAGTCACTTCTGTAACCTTACCTTCACTAAAGGATTTCGTACAGCAGAGCTGCTAATTCTAGTTGTCTGTCCAGGCTTTAGGCTGTTATTTCAGTAAAATCAGTAACTTCAACAGGCCTTCCCTTATGGCACCATGATGTGTCTTCTCTCAGCTCCTTGTCTTCTCCTTGCATCCCCAGACCCTCTTTTTGTATTTATTACTCTCCCTCCAACTACACAACTCCCCCATAGAAAAAAAAAAAGACCTTGAGTATGGGCTCGTCACCAGCGGTATACCCACTGCACCTTCTCTCCTACTTTGTCACACTTCAAAAACTTATGCAGTCCTAGCATTCAGAATTTCCTTGCACAACCACACAACTCTATCCAGTGTTTAAAGGACCACAACACACCTCAGTATCTAAGCAGACAGATTCTCTCTATACCTTTTCAGTTAAAAAAAAAAAAAAAAACAAGAAAATAAAAAAAGAATAAGAGTGTAGACCTTGGGAGTGGTATACCAATCAACCAACTGAACCTGCCTGCCATTAAGGTTACATTACCCAGTTAATTAAAAAAACATATTATAAGACAGAATGTAAATGTTCCTTTAAAATAAACATACATTTTTTGAAAGCAACACATATATCAGCATGGTTTACTATCAATTTGTCGACTGTAACACAGTTCAATAGCTATGTTGTCGAACCGAAATGTCGGTTCGCGCAACATCGACTAATGTAAATGTCGAACCAGATGTCTGAAAATGTCAATATTGACATTGTCGAACAAGAAGCAGACTACCAGACTGTCTGCCTTTCAAAGTTGCCACACTACATTACATGTTTGCAGGGGGCAAGCCCCCCTGCACCACCCATGTGGGGGGCTGTGACCCCCACCCCCTACTTATATATGCAAACTCCGAGATCGCACTACATTGAGGGTAAGAGTACATTTCCCGATCCCCACTATAGTGCGATCTGGCTTGGAATGTCGGAATTCACAACAGCGAATGCTGTATTGCATTCGCTGATGTAAGTTCTGACATTTTTTGTGTCAATGTTTTGAGTCGACATATGGCTCTCTTTACATTTTGTAAATCGCACAAGTTGCGATCAACAAATTGATAGCAAACCTATCAGCACATTGTCTTTTACCAGAAAAAATATCTGTATCTATATCTATATCTATATCACACACACACACACACACACACACACACACACACACACACACACACACACACACACACACACACACACACACACACACACACACACACACACACACACACATCAATTAGATCAATGACAGATTCATAGACACACTTGGGAATTTAGAGGTAGCCTATACAGTTGTAGCTTTAGCTCTGTCACCTTTAGTAGACTTAGTGTATTTATTCAAGTGTTCAAGTTAAAAAAAGGCTACTCCAACTCTGCACCATCTATTCCCAAATCCACCTCCCTTCCCCATAGTTGTTATATTCTTTTTAACACATTTGTATTTTATATAATAAAATACTTCAATAGGATCACATTAATCCAACATCCACATAGTTCAGTCCTAGCTCAGTGACAGGCAATAGAAATTACTGCAACTCTATTACAACCACCTAACTCAAATTGAACAACCAATTTCCCCCAACAACCCTCAGCCACCCCTTCCTACACCTCTACATCATATTCCATCATTGGCATTCAGAGTAGATAAAAAATTAATAAAAAATTAAAATAAATAAATACATATAATTGTTGGGTTCTCATTAACTTGTATTTTATTTTAGGTTCTTTATCTTGGCCTCAATTTTAGAACTCAAGCAGAGATGGAAATGAATTTTGGAAGAAGCTAGATTGTTGTTTGAGGAGTTTCCTACATCAGAGAATGACCTATCACAGAGAGGTTATCATGAAGATGTCAATAACGAAGAGTGATGAACCCGATAATCCAGACAATGGTCCTGTACTTAAAAGGCCAAGGAAGAAGACCTGGAAGGAGACAACACCTCAAGATCCTAAGGACAATTTCCAGCAGATCCTGTCAGGTATGGAGGAACCAGAGATACCTAATAATCAAGGGGAAATACAAGTAGGGGATATAGGGGCTTTGAATGACGAAGGTAGGGAGAGATTGGGAGAGATAATAAGCGTGAACATTAACACTCCCCTTGGATATAATCCCCAATTCAGCAACCACAGAAATCCCCATTAGCTGTTCATTCCCACTGTTACCAGCAGCACATCTGGGTACAGGTATCTCAGCAGCACCAAGGCAGAATGACAGTAACACTTTTAACTTGAACAGCAACCTGTATTTCATAGACATCTTTGACTTGGTAGACACAGATGGCATACAGAAGGTCATTGACAATGACCTTAAATGGTCCAAGGACCTCACAAAAGCCTTGGTGGACTTAGGCAGGTACCAATACAAAGCTTAAAGGTTAAATCTTAGGACAACTGGGTAGTGGGGTTCATACACTACATAGCTATTATTTTAGAGTAAGACACCTCAACAGCCACACCATTATTAGGTAATTTTCTGATTATATGGGAGGCTCACATCCTGAAAAGGGGTAATGCTTGGTACTGATACGACTAGAGATTCAGAAAGCTAAAAGCTAGAGGCAACCACTTAATGTGGGACACCAGACACACTACTGCATGGCTTAGCATCCTGGTGGGTAAGCAAAGAAATGATCCCAGCCTTCCAGAAGAGTAATCCTCTAACAAAGTTAAATATTGTTTGGCCTTCAATTCTGCCAACTGCAGATGGCTGTCTTGCAAGTTCCCTTACATCTGCAACATTTGTGGAGGTAGACACCTAGCAACAAGATACTGGCAGAAAGGCAAAAAAGGTCATTCAGCTCAACTTCATTACAGAACATGGACCAACTTATCTCTGAGACAGTAACATATGGGGGAAATCATATGGTTGTGGCTTCAACAGAAACTGCCATTATGTTGATTCAGGTAAGCCAGAATGCGTACATATGCTCAGTAAACCAGCGGAGCAAACAGAAATCTTTAAGGATTACCCAGGCCAAGTTTTAGCTTGATCCATTATTGAAGGTGTGATGCCCGTGCCCTGGCCCAGCAATCAAGGAGCCTCAATTCTCACCACTAACACCAGAGAGGGCGTCTCATATGAGAGGAAAGGATAACAGATACACACAGTAAAGTGCAATTTCCCTTACGAGCATACAGAGATCACAGTCAGTCCGGGGCTGGTCGCTCCATTGCTCCCGAGGTCCTCAATAAGCTTCCCCACTGGCACAGCTTTAGGGTCCAGATCTCAGCCTAGCTGGCAAGCTAAAACCTCCAGTACCCTCTCTGTCCAACCAGTACTTTGTGTCTCTGTCTAAGTAGCTGACACACACACACACACACACACACACACACACACACACACACACACACACACACACACACACACACACACACACACACACACACACACACTTTGAGATAAGTATTTATACAAATTTACAGACACTCCTGGGAAAGGCTGACACAGATTCTCCAGCTGTGCCCATATGCCCAGACTATATGGTAGTAATTCCTGCCACCACCAGCTAATAATTATCAGCTACCCAAAGGCCCTTAAAATGGGTGTCCAATTATTACTGTGCAATATTATTATCCAATAGTAGTGTAACTTAAGCAATCAAGGCTTATTGGAAGGGCTTATTACAGGATCACTTATAAGCATGCAATGTACTCTAGAGCTTAATTTATCTCTACATAAACCAGCCACAGTTGAAAAGGGTTTAAACATATTTAATAATAAATACTAAAAACACAAGACAATACTACTACACCACAGTGCTATTCAAGAGTTCAGAGATCACACAGAAACTTAAAATAATTCAGTAGTACAGTTATGACATAACAGAAAAACACTTAGTATAATCTTTATAGTCCTAGCTATTTCTACAAGAAAACACACTTTTAAGATAACTTACTTAAGACAACAGGCAGTGCTGAGTTAGATGTCTAAGATCAAAATGCTTAATAATGTCTGGTTCTCACTGTTTAAATTGAAACTGCAGTTCTGCTAAACATTACATCACCTTTTACACCTTCCTGGTTCCCAGGCCACACAGAAACTGCATTTACATTATTTTACACTTAGAGCAAAAAGGACATTCCACATGTAAATTCTAGTAGTTAGTCATTAAGTTAAAACAATAGAAAGAATGTGCTAGCTCAGACAGACTGACTCCGAGCTCTACAGATCAAAGGATAGATTTGAAATAATTTTAACTTCAAAAGAAAGATTTGAAATGCTTGACTTAGTATTCCTTTCAGCAGATGGCAATGTTTCCACATTGTTTTAAGTTCAACATTTCACATTTACAAATGATAGAATTATCTGCACAATTCTATTTGGTTAGGCTAGCAGCCTTCACCCATCTCTACCCAATCTTCACATCTCTCCCCACTGGAGAACCCAAGCTAGTTTTTCAAGTGACCCTTGAGAAACATCACTTGAGAGGGTTAGGTCTATCTGAGTGCACCTCACCCCATTCCCTGTCTTGAGAGCCCATCTGCATTGGCATTGCTACTCCCACTGTGGTGCTGCATTGACATATATGCTTGCAACCTCAGGCTCCATCTTAGTAACTTGGCATTTTGCTGGCTGGCTCTGTTTAACCATGTTAGAGAGTTGCAATCTGTCATTACAGTGAATTTCCTTCCATACAGATAAGGCTGATGTTTCTGCAGTGCCCACACTATGGCTAGACATTCCTTTTCCACAGCTGCATAGCATTCCTCCCTGGGTTGGAGCCTATGACTGAGATAAACCACTGGGTGCTCTTCCCCCTCTGAAGAAATCTGGCTAAGTACAGCCCCCACCCCATAGTTCGAAGCTTCCACCTGCACAACAAATTATTTGCTGTAATCTGGACTGGCTAATACAGGGGTCCTCCCAAAGCTTCTTTAAGCTTCTGGAATGCCTGCTCACATGCTAGGGTCCACACTACCTTATCTGGCCTGTTCTTCCTTGTCAGGTCTGTGAGGGGAGCAGCTTTGGTACTATAACTGGGGACGAACGTTCTGTAGTACCCTGCTGTCCCTAAAAATGCCCTCACCTGCTTTTTAGTAACAGGTGCAGGCCATGTCTGAATGGCTCCCACTTTGGCAGGTTCTGGCCTTATCTTACCCCTCCCCACTCTATGTCTTAGGTAGGAGACCTCTGCCATACCCACCTTACATTTGCTCGGCTTAATGGTCAGCCCTGCCCTCTGTAGTCTGCCCAGCACCTCCCTGACATGCTGAAGGTGAACTGGCCAGGAATGGCTGTAGATGGCAATATCATCTAGGTAAGCAAGGGAAAACCCTCGTGTTCCTGCTAGGATATTATCCATCAGCCTCTGGAAAGTCGCTGGGGCATTCTTCATCACAAAGGGCATCTTTGTGAACTTGTACAAGCCAAAAGGAGTCACAAAGGCTGACTTCTCCCTAGCACTGGGAGTCAAGGGCACCTGCCAGTAACCCTTGGTAAGATTAATGGTTGCAAGATACTTAGCCCTACCCAGCTGCTCTAGGGCCTCATCTGTCTTAGGCATGGGGTAAGCATCCGACTCTGTGTGACTATTTAATTTCCTGTAGTCTACACAGAACCTGGTGCTGCCATCCTTCTTTGGCACCAGCACCAGCACCATTGGGGAGGCCCAGGACTGTTGGACTCTTTAATCAACCCTAGTTCCAACATGTCCTGTACCTCTTCCCTCAGAGTCTGTCTGACTCTCTCAGGCACGCTATAAGAGGCCTGCCTAATTGGCCTTTGGGGTCCTGTATCCACCTGGTGCTGTGCCAGGTGGGTGCACCCTGGTTTCCCAGTGAACATGTCCCCAAATTCCTGCAACACTTCTCGGATTTCTGGAACCTGGGTAGGAGATAGCTGCTGGGACATTGCTACCCCTTCCACTGAGGTGTCAGCCCGAGCCTCACTGAGGAGATCAGTCACCAGATCTCCCTCAGACTCCTCCTGCAATCCACTGCAAATGCTCAGCACAAGGGCCTCCCTATCATGGTAAGGTTTCATCATGTTAACATGGTACAGTTTGTGCCCCTGCCATCTGTCTAGCAGTTCCACCATGTAGTTAACATCACTTACCTTTCTTACCACCTTGTAGAGACCCTCCAAAGCTGCTTGCAGTTTGTTATGTCTGGCAGGAATGAGAACCATTACCTGCTGCCCCACAGCATACTCTCTAGCTCGAGCATTCCTGTCATACCACACCTTTTTCTGTTGTTGGGCTTCTGCCAGGTTCTCCTGGGCCAAACCCATGAGTTCCCTGAGCCTTGTCCTGAGGTTTAGGACATATGCCACAACAGACTCCTTGTGAGACTCACACTCACCTTGCCACTCATCTCAAATTAAATCTAGAGGTCCCCTCACCCTATGCCCATACAGCAACTTAAAGGGTGAAAAACCTGTGGATTCCTGGGGAACCTCTCTGTAAGCAAACAACAGATGGGACAAATATTTGTCCCACTCCCTCTTAAACTGATCTGCAAATTCTCATAGCATGGACTTGATTGTAGAGTTTAACCTCTCAACAAGACCATTAGTCTGGGGATGGTAGGGGGTGGTCTTCATGTGCTTCACCCCACAGGACTTCCACAGACAAGCCAGCAGGTCTGACATGAAATTGGCACCTCAGTCAGTCAGTATTTCTTTTGAGAAACTGACCCTGCTGAACATCTCTAACAAAGCATTTGTCACCTTCTCTGCCTCAATGGAGGACAAAGCCACTGCCTCAGGGTATAGTGTAGCATAATCCACTATCACTAGGATATACTTTTTCCCTGTGGATCTTGGGTTACTCAGAGTATCCACAATATCCAATAACTACCCTCTGAAATGGCTCCTCAATCACAGGCAAAGATATCAAAGGATCTCTCACCTTGTCTCCTGCCTTGCCTACCTTTTGGCACTGCTCACAGGTCCTGCAGTACCCTGTTACATCTCTGGAAATTCCAGGCCAATAGAAGTTTTGCATAATACGTCTCTTTGTACGTTTTATGCCCATATGACCTGCAAAGGGAATATCATGGGCTATGGCTAGAAGTGCCAGACAATAGGCTCTAAGCACTACCAACTGCTGTACTCTCTCACCATCTAGCCCTCTCTCAGGGGTCTACTCTCTGTACAGTAACCCTTTGTCCCAGTATACAGATTCCCCCTTCCCTTGAGAATTAGGTACCTCCCTAGCTATCTGCCTCAGGCCTTGCAATGTAGGGTCTGAGAGCTGAGCCTGTCACAACTCTCTCCTTGTAACCCTTCCCAACTCCCCTTCCACAGGAAGTCTGGCATCCTCTGACAGTGGTGCCTCACTGTCAGCCTGGGTACTACTACTCACCTCTACCTTTACAGTCACTCTGCACAAGGTGACATCAGTACCACAAACAGCTGTTGCTCACATTCAGTCTCACTGTTACAGCGTAGCTCACTCCCTGAAGTAACCACCTCACCAGTCCTGGCAGCAAGTATGCAGTCTGCCTGGGTCTCCACCAGGCTACTAGACCCACATGATTGTACCCAAGCCTGACCACATGTAACTGCATAAGCACATGATACTGCCTCATCCAAATCTTTCCCTCTCAGGATATCTGTTTGGTACCGTTGTTGTCCCAAGACAACCTACTATTGGTGTTTTGTCTTTCCCACTTACTGGCTCCCTCAACTTTGGTTCCCCAGCTTGCCTCTGTGGACACCTGTATGCCACATGGCCCCACTGGTTGCATTCAAAACATTTAACCCTAGCTCCTGGATGTGTACCTGGACTAGTGGCTTCCCCTGCTACTGTCAGATTCTGTTGTGGCAGTATGTGCTGCCCACCATGGGTTCCTTTAGACCCATGAGCAGTACTGAGGGTCTTGTGCAGGGCTGCCTTGCTGGCCAGGTATAGGTGTTCCTTCTTCCCCAACTCATCTGAAGTAGCACATTGTCTATTAGCTAACCAGATCCTCATGTCCTCAGGCAAAGTGCTAAGGGCTTGTTCCCTCACCTAAAGGTCTGCCTGCCCTTCAAAAGTGGTGATCTGACATCAACTCACCCAGCTATGAAAATAAGCGCTCAGTTCAGCAACATATTCACACAAACGTTCATCTGCCTTGCATCTATGCTCACAAAACATTTTCCTGTACATTTCAGGTGTTAGCTTAAAACATTCTAAAAGACATTTTTTACAGCAGTATAATCAAAATTAATTTTTATTTAACTATTTTATTTTTCTTTGGAGAACTAGGCTGGTCAAAGACCCTTTAAAGACATGACCTGGATGAGTCATATTATAATCACGAAAACTCACAACATACTATTGTAAACAGTTTTAATACAATTTAGCTAGGCTGGTACAAGAACTCATTTCAACCATAACCTGAGCAGGAGGGACAAAAGCATCTTTCTGACTTGCGAACGGCATGAACCACTCGCACATACTGACGCTATAATGAAGAGTCTCAGTCCAGGACTATGCTGTTACTGTATAGTGTATTATAAAGTGGTATTTCACCCACCTATCACTCTAGCGCCATGAGACCAAAACCTTATTGAATACAAGGAAGAGTATTAGCTTGAGTGTGTTAACTGAATTCAGCAGCTATCGCATGTATTGTACTTATGTTTACAAATGTGTTCCTATACTAAACGTTGATTCTGCATTGCTACTTGTTTGGGAGCTGATTATATGCGCTGTATCTCACTTGTTATGTTTGCACGGCAATTACTAAGAACCAGTATGTCCCACTCCAAACCATAGTACTCTAAGTGGCAATAGTGTAGCCCAGTCTTAAGACTGGCTTACCACACTCACGCATCTCTCCCCACTATTAGCGTAGCCATCTCCTAATTGTTGATTTTGCCTCTCTTACAGCTAGCAGGACCACTGTAGTGAACAGGTGTCTTCCCGCTCTGCTGACCCCAAAGCCTGCTACATCTCCTGAATTTTACTATCAAAACACCATCCCTCCAAACTACAAGGACACCTGTGTTTTAAAGGAATTGTGAAGTGTAGGTTAAATATACCCATTGCTTACCTAATTCTACTTTATTATGTTATCTATATAAGTCTTACTACTGGCTAGCAATCACCGCATGGACCAGTCACATTACCTGCACATATTGTTCCCATTCCAGTTTTATTTACTCAAATAAGTGCTTCCCGACATCCTCCACTAGATGGCAGCAAAACCTAAGAAATCCAACCTTTACATTGGCTATTTCTAAAGTTTATAGTCTTATCCTTACAAATATCCTCAAGCTCTACCCGTTCCAGCCCTTGCCCATACCCATACAGACATATATTGCTGTTTCTAACCAATATATGTAGCACAAAAGGAAAAAGAAACAAACAATAACAGATAAACGCATATATCAATTTGACAACATTATCTGCTCTATAGTATATGTGAAATGACCTGCCTGCTAAACTGGGCGAGCTGATCCTGATTGTTTTTTGTAGGATGCCTGCAGCCCTGCTGATCACTGCTCCATTCCCCTACCCTACCCCCATTCCCACCCACTCCCACATCAACTACTTTTATACCTGTACACCACACCCATCAATGGCCGTGCCCACCCCTTTCATACCACTCCACCTATCACATCACACTACCAAATTACCTAGATGCACCCTCAGAACCACTCTTCAACACTCCCTAGTACACCTTCCCTATCTAACCCCTCACCCACCCACCTATACTAAAGCATGCCTCCACTAACAAAACTCTCATATACATGCCTCTTACTATTTTCTTTATTTACCTCTATCCTACCATTACTAGCTTCTATCACCAACTACCAAGCACAACTTAATTACACCCTTATCCTAACAAGTAAATCCACTTCCCCCAACAATCTAAATACCATCCCTTATACTCATCTATCCCCATACTTCTACCAAACATCCCTTATCTACCACCTTGCACATAGAATATACCCAACACACATGCAGTCTCTAACTAGGCTAAAGCAGCATAAGACCTTCAATAAACTACTCAAACTCTATTTTTACCTAAAAACAAAACTCATATGTTGTGGTGACATACACCCCAACCCAGGCCCACTAACTACCAATACTTCCGACCCCAACTTGAATAATACTCTACTCCACAGAGCCAAAAACACTCTCCTCATCATAAACCTAAAGGTTAGAAGTATCCTAAACAAAATCCATGACCTTCATCCACTACTTTCCTTCTATCAACCAGATACAGTTATACTGACTGAGACCTGGCTTAAACCAGGAAACCATGATAATGAAATTATAGCACCTGGCTACAATATTATTGGTAGTGACAGATTAAGAAAAAGAGGTGGTGGAGTAGCATTACTCTATAAGAGTCACCTCATCCTTGAAAAACTAGACATAACAACTCCAGACCTAGGAAATGTTGAACTCACCCTCACTAAATTAAAACGTAACCCAAATAAATATATAAACATCATAGGATGCTACATCCTTCCAGGCAATAATATTCCCATTACAGAAAATCTAGAATGGCTATCTGACTCCCCCCCCCCAAGAAAATATCATATTAGGAGACCTTAATATAGACTGGCATTATTGATCCAGTCAAAACCCACTCACCCACATCAACCTACATGGACTAACCCAGCTCATAACCTCCCCCACAAGAACAGACAAGAGAACCAAGTATCAGTCCATACTAGACTGGATTCTCGTATCCCATCCTTCACAAATATCCCTAGCTGGGTGTCTACCAGACACCCTCAGCGACCACCAAGTCACATTTCTACTCAGATCAAAAACTCCTCAACTAACCAAGGTAACTATCCAAGAAATAAGAAATAAAAAACATTTTAACCTGCCCAACTTTAGCAATGACCTAAAAAGTTGTAACTGGACCCCCCTAAAAAAAACCTAGATTTTGATGAAGCAGTTCTATACTTCAATTCAACCTTCACAAGTATACTCAACCATTACGCCTCTTCCAGAACCACTAGAATTAAAACTAATCAGGCCCCCTGGCTAACTCTAGATACCAAAGCCTTCCTCAAAAATAGAAACAAAGCCTGGGCAAACTTTCGTAGCAGCAAATCCAACTCAGATAAACAAAAATACCTTGAACTGCGCAACAAAGCCAAAAAACATATCAAAACAGATAAAATCTACTACTACCACAATTTACAGAACAAACATGTAAACAACCCAAAAAACACTGCAATTAACTCAACCTTGCAACCAGGGGAAAACATCAACTCCTACCCCTAAAACAGGAAACAGCTAAGACAATATTCCCATTCAATTCAACAAATTCTTTACATAAACTATCCAAGCCCTTGCAAACAACCAACCAATTATGAACATCTCCACCCCCACTAAAACCCCCCTTCCACCAGAAATAACTAAGAGCCCCAACTTCTGCTTCCACCCAGTACCTACCAAAACTATACAAAAACTACTCCAAAAACTCAAACCAACAACCCTAGCCGCTGATAAATTATCCACTGAATACCTCCAAAAAGCTGCCAAAGCCATAGCATATCCTGTTTCCATCATAATAAACAGATCCATCTCTGAATGTAAAGTATCCCATTTTTGGAAAATCCCTCATATTATTCCACTCCACAAAGGGGATAGCTCTTTTGAACTCAATAACTATCGTCCTATAGCCATACTAGCCATACTATCCCCCTTATCAAAACTTCTAGAGAGAGTAATACACATTCCAATTAATGAACTACCTCCTAGATAACAAATTACTATCTACACAGCTACATGGCTTTAGACCCTTTCACAGCATCACCACTGCACTTACAGCATTTACTAACACCATCAATAATCACAGAAATAATGGACTACTCATATCAGCCACATTTTTAGACATATCCAAAGCTTTTGACATGGTTAATCATGCAAAACTCCTACACTCACTATCTTCCCTAAATCTTAGCATCCCTGCCATCTTGTGGTTTAAAATCTATCTAAAGGGCAGGCAACAAGCTATAAAATGGCAAAACCAACTCTCTCCCTTACTGCCTGTCTCCCTAGGGGTACCCCAAGGCTCCATCCTGGGACTTCTCTTTACCTTTTTTACCAGCCAACTCCCTTCCAGCATTCCCAATGCCTCAATAGTACAATATGCAGATGATACCAACATAATATGCACAGCCAACACAATAGACCTCCTTCACTCCCAAACACAGGAATGTTTTTCCCTAGCCGAAACTTGGATCACCAATCAAAGCTAACCCAGCTAAAACAAAACTATGCCTCTTTAGCTCCCACAGATCCATGCCCCCCTCTCATAGTTTTACAATCTCCTCAAATAACAATACCATAATCATCCCCACTAATCACACAAAGCTGCTAGGTGTGGAAATTGATAATCACCTTAGATTCGACCTACACATTTCCACAACCATAAAAAAAAGTTTATTAAAAACTCAGTCTACTCTATCACAACAAGAGATATTTCACTGACCACTCCAAAATAACAATAGCCAGGACTCACCTAATATCCACCTTACTATATGCCTCTCCTGTGCTTACCAATCTCCGCAAAACTGACCTAAACAAACTTGACAGCTGTTATAAGATAGCCAGATTTGCCACAGCTTCATCCTTTAGACCACATCACTGTGTCTGCCTCACAAAACTCAAATGGCTAGAACTCTCACTATTACTTCAACTCAATCAACTATCCCTAGCCCACAAAATAAAACATCACTCAGACAACACCCTATCCCTACAACACCTACTCCAACCCTACACCACTACCAGAACCTTAAGATCTAGCACTCAAAACCTCCCTAAGGTTACCAAATTTAACAAAGAAGCCAGCAAATCTGTCTACAGCCACTATATTTCTAAAATCTGGAACTCCCTTCCTGCCCAAATAACTGACAACAAATCCCCAACCCACTTCAAGAAACTACTTAAAGTGCACCTCATGAATAACTGACTATGCTCCTGTATCACCCCTGGCTAATACTTTAATTTACGCTATTAGTTAGGAGCTACTTACCTATACTGTCCATGAAGATATATTTATGTGACATCAAAAATTAGCTACATCTTACTCATACTACGCTTACAAATGGTTAGATCATTACGGGACAGACCAGCTCTGTGCCTTAAATTATGTGTATAGAGGAATTGACTGAAATAATTATCTTCTCTTTCATTTAAAGTCTTTTTATTTGCTTTGCATTAGAATTGTAATTATCTTGCAGAGACATGGAATGATTTATGTAGCTAACAAAGACAGTGAATATGTTCCAAAAGTGAATACCATGCGATCACCTTATACTAACCTCTGTGTAGCCTGCCTTTATAATGTATTGTCTATCAAGTGTTACCTACTAATGTTTTGTCTGTAAAATGTAAGAATGTATTCTCTTGGAACTTTTCTCCCCGGGCCTCCACTGAAAATGGACTAATATCCAGTCGGACACTCCTGGTCAACAAATGTAAAATAAATAAATAAAGAAATAAAATCAACCAAAACGTCTTAGTAATACGTAATAGTAGAAAGAACAGCAATACAACAAAATGATAATCCAAGAGAAGATAACACAACTTTGATAAAGGATATAACAAAAGAGTGAATTACAATGTGATATGGTCTCCAAAGCTTTTCATTCAGTCTTCGAGTCTAAACAAAATAGTATTGTACAGGGCAGCTACCTGGCCCAGTTGTTAAGTATTGCTGAAATAAAGAAATCAGAGCAGTAAAACATACTGTGATTGAAAGTGTAAAGCTAAAGAAAGAGCTAAACAAGTAAGTGGAAAAGGAAGAATAACCCATATAAGTAGGTCATTAAGGGGGGCACTATTAAAAAATGTGCAGCATGATACAAAAAAGATGCACAAACCAAATAAAAATATATACATGTATCAGAAAGCAAGAGCCAATGAGGAAAAATAAAAAGAAGGGCTAAGAATGCAAAATGTAATTAGTGTTAGGTGGATGAAGTGAAAGGTAACAGTAATGAAAGAAATGTAGAGTCACACAGGGAGTGAAAATGTCAAAAATATGAGACTAGTGTAAGGAAATGTGGAAAAGTGCAGTAGAAAAAGGTAATGTGATTATGAAATTAGATTATAGAGACTACAAAAAAAAAAAAAAACAAGAAACAAGAAAATGAACTAGGTAAGGTTGTTTTGTGTATTATATATAGATTTACAGATTGTTACTAGGCTAATGACCCAGGGGGCTTTTCTAAGCCTATCTAAGTTTTCCTGAAAGAATAATAATGTCCTGTATCCAAATAGGACATTGAGAGACAAACATTTATAAGCAATCTATGTCCATAAGGGACATGGGTGCCAGACCTGATGTAAATTTGCTACCTCGCATCCACTGGTCTATGTTGCACTTAAAATGGGTAATAGGCAAACTCAGCTTCACATGGATGGGAAGCTTTTTTCCATTGGAGGGGCTGTGTCTGGGATAAACAAACAAAATTCAGGTCTTTAGACTTTATAGTCCTGGCACTGTCTGCCTTAGGAACATGCAGGAGACTCATAAGTGTGGCATTTGCAGATGCCTTGTAAACCAGACATATATTCCCCCCCCCCCAGCAATCTATAGGAGACTGAGTACAGAGAAAGGACTTTAAGGTGCTCTGCATAAGGCAGGTTTGTTACACCATGTATTCTTTTTGTAAGGAACCTCTGAGGTCACTCTTGTTGCTGTATATGCCTAATTAGGTACAAGGGAGTATTGTACTCTATGACTCTTCTGATTAATGTGGAGTACAGTGGCATAATCACCTCTTTAGACCTAGGTGCCATGCCCTGACTTATAAGTTACACAACATAAAAGGATTTTCTCACCACTGCGGCCACATGATGGTCAAAGGTAAGGCTACTGTACGTGTGCACCCAGATCCCTGATCACTGGGTCAACACTTAGGAGCATATTATCAACATAGTAATTAGCCAGGATGGTTGACTTCCCAAAGGTTACAATTATGTACTTCTGAACATTGAGTTTAAGACTATAGCTTTGGCACTATTTGTTAATCAGAGATAGACCTTCTTGAAGAATGCTAGGGTCTGCACATGGGTCGATGATAACATCCAGCTTGCAAACATCTGCAAACTTAGTCAGCCATAAACCTACACCATTTGCTTCCATTTCAGGAAAATAAATGCCAAAAATTGGAATGGGCCAGGTACTGAGCCCTGGGGGACTCTGCTAGTGACGTGCCTCTTGGGGGAGGTGGCCTCACCTATTTTGACATTTTGGGTCTTATCATTTAGCCAGTTGGCTATCCAGCAAGTGATAAATGGGTTTATACCTAAATTAGTGAGTTTGTCTATAATGGTTGGGTGGGATATTGTATCAGCAGCCTTGGCCAGGTCAAGGTTAGCTTTGTGCACAGTCTTGCCTTCATCCATTGTTTGGTGACCCTCTCAAAAAAGTCCACCAGATTTAATAGGCACAAAAAGCCGAACTGTGATGGGTCCAGCATTTGCAGGTTACCTATGTCCTCATTTGTCATGTCCATGATGATTCTTTTCATGGCCTTAAACATGAGGCGGGTCACACTTATGGGCCTGTAGTTACCAAGATCAGTGATTGGACATAAGTTTTGCAGCAGAATGACTGTAGCCATCTTCCATTCCTTGGGCACAAAACCTTTCTGTAGGCTCCAGATGAAAAGTGATTTAAGTGGATCAGAGAGGTCATGTTTCATGTTATTTATTAATCATTCCAGGATGTTATCAGGGTTCATTGATGCAGTGTTTTTAGTCTTGGAAAGTTAATTAATGACCTGTTGTGTAGCAATGAATTGGGAGATTATGGTATGTGGTATTTCCTTTTGGCTATCGGGGGTGGGGAGGGGGGATTTTAGCTGAACCTGTCAGTCAAAAGGTTGGCAATGGCCTCCAGTTCAGTGTGGGTGACACCATTTACAATGAGTTCTGTGCATTGTTGCATCTTTTCCCTGAGGCTTCAGACATAGCTGTAGAAAGCTTTGTGGTTGTCCTTTGGCAGAGAACTATTTTTTTCTTCAAGTTTAGTCTTTCAAGTATTAATTAGCCCTCTCTGCTGCCTGTTTATATTGGTCAGGGGGCTTTTAGTATGTATGGATTTGTTCCACCCACTCTTGGCCAAGATTTTTTTCTTTCATTGTATAACTGATTGATATTGTGATTCCACCAGGGTGGTTTGTCTTATTCTTAATATGAGTGGGCACAGCTCACTCTCTAGAGCTATCAATATGGATGTGCATAGATTTTGTAAATAGCTCAGCATATGCTATGGTGTTTACTGGATTTTGGGGAGGGGATTGGAGTTTAGCTAAGGTGTCACTTAGTAGAGAGAGCTAGATAAATACTGTAAAAAGGGTCAAAAAGTGCAGATATTGAACACAGAAATACTCTTCTCAAGTAGTGTGGTTGCCAAAAGTCACCAAACACCCCAGGCACAGAGATTCAAATTTTTAAACAAGCTAGCCCTCTAGCCATTCAAATAATAAGACTTACAACAGCAATTCCCAGCTTAGAAGGATATAGGCTATCCTCTCCTGCCTCAAGAGTGTGGACCACAAACCTAATATAAAATAATTATTTTGGACCCAAAGTGCTTAAACCAGAACAAAGACACTTAGAATAATAGAAACAATAATCCTTCATAAACAATTTCCATCTCAGTGGAGTGGAGGCTATCCTCTCCTCACGCAAGTGTGTAGACAGCAAACCTTCTTAATGTAAAATAACTGGTTTGGAACCCAAGTGCTTATACCAGAACTAAGACACTTTTTGAATAACAATTCCAATAAGTCTTCAACCAGCTCAGAAAGGCATAAGCTCTCATCTCCTGCCACAAGAATGTGAACTACAAACCTTGCTAAGATACAATAACTGGTCTGAAGCCCAAGTGCTTAAATCAGAACAAAGACACTTAGAACAACAGAAGCAATAAGACTTTACCAGCAATTCCTAGCTCAGAAGGGTGGAGGCTACCTCTCCTGCCACAAGAGTGTAGACCACAAACTTCCTTATGTAAGATAATTAGTTTGGAACCCAAGTGCTTAAATCAAAACTAAGAGGCTTAGAATAACAGTTACAATTTAATCAAGCTGCTAACAAGCAGTAATAAATGCAGCAGATTAAATGTAAATGAAAACTTTAAGAACATGCAGCAAAAAGCTAAATAAAGTTGGAAGACGCACAAATACACTAAAAGCAGCTGCATAACTTGCATTTTTTGTAAGTGGGAAGGTAGGAAACAGAAGATAATTCAAGTTTAAAAGACTAAGGGTGAGGGCCTTCCCAACTGATCTGCCAGTGCTCAGTAGAATGAGCTGATGAGATAAGACTGGGAGGAGTGTCCAAAATCGGATTTATAGTAGGGGCTGGCAATTCGAAAGTCACCAAGTTTAAAAGCACAACAGCAGCAAGGTGGGTGAGTGCAAAAAGTAAAATGCAGACAGAGATCTGCAATAGTCAGGCAGAGAACAGCAAGTCAAACAGGCACTACAGACAAATAAAGATGTCACTAAATATTTATAGTTAAATGAGGAATGCAGTCCTTACACACAATAAATCAAGAATTAAAAGAAGAGAATGAATCCTTGTTCAATCACATAAAAACTAGAAAAATAATCAGATTCAGTTAAACTATGCTGCTGCTGAGCTCATGACTTAGATAGCAGCTTAAGTGCAGAGGATCTATCATTGCAGAAGAAATGAAGGCTATTTATTTGTAGCTGGAATGAGTAGAGATAAGAATATCTGCATGGAAAGTGTTTAGGAGTGTTCCGAGGTTTGATCTTTGAATGAATGGAGTTTTCATCGAAATCAGAACAGAAGCTCAGAAATGCATTCAATGTGCTGCAGATGTGACTGCATGAAAAGCCACATTGTATGCAGTCAGACAGGAAGTAAAGGAGTTAAGAGAAGAGGAAATGGTAGTAAGTAGGATTTTTACCAGTTTCATTGTGAGATAAATCATTTCCAGGATGAAGTAGCAGACCTGAATGAAGAAATGGCAGTATGCCGTGACAAGCAGATGATACTGAAAACAGATTAACGTGAGATAACCTTTGCATATGATGGCTGACAGAAGGCATGGAAGGGGATCATATAATTTTGTTTTTGTTCAAACTATTGCAAGAAGGTCATCATCTTGGGCTATGTGTGCATGTAGGCAGAACTTACAGAATTAGTCAAAAACTCAACTAATAAGAGACTCAGATAACTGCTGTATAAGTTGCACTCACACAGCTCAAAGTCTGAAGAAAGCTACAGAAATAAAAAAACCTTATTTGTCAGGGCCAGATTTTCATGTATATGAATGACTTTCATTTTGAAACTTAACAGAAGGCAATAGGCTTTTGGGGATGCCATTTGGAAAGAGCATCAAGCTAGACCAAAGTTAAAATTATAAATTTAAAATTACATACCACACTTGTTTAAAAGTAATATAGCAGAGGAAGATCTGATATTTCAGCCACCCATTAGTTAAGCACACAGATATAAAGCTCTGGGAATTTTATTACCACTAAATAGCCCAACCAAACATCTCTCTCAGTAAATGACCACATAGATCACTCAAAACAGAAAGCATAAGAAACTCACCTACATATGCATACAGATCAAGCAAAGCACTACTCTGTCTGTCATTAAGGCCAGCCTTATTTATTTGTATTTATTTTATTTTACATTTCTTTACCAGGAAAGTCTGACTGGACACATGTCCTTTTTCAGCGGAGGCCTGGGGAGAAAAGCTCCACATAACATGTAGGGTATAACAATACAAGAATGTAGTTCAGAACCCAGAGTAATGCAAGAAGTAGATAGTGTTAAACAATCAGTTTCCTATCTTTTACCTAACAATCAATAGCCCATCTTGTAGCTAATTCACATGTTAATTATACAAATATAGTGAAATAAAGTACAGCTAACACATAATGAGAACTTATACTTTATCTATGAGAGAGAGAGAGACATAGAGTAGAGAAATGAGAGATATTTGCAACCTTGTACAAGACATGGTTTTTGAGGGTTAAACATTCTTGGCTGGTATCAGAGTAAGAGTAATGTTAGTATCAAAGTAAAGGAGGTATTAGTATTGCCTGAGAGGGATGGTTTAGTCAGGAGTAGAGCAAGGACACAGCCATTGGCTAGATAAGTGGCTTTTTAGTGTTTTGTAAATTGTGGTAGGGCTGGAGTAGATATAATGTCATGTGGTAGTTTATTCCAGATTTTGCCAACATCATTTGAGAAAAGGGACTCTCCATCTAGGTTATTGGCAGTATTAATTTTAATAAGGGGTTTATTGGTAGAGCGTAGAGTTCTGACAGAGGAATATGATTGTAGTTGAGTTGGTAGGGATGGTGTTTTCTCAGGTTGGTAAAATATTTTATGGGCTGTAGTTAACTGGTTAAGGAGAAGGAGTTGGGGAGTTCAAGCCATTTCAGTTGTTTGAGTGCTATATAGTATTGGGATCTAGATGGTGTTAGTAGCATATCTGGCAACCTTGTTGTAACAGGATTCCAGTTTGCTAACTCAGTTTTCCTTAGATTTGTGAATATGTGCATAGAGCAGATTAAAGATTAGGTGAGGGCAATAGAGGTTTTAGTGTTTTTTATGAAGTAGTGTTTGTTCCTATATAGCATTCCACGTTTTTTGTGTGCTTTTTTTTCACTTTTTCAGAAATGTGGATGTCAAATCTCATGTCGGAATCAATTTCGACTCCTAGTAATTTGGTATGCACTGATAGGGTAATGATAGTGTTATTTAATGATCAAATGCTAAATGTGGTAGTCCATACTATTGATTTTGTGGGATGGAAAATTATGAGTTTCATGTTTTGGGGGTTTAAAATTAATTGGGAATTTGTTAGCCATGTCTCCATAAATAGGAAGGTTTTTTGAGTTAGTGTTTGGAGTTCATGCAAGTTAGTAGCAGCACATATCACTGTCGAATCATCTGTGCATTGTATGAGTGAGGCCTGTGGGGTAGGGGTATGCAGGTTGTTTGTAAATAATGAGAAGAGTAGAAGGCCTAAGACTTGAGCCTTGTGGGACTCCTAGGGTCACTGGGAGAAGGGGTGCTAGAGACTGTTGCCAACGTACTGCTTGCTGACACCGAGATAAGTTATCTTGGAACCAGGCAAGGGTAGATTGACATAAGTTTAGTTTGGTGAGTACATTTACAAGTCTGTCATGTGAGACCATATCAAACGTTTTTGATAGGTCTAGGAAGATAGAAGATACATAATTACCATTATGTCTGTGAAGGTTGCCAGTATTAGTAAATATCACTAGTGCTGTGGTAGTACTGTAATATGAATGGACGCCATGCTGAGTATTGGTTAGTAGTTTTTTAGTATGCAGGTAATCTGTAATTTGTTTGCCAATGATTCCCTCTAGTATCTTAGACAATGGTGATAAAATTGTGATAGGGCGGTAGTTAGATAGCTCTGTTGATGAGCCTCCCTTATGAAATGGTATAATGTGAGAAGTTTTCCAGATGGCTGATACTTTATGTTCTGCTATGGATCTATTGATTAGAATGGATACTAGGCAGGTAATACCTTCGGCAGATAGTTTTAGTTAATCAGCAGGTAGTTTGTCTACAGCTGGTGTGGTGGGTTTTAGTTTCTTGAACAGTCTTTTGATCGTATCAGCAGAAACAGGTTGCAGGGAGAAGGTTATCCTGTTTTTGGGTGGCATAGAAGTTGTTATAGGAGAGGGGGTTATATTATTGGTCAGGGCTAAGACAGTTTCAGTAAAGTATGTATTGAATTGGGTAGCGATATTGTCAATATTATTACTGGTAGTGGGAGGGGGTGATGACTTTGACTGGCAAGAATATGTTATTTATTGCTCACCAGAATTTTTGTGGGTTATTGTGATGCCTAGTTTGGATTTCTGAATAATAATTTGTTTTGTCTTGCTTAATTTGCTTCTTGGCTGTATTTAAGTTCTTGGTAGGTTTGAAGTGCAGATTGGGTTTTAGTTTTGTGCCAGTTTTCCCAGGGGTTGTCTCTCATTTTTAGGAGAGCTCTAGTATCTTTGTTTAGCCATGGGGAATAGTTGGATGGACAGGAAGGTTGTATTAAAATAACCTACTGCCTCTTCTAGGGGAAGTAGTTTGAGTGGAGTCCAGTTACAGTGCGTAAGGATGTCTATAGGGCTGTTAAGGTTTAGGTGTTTTTTGTTTCTTATTTCTTGGTATATAGTTTGTCTTACTGAGTGAGTTCTTTTTCTGAGTAGATAGGTTGGGCAATGGTCGCTTAGACTGTCTGGAAGACAGACAGCTTGGGGGGTAGTCTATTTGTTAAGATCCAGTCGAGAGTAGAGTGTTTATTGGATGGTTTATCAATCCTAGTGGGTGTTTGTATGAGTTGGGTATAGCTATGTAGATTGATGTAGTTTTTGGGATTATGGGAATTGCAGTTTGACCGGTCTATATTAAAGTCATCCATGATTATTGTTTCTTGGGGGAGTGTTATTGTGGTCTAGTGCAATATATTTTCTAATGTTTGGATATTATCCCTTGGTGGGACTGGATGTGTAGATAAAAATTTACACCAATGTTATCAAGTATGGCCCTGCTTGATTTTTGAGGTGGGTACTATTAAGTACTTTTAAAAAGTGGCAAGAACTTTTAAGTGCATCTATTTAATGGTTATATGGCTAGGCCTCTTATGGTCTCTGTGATTGCTTGCCTAGCATTGTTCTTGTGCTCCTGTTTCTACAGGATTACAATCCCCCACGTACTTCCACAACCCCTGCTGCTTATATAGACTAACTACAAGAATGTGCCAACAATTGATACTTATTTAATGCCAACAAGTTATTTTTTTGTCTTGATTTCCAATTTGGCCACTAGAGTATACATTAGTATGGTGACTGGGACTTGAAGTCGCCAACTGTACACAACAAATGTTGCATCTGATTCATGAGGATTCACAGACTGGGTTAATAGCAACACACCCTGTTCTCTAAAACTCATATTTATTTCCATACCAAAACACTCCTCTTCTTAATGTTTCCTGCAATAATTGCTTAAATGTAACGAACCACTGAAGAAATGTAATGTCAGTTTCACTGTATTATCACTGCACTGTAGTTGATATCCAGTTTATTCTGTTATACTACTTTGACAACTGACAGCATAATAATCTTATTTCATAAAAAATATATGGCTTCACCTTATATACTCTCCATCCTTTCAACATAGTCCATGTTGTAAATGTTAACAACCAACTCTAGGTCACAATCTGTGTTGTAAGTATAACCACCAAGATGAGTCTGAGATTTTACTGCCAATTAAACAAAACTTTTAGCACTGCTAGGACAAGATCTTCATTAATCCTTAATAAACACACTCTCTTCATGGGGTATTACCCCTGAGTGGTGCTTGTTCATTACTTTTAATAAACACATTCTGCACCATGGTGTGTTGCCCTTGGGTGCTGTTAATACGAGGTGTTCATTAACACTTAATAAACACAGCCCTGTCATGAGACTGTTACCAGAGGTAATGCTAGGTGAATATGTTCATTATTAAATGCACTCCATTTCATGGGACATCACACCTAGGGGCTGTTAGAACTAGGTGTTGTTTAATCCTTAATAAACACTTTATCTGCTATGGCATGCTGCCCTTAGTGCTGCTAATGTTAGGTGTTGAATAATCCTTAATAAACATACACAGGTCATGGGGTGTTGCCCCAGTTGTTTCTAGGGAAAGATGTTCATTAATTCTGAATGAATTACATCCCCTAGCATGGAACAGTAGATATATTCTGTACTGAACCTGTCTTTTATGTTTTGTATTGGTAACAGTATTGTACTAATTTAATGATACCAAATATGGTGTACGTATATATGCCACATTAGTTTTTCTTTGGAGCTGAATAGTCAATTGCCAGTAAGCAAAGGCTCATAGGATTGTGGTTGTATTCTTTGAGGTAAATCAATGCATAACCATACCACTGGAACAGTTCCAAAGAGAGGCACTAGCAGATTTTCAGAGCCTCCATTTTCTGAACATTAATCTTATACCCTGAAAATTCTCCAAATTCAGTTAAGATCTGGTAAGCTCTGACCTGACCAATCATTCTCTGGGTCCCTCAAGTAAAGAAAGAGATCTTCTATGTGCAATGATACATTATAATCAATGCCTGATACATCGTAGCCTAGGATAGACTCAATGCTGCTAAGATGGGAGATCTCCCAATCCCCCTTACCGGACATGAGAAAATAGTGGTGGTGCAATTTTCTCCTTCAATCCTTTCATGCCATTGATCGATATTCAGAGTACTCCAAATGGAGAATACATGGCCTAAGGTCCAGATGAACACTTTATGCACATTTTCCTCACTGAACAGATTTTCTATGGCTGTGTTCACTGAACAAACTACCTACTAGGGATCCCTAGCTTTTCGGAGTTTAGACTTATGATCATGCTTTAGAAATGACTGCCAAAGGCTGGATGACGCAACTCAAGCTTTTATACACTGTAAGAGGGTAGATGGATTTTGGGAAGGTATTCAACAGTTCTTCCCCTCCATACATTTATTTCCTTTTACTTTGGAAAAGTGTTTATATGGTAACTATGAATATTTTTGGACACCTGCATTGGCTCAGGCAGACTGTGTTTTAGTTTCAGTGCTAAGGTTGTTGGGCTGCATGTTGCCATGGGGTGAGGACTTCTAAGACTCCCTGTTAGCTGCATGTTAAAACAACTGAAGCTATGGTTTTGGTAAAAAGGATGGGGTGGGTAATTTAATCTTCTTACTTGCTTTCTTTGTGTTCATGCAAGCATTTTCTCATTTTAATATGTATTCTGCTGTATAAGCCCCAAAATTGATCGTTCCTTTTTTTACATGTTTTTTCTTGACTAATAATTAGGTGTCTTTCGTAACTGTTTTATATTGATGTTCAATAAAATAGATGACTCCTTACTTTGACAGTCAAGGGCTCTGAGTATGTTGCAAACAGGAGTAGCATCAGTGGACCACATTTGATGCCCCCTAGTAAGCTCAAAAAAAGGTTAAAGCCTAATCCCGGTTTTTATCCTGGCAGTCTTCCCTTAAAAGCTTATGAATTACCTTTATATACCCACAAGGAAATTCCATAGTAACCCAAACAAATAATCCCAAATGACTCAATCAACCAGGCTTACTGGCAACAAAGGAGTTTGACTCCTGCTAGCAACATCATTAAGCAGAAAGGCTTTCACAAGGTTATCAAATGTCATTCAGCCAGAGACAAAGCCTGTTTTTCAGGGTCAATCAAGTAAGAACAACAGCTTTCCAGTCTAGCAGTCAGAATATCTATGAATAATCTTAATTTAAACTGAGTTTAGCTTGTAGGAAGAAGGTTACTGTGAATCTTTGTTAGGTTTTGAAATGAATGATCTAATGTTGTCAATCTTCATCCATTCATTCATTCTTGACTGTTGGGTCTTGGTTCCATTCTCTAAACTGACTCAGCCGTTCTATCAAGCTCGCACCTGCCAGAAACTCTCAGGCTAAGGCTACCCATAGTGCCTCTCTTCCCTTCCCTTCAGATCTCATTTGCCACATAGAATTTAGGATGTGTCAGCCATGCTCTTAGCTAAGTGCTAACTTTTTCAGATATATATATATATATATATATATATATATATATATATATATATATACATACATACAAATTTTGGTCTCTTTAGTTCTAAACTCGTTACTTACTTAATTTTGTCTTGTTACTGCTCAAATTTTTTGAGTGTGCGTGCTGTTTCTTTCCCTTTTTACCTTATCAGTAAATACTTATCTTTCCATCATTGCTATAGGCCCTTCCCTTCACGCTTAACTCTGGTAATTCTTTAAATCCCATCGCTGGTATTCCCTTTTCCCTCCCTTACCCCTTTTGGGTATTTTCTTCAACTACCATTGATTTCATTGCTCCTCTTTCTCTTACTCCTTGTGTGTGTGTGTGTGTGTGTGTGTGTGTGTGTGTGTGTGTGTGTGTTTGTGTGTGTGTGTGTGTGTGTATGTGTATGTGTGTAAGTAAGTTTGTGTCTTGTTGCTTAAAATGTGAAAGATGGCTGAAAAGCATAAAGAAACTACTGGTTTCAAGCAGAACGAGGAGTGTGACAAAAGATGCCCAGTTCAGATGGGCATCTTTCTTGTGTGTACTGTTTGGGGATGCCACATTTAGATATTCAATTGCCATGTGAGCTCTGCAAGTATTTCAGTGCTCAAACCCTTGCAGAGAGGCAAAATAAACTGATCCTCAAGGGTTTGTTAAAATGCCCTTTTGGTGAGGCTTTGTCTGAGGCAGAGTTGTCTAAGTCTCCCAAAAAAGTGTCTAAAAAGAGGAGCCACTCCGTTCTGATGTCTTAAATCTCAAAAGGCTAAATCTTCTAAGGTCCAGGTCTCGACTCATACCTTGAAACTAAGGCCTAAGTTTCCAAAATGGACACCTGCCACTACTTTGGCACCGAAGCCTGTAACTTCCCCCATGGTGCCGACAACTACTGCACCTACGAAAGTCACCTAGGTACCTACCCCTTCCTCGGTACCTATGGCCCTCTTGGCACCAAAATCAGTTTCCCCAGACAAACAGGTCACTTAGCCCATCAGCAAAACAAATCATTGGTCAGCTGACCACAGTGCTGAAGGTTTAATCAATATCCAGGACTAGGCACTCTACATCTATTGACCCCTTCTTTGGTCATCAATTGAGTCCTATTACTGAACGTCCAGAATCACCATTGGGGATGTCCATCTGTTCCTCCAGGAGCCTTTCAGCGCTTGATGTAGTCAGATTACTGGATCAGCTCTTGATCACCAGAGGTCACCCTGTCCCATCTAGTACCTCTCTCCCATCTGGAACTGAGGTTTACTCTCCAAGGTCTCCCACTTATCTTCCTCCTTCAACCTCTCTGTAGGTTTTGGCGCTCTCAACTTCGACACTTCCGGTGCCAACTTCTTTGATACAGATGGTGGACTTCATCTTGGTCCTAGAACCAACTCTGTGGTCAATGGCTCTGTCTGAGCTGACCGACCTGTGGGACTGTGACTTTTCTGCTGGCTCTGGGATCCCTAGTTCGGCTCCGATTTTGTCCATGGCACTGTCTATGGTTCCTGGTGCTTTGGCAGTTCTGAGTCCTCTAGCAGCTCCGTCTCTGGAGGTGGACTCATCAGAGTGGATGTAACCCCAGTAACGAGGCTGTCTTTCTTGGTTCCGGGTTCCCATCCCTCTTCGGGCAGGAATGCCTTCCAGAGTATGGAGAGAGCTCTCTCCTCAGCAGACTCACAGTTGGCACCATCTGCATCAGAGTGTGACATCTATATATCCTCTGGCTCGCAGCTGTCACAATCTGCTGCATCAGGGCAGCAGGCACAAGAGAAGCAAAACACCCTGTTGCAGGGTACCCTCTCTTTGGAATACTCCTCAGACCTTCCCCCTGAGGAGCCACCCCGTAAGAGCTCGTGCAAGAGGAACCACATAGATTCTCTGGAAGAATTGGTCATTGAGGATACAGATTGTGGTAAAGGGGAAGGGTCTTCATAGTCACCCCCTAAAGTTGTCTCCTTTGGAGACATTTTGGAAATCTTAAAACAGAGGGGTGATTGGAAGTCCACAAACTCTTTCTCCAAGGAATCTATTTGCTTGCAGGCTTTTTGTGTCCAAACATCTACTTCTTGGGTGACCCCACCTGCCAATGAATTGGTCAAACTCATCGTGCAGTGTGCATAGAAGGCTTCTGACACTATAGAGCCAATTCCCTGGAGACCAGACAAAATTCTCTCCACCCCCGAAGTTCAACCCCACTGGTCTAAAGATTTAGCGGTAGATGCTATGGTTGTGGAGGCTATCACAAAAAAGGAACACCCTGAGAGTCCTGCTGTCCATCCTCCAAACTGAGAGTCTTGGATGATGGACAGATTCAGGAAGCGGGTCTATGCTTCAATGACCTTTGCCATATGGTCATTGAATTTTTTGACACATTTCACGTGACTTCAAAGGGACCTGATAACTGAGCTTTCAGGGACCTTGGCAGGAGCAATATCTGATGAGGTAAGCGATAAGGTTGCCTCTCAGCTTGCCACCCTAGAATTGATCTCCAACTCATCCATGTGGCTTATTGCACATACAGCCAAGGAGGCAGCCAGGGCAGCAGGTACAGGCATTGCCATTAGGTATCATGCCTGGATGCACTTATGTGACTTCACGGACCCTTTCAAGTCTTCCTTTGTCAATGCACCTGTTGATGCTATATCGTTGTTTGGCTCAAAAGTCAGAGACACATTAGCCAGGTGTGAGAAGGACGGAAAGACCCTTTCTGCTGTGGGAGTGCATTTTTCTACTCCTCAATGATCTTATTTAAGGAATCAGAGGAGTGAAAAGATGTGGTTCAGAAAGTCCCAAAGGCCTTTTTGGGAAACATGTGGTAAGTATTCTTCCCAGGGAAGAGGGGGGAACTCATTGGAAAGATGCCTCTCCAATGGCAGTGGGGGCCCACGTAACCAGGGTTCCAGAGTTTCTTTCTCTGGAAAACCCTATCAGTTCTCATGAGCAGCAGCCTGATTGCTTACTCTGGAGGCAGTCGGGGGAAGACTCTGTCTGTAACATTTTTCCTGGCAAACAATAACATCAGATTTCTGGGTGCAGACAATAATTACCAGAGGTTACGTAATTCCCTTCACTCTTTATCCAAGACCACAATGGCGAATCTCCGATGTTCCACCCAATCAGAGGGATATAGTAGCACTAGAAATTCAAAAACTGCTTCAAAAAAGAGTCATCCAAATAGTCCCACCAAACCAAATAGGATTCAGATTTTACTTAAGATTCTTTTTAGTGCCAAAAAAGACAGGGGACTGGAGTCCAATCCTAGACATCAGTGTTCTGAATAAATTTGTTCAACAAACAAAATTCCAGGTGGTCACAGTTCAGTCTATCCTTCCTTTTCTGTAGAAAGACTATTGGATGCACTCTATAGATCTTCAGGATGCATATTACCACATACAAATGGCTAAGATACCTCCGCTTTCAGCTGGGAGCCAGTCATTACCAATTTTGAGCACTGCCCTTTGGTCTCACCAAAGTCCCCAGGGTGTTCAACAAATGCATGGCAGTGGTAGCAGCTCACTTAAGGCTACAGGGATTCCATGTGTTTCCATATTTAGATGACTGGCTTCTCACTGCCACCACCAGGCATCTACTACTTTCCACCTTGGACTCCTTTCTAGGGCTTGCATTGTTCTTAGGCATCTCACTAATCAGGAAAAAGTCAGTACTATTCCCCACACAAGACATAGGTTCATAGGTTGGTACTAGGCTATTAGCCCTAGGGCCTATAAAAGCCTAGCCATAACAATTCCCTGGATATTTCTTCCCACAATATTTATTTCCCTGGACCCCTGTCTAGCAGGGTGACTGACATGATCCCCAGGGTGAATTTCCTATCTCCCATCCAATCATCAAGGTTCCTTTTGAAGAGGGCCAAGGAGGCACTCTGCTTGACATGTATGGGCAGTCTGTTACAGAGAATGGGGAGTCTCTGGGTCAGGAACCTATCCCTCCAACATGTGTTGTTCATTTTGATGACAAGGTTTAGATCCCTGGAGCATGTGGCTCTGAGGTATTAGGATTTCTTTAAGTGGAGCATGTCTAACAGCTCCGGGTTTGACATGGCCTTGTATGTTAAGCAGAGATTGCCTCTGAGTAGACGATATGCCACAGAGTATAGCTGGAGTGTTTTTAGATGGTCAGCATAGGCCATCTGCTTTAGACCTGTGATTCTTTTAATGAGGTATTTCTATGGCCTTTCCAGCTGTTGCAGATGTCTTGTGAGGTACATACCAAATTGGGAGTTGTACTCTATAATGGGTCTAATGAGGGATGAGTACAGTGGGACAATGAGCTCCTTTTTTCTGAATGAAAAGCCCTTAGTGATGAGGTGTGCCACACAGAAGGATTTCCTGACTGTTGTGGTGATGTGGTTATCGAAGATGAGACCACTGTCCACCTGTGTCCTTAAGTCTCTCATCACACTTTCGGTATTTAGTGTACTGCCACCTATGTGATAATTCATGGGTGCATGGTTTTTCCCAAAAAGGATAACTATATATTTCTTGGCATTAAGCTTGAGCCCATGGCTGTGGCACCAAGCATCTGTTTCTGTAAGGCATTTTTGTAGAATATCCACATAATTTTGGGATTCAATAATGGCTCCCAGTTTGCAGTCATCTGCGTACTTTGTTAGCCAGAGTCCCTTAGTGTTGGTCTGTACTTCAGAGAAGTAGATCCCAAACAAGAGCGGTCCCAGGACTGAACCCTGAGGTGCTCCACTTGTCACTTGTTTGGAGCTGGATTTGGAGTCGGCTACTTTTACAGTCTGGGTTCTGTCAGTAAGCCAGTTGGCAACCAATCGAGTGATGTAGGGATTTATGCCCAGCTTAGTAAGTTTATCTATGATTCCAGAGTGGGGGATGGTGTCAAAGGCATTGGTGAGGTCCAGATAGGCTGTTTGGACCGCCTTACCCTCGTCCACAGCTCTGGAGACTGATTTGAAGAAGTCAGTCAGGTTCAGGAGACAAGATCGGCACTTCACGAACCCAAACTGGGTGGGGTCCAGTATTTGAAGGTTGCCAATGTCTTTGTTTATAAGTTCCATGATAATGCATTCCATGCCCTTGCAGATCAGGCTTGTCAGACTGATGGGACGGTAGTTCCTGGGATCCAAGGTGGATCCCCCCCTTGTGGAGAGGGATAACTGTAGCTGTGCACCACTCAGTGGGCATGAAGCCTGAGGTGAGGATATGATTAAACATGACACTTAGGTGAGGTGCCAGTTCCTTTTGTAGTTCATGTAGTACACAGCCCGGGATGTCATCTGGTCCCATCGATGCTGTATTCTTAGCTTTGGAGACTGCAGTTTCTACCTGTGTGGCCATGGTTTTCAGAATTTGCCAATCTTTTGGTAGTGAGATGGGCCCTTTAGTGGGTGAGAGGTGGGTGAAGTTGGCACTAAATTGATCTGCCAGGATATTGGCAATATCCTTGGGATCAGTATATTTAATGTCATTCTGTTGTAACTTAGAGCAGATCTGAGCATTGCCATTTAGATTCTTGAATAAAATTCATCAGAGCAACACTAAATGTAAGATCCTACATGGCTGCTCTGCCTCTTCACAGACTGCTGAGGTTGAGGTCACAACTTCAAGTGATACTCTCTCAAGGCAAAGTTCTGGCTCATCTAGTCTTATAACTTCTTGAGTCCATGGCAGCAACAGTCACCCTAGTTCCTCTGGCAAGGTAACACATGAGGCTGCTTCAGTGGCTCCTGACGTCACAGTGGTCCCTGTTAATACACCCAGTGTCCCACCCAATCTGCATGACCAACTGAAGCAAAGATGATTTATATTGGTGGATGAGGCCGGAAGAGGAATTATGGAGCTTCCCCTTTATACCCTGTCAGCCCAAGGCCATAGTGACCATGGATGCATCCCTGATGGGGTGCGTGGGAGGGCATTTTCCAGGGAAAGACAGTCCAAGGCACTTAGCCCCCTCAAGAGGCCAATTTGCATATCAATGTGCTAGAATTGAGGGCAGTGTTCTTAGCTCTGCAAGAATTTCAATCAGCCCTCATTTCGGGGACAATTACTATTCATTCAGAAAACATGTCAGTGATCAGGTACATCAACAAACAGGGGGGAACCAAATCCTACCCTTTATGTCAGGAAGCCCTAAGAGTTTGGCAATGGGTGATCACCTCCAACCACTTTCTGATGGCAATGCATATTCCAGGGAATTCCAAAGTGATTATGGACAAACTAAGCAGATGCATACTCCTGCCTCACGAGTCGTTTCTCAATCCCAATGTAGTGACAAAGATCTTACGTCAATGGGGTCAGCCTTGCTGCAATCTGTTTGTATCTCCATAAACCCAAAATGCAGCAGCTACTTTGCCCTAATACCCCCTCAGGGGGAGTCCCTGAGAGATGCTGTCCTACATGTTTGGTCCCTGCGACTACTTCATGCCTTCCCACCAATCCCCCTAATTCCCCAATTTTTGAAGGAAGCTCAACGGTTGAGAACCAAAATGATCCTCATTGCTCCTTTTTCCCTGTCAAATCTAGTTCCCCTTTCTTTGTCCTCATCTAGTTCACTGACTCCGGAGCCAACTCCAGATCTGTTGTCTCACCCACATGGACTGGTGCATCCCAATCTACAGAGCCTCAAGCTGACAGCTTGGTTCTTCCACCTCTAGTAACTGCCAGGTGGAATAATCTATCTTCCACAGTATAAAAGATACTTCCTGCTTCTCATAAACCATCCACCAGGAAACTTTACCTTAGTAAATGGAACAGATTTGTGTTTTGGTCTCAGAAAAAAGAATTGACCCCTTTTCAGCCACTGTTGATAAGGTATTAGAATATTTTGTAACCTTATTCCAAATGGGAACCTCTGCTTCTACTATTAGAATTCATTTAGCTGCTATTTCAATTTTTCATGATGGTTTCAATGACCTTTCTTTGATGTCTCATCGCCTTTGCAAAATCTTTCTAAAGGGCATTCTACATCTGAAATCATCTTTTAGGGAGCCCATTGAGCCTTGGAATTTAATGTTAGTCTTATAAAGTTTGGTCCATCAGCCCTTTGAGCCAGCAGCCACCTGTGATATCAAATATTTATCTTGGAAAACTATTCCTGATAGCCATCACATCAGCCAGAAGAATATCAGAATTGCAGGCTTTGTGTGTGAAACATCCATATATAATTTTTCACAAAGCAAGAGTATCACTTAGAACTAACCCCTATTTTCTGCCTAAAGTAGTATCAGACTCCAATATTAATCAATTTATAGATCTACCAGTTTTCCTCTCAAACTTTTCAAACAAGGGGGAATATTTTTTCCATTTGTTGGATGTACATATGCAACTATATTTTTATGTGGATAGAATGAAATTGTTTAGGAAATTGAACCAGTTGCTCTTATCCTTTTCAGGTACTCAACTGGGCAAACCAGTTTCCAAAGTTTGGATATGGTCTCTAGGGGAAGAGCATCCTTTGGCTCTATGGTGCTCAGGAATGTCCTTTCTTAGGGCCTCCTGGCGCATAAGTAGCTAGGGACTCTGTTCCAACAGTCAAGAATGAATGAAGATTGACAACATCAAATAAAGAAGTTATGTTCTTACAGTAACGTTCAATCTGTGTTGTTGATCTTCATTCATTCTTGACATCCCATCCTCCTACCCCCTCCAAAGACTCCTGGAGGTTTGGAACTAGCCCTGGGCTTCTAATAGGACAGTTGCTCAAAGTTTCCATATTTTTCTATTCTACGGGCAAAACTTGATCTGTGGGGAAGGGAAGAAAGGCACTATGGGTAGCCTTAGCTTGAGAGTTTCTGGCTGGCATGAGCTTGATATAACAGCTGAGTCAGTTCGAAGGGTGGAACTGAGACCCAACAGTCAAGAATGAATGAAGATCGACAACACGGATGGAACGTTATGGTAAGAACATAACTTATTTTTATGATCACCTGGTGCCACACTGGGGGTGGGGAGGTATCCTCCAGTAAAATATGCTTAGCTAGCTGGACAAAATATGAGATTAACTCTGAAAACCTACAGTGAAATATGTTCGAGAACTGTGGCTTTACCGTGCTATAGGGCCAGGAGCACTCATTCCAGTTCTTCGTGAGTTATCGGCTAATGAACTCAAATTCCTGTGCAAGGAGTGATGTCAGAATTATAGCCTGACAAAGTAAATACATACTATTTCACTAGAATGCTGGAAGCATTGTTAAGTGTTTAGCACTTATCAGTTATGTTATTATTTACAATTAACGTTATAACTAAAAATACAACTATGAGATAGAATGAGGTAAAAATAACACTGCTGTCTATATAAGAAGTAGTAAGTGCTTTCATCAGTTAGTACAGAAAAATCATACCATTTAACACACCATATTATGATGTCTGTTTTTTTAATTATTATGGTATTAAGATTACAGAAGATCTTCTCAGTGAGAGCAATTCAGAAGAACCTGTACAATCAAATATTTGTGAAGCCTTGGATCTGCATATTTCACTATTTAACACAGATAGCAAATATGAAGTCAGCAGTTTCTATGTAACTCTCCAAAACACATTCAACAATGGCCAACCAATGATGCAATGTGAGAAAACTTAAGAAAACAATAAGCAGGAAGCCAATAGGATCCTAGGTTGAAAGTGCAATGAACAACTTTGACCTTGAATTTGACTCCTTCTAAGCCATGTCTCCAAACTTGACCTGCTTATGGCTGATGGTAAGCTCAGAAAATATAAAGTAAAAGAATACATTTGGGAAATCCTATGATATCTGTCATCAACAACAGTAAAATGAGTGAACAAAACCGGGTCAAGTGAAGGAGTAAGTATAGGCTAGCACTAGAAACAATGCAAGTGAAAAAAGTAATGAAATTGTGGGGAAAAAGGCAGCCGAGACCTGTTGCTTGGGATTTTTAAGGCTGTTGTGGGTGAACCCTGCAACCCTCAATTATTCCAAAGAGTAGATGGCAACCATACAATAGACACTATGAACATTTTGCACTTGATCTTAAAAAGCTCTAAAAAATTAAATGTATACAGATGACTATTAGCATAAATTTAACCCATGGTTTTCAGCTCATTAACTTGTTTTGATGTGCTTTCCCTCTTTCTTTATCTCTGACTACTAAAACATAGGAGGGTGGAAGTCTTATGATACAAAATCCTGTCTAGACACTGCAAAATAAAGTACTGGTTTAAGTCATCAAACAAAGCCACATGACCCAATGCCAGCTTGAGATATATGAAATGAAGATTGGGGTAACAGCAACTGTTATCACAACTATTAATGTCAAGTCTTCTAGAGTCATTTATTTGCAGCTCCTGAAACACCTCTGGTCTATGACCTAATTTAAACTTATGGATTGGGAGATGTTCAGGTAGAATTTTTATGCCATTACTCCCTGAATGCACAGAAGGATATATTTACTTTATAAATATAAATAAATATACTTTTATATTTACTTTGGATTGAGAAGAGTGGTGACTGTAATGTGCTACCATCTTACACCGCTGATTGCTCAGCTGCATTTTTCTGTCCACATGCATACAGTGGTGGTGCAATACAGCTTTTTTTTGTTTTTTTAGACAGATTGTTTTGGCTTTTAGATGAGGTATATTTTCTCATGCAGAGTATTGCACTTCCAGTCTTATATGTCCATATATCAATGAAAGGAAAGGCAAAAGTTCTTCTTATTCTATAGGGGATGAAATCATTAAAGTGTTATTTAATTTACCATTATTACTGTTAGCGATCTTCCAGCCTCTTTGCCCTGTTTAATAAGTTGACACATTAGGTGTACGTCTCGATTTCTACAATTCAAATGTTATTTATTTTTTTAAATAAAACACGTCTACAAGTCAATTCCTCAGAATTTAAAAGAAAAATGTGAAAGTGATTTACTGAAACTATAAAAAGCAGCAACTAAATTGTTTTATTAAAATTCAGAAATTTAACAATAATCTCATTGTAGCAAATCTAAAGGTTTGTTTTGTTTTCCTGTTAAAGTTCAAGGTGCAAGAAACTTAGCCAGAAAAACATTGCCAGGAAAAAAAACATCTGCCAGTTTATTCTTTATATTCAGCTGACCTTACTGTGAGGAAGGTGACAGAAATATGATAAAACCATCTGCCTGTGAGCTGAGTGAAAACTGTTCAACTTAGCTCAGTGAACATTCACAGTAAATTATATTTACAACTTTCTTTCTTCTAATTACAGATATGTTGTAAAATGCAACCAGCTTTTTCAGCAGTTATCCTGATGGTCTGCATCCCTTTGAACAACAAGGTTGTTATTCTAAACTAAAAAAAAATCTACAGTTCTACAGTTTATTTTAAGCAGAACAGCATTTGATAGGAAATATGTACTTTGTTTAATTATAATAAAGTTAGCGTAATGGTGTTCATTTATGGTATTGGCATTTCCTCTTTCAAACTCCTGTGAACAAAGGTATTGCCCACTGACACCACTAAGCTAGGTAGACATACCATAAGCCTTCTAGACTGGATAATTTTTATAAGACAGGGTGACATGATACATATCTGTGCAGCAAACAACAGTAAAGATAGAATAATTAAGCATCTTCAAGACTGTGCCTATAATATAAACCCAGCAGTGTGTTGCAGCCCCATCTGTAATGTCTAAAAAGCTCAGCATTAGGATAAATCTGTTCCACAGCAAAGAAACAACTGTAGTGAACAAAGGAGTAAGACCCTTCTGTTCCATGCGATATATAAACAATTTTGTAAATCATTCATCAATAGAACAGGATAACAAATGCATAATTTACATAATTTATCTGTCTATTTTATCAGTGTGTTGTGAAGTACTCACAGCCATCACAGTGATTTTGTTTCCTCAGAGGAGACCAAGGTGAACTACTCCTTCCAAAAGTAAGTGCTGGTTGCAGTATATAAGATAAGAAAGACAAACTGTGCAGTGAAAGGACATTCCTGGGAATTCAATAAACTCCATGTAGGGTTAGCACAAATCCTACATGGAGTTTGCATGTTTGCATGATGAGCAGCAGTGCCAATAACATATATCTGCCACTCATTGCGCAAAGAAACAACTGTAGTGAACAAAGGAGTAAGACCCTTCTGTTCCATGCGATATATAAACAATTTTGTAAATCATTCGTCAATAGAACAGGATAACAAATGCATAATTTACATAATTTATCTGTCTATTTTATCAGTGTGTTGTGAAGTACTCACAGCCATCACAGTGATTTTGTTTCCTCAGAGGAGACCAAGGTGAACTACTCCTTCCAAAAGTAAGTGCTGGTTGCAGTATATAAGATAAGACAAACTGTGCAGTGAAAGGACATTCCTGGGAATTCAATAAACTCCATGTAGGGTTAGCACAAATCCTACATGGAGTTTGCATGTTTGCATGATGAGCAGCAGTGCCAATAACATATATCTGCCACTCATTGCGCCTAAACATAAACAAGAGTGGTTTCGTGGCCAGCAGCAGTGTTGCTAGCCAGGAAACTGCATAAAGCAACACGAACACCTGAATTCATGCAGACATGTTTATCTAGGACAAACTAGTTCTGCGGGATTCCACGGAAAGCTACAGTGACTACCAGGGTTTTCAATAAAGCAATGTATACAATTCCAACACATTACATGAAAGTGTATATAATGCAGAGTAGTGTGGAAACCTGTTCTAGGCATACTGAATAAAACTTTTGCAACTGATCAACAACAGACTGCATTAGAAATAATTATTCAGGGGAAGTGTGTGTATTGAAAAGGGACCCACAGATGAATTGTAGGAATGAACACAGGGGAAGAGGACAGGTGAAAAATGATAAAGTATAGCAGATGAGAACATATCAATGTACACACACCACAAAGAAGAGACAGTTTTAGCATAAACACTAGTTACATCTCTACATGATGCAGTATGTAGTGCTGTATACACCTGCTGTGTGGGTATACTCATATCATCACACTGTTAAATATTATGTGACTGTCACAGAAGGTGAAATATCAATAGAGAGAATTCTTTGTGATATAAGCATCCTGAGTAGAATAGAGAGGACATTTATCAAATGCGGTATATATAATAAGGGATAGGTGCATATTGCGAAGCTGTGCAAAATGAGTGGCCTGAATATGAATGTAATGTCAGCATAGATCTCAACCAAGTCGGACACATAGCAACATTCTCATGGACTACAGTAGACAGAAGCATGCACAATCATGGATAATAGCATAATACCACCATTAATTCATGACTGTGAGTGATTATAGATGGTTCTACAAGAAAATACTCGCACAACTGTCATGATTTGTCAACAATCTATAAGGCAAATCAAGCACATCTTCCTCAAAAATTAACATCTTCCAGAGGTGTTAGTAGGGACATCATTACATCTGCATTTGAAATTATGAGCAGTCTTGGTTAGCTGACAGGTGTGCATGGCATATATGTGGCACAATCCACACTGTCACAAATGTAACCCAGGTCATAAATGTGAATCAGCTATCTATTTACTGTGTGTACCACAGGAGCTCATATCACACATGCATCTTGTATAACATCCTGAAGGGGGTTCTGTACCATCAACCACTAATGGTTATGTAACAAAAAGAATACTTAGGTGTGGTTGATAAGATGTGTGGGAGCTCACCGTAGGAAATGTGGTACACTTGACTAACTCATTCTTGGAAGATGTGTTGTGAGGTACATGAAAAAGGGTGTCAGTTATTGGTGTGATGAGGGCTGAGAATTATGGAACTATAACGCCTTTATCTGGATGTCCCACACATACTCAGGAATTTTGTTACATACAAGGGAGTAGTCACCACTGTGGGCACATGCTGGTGGATGTTCCACATACCCTCTACTTGAGTACACAGGTCACATACCACTTGGTTTGATCATAGGGATGTCCTGTTTATAATTAGCTTGCGCATTTGCTTTTATAATGAAACTAATCTCCCCATGATTTTTGTTTATCTACTGTGTCTCCATGGCTGTGGCAGCAATCCTTTGTGCTTATTGATACTGTACATATTATACAAATACCACACTTGGATTCAATGATTATCCACAATCTGCAGTCCTTCACAAAGCTGGTTGGACAAAGGATGTGTAAGTCAGTCTTGATGTCTGAAACATAAATAATGAACAGGAAAGAATCTAGAAAAGAGTTGTGAGGTATGGACCTGCTTATTGGACTCTAGATATAGGTCACTACACACACTTCAAAATATTTATCTGTCATATATTTGATCCAGTGGTCTATCACTTGGTGATGTAGGTGTTTATGGCCACTTGTGACAGTTTCTCAGTAATACCTGATTTTTGTCAAATGCCTTGGCCTGGTCAAGTTATGCAGGATGACAGTGTCATTATGCATGGCTTTGTTGATCTTCTTGAGGACACCAAAGAGATGTAGCAGACATGATGTAGCCTGAACAAATCACAAATATGTTTGGTACTCAGTCTGGGTATTACCTGTGTCCTTTTAGAGAAAGTCTATGATGACTTGTTGGTCTACCTTCCAAATGAGAAGAGTCAGGTTGGGTCTATAACTCCATGCATCAGGTGATGCCCCACCAGTCAGAAGGATACATGTTGATGTACACCCTTCTACAGGAACATACACTGTCTAGAGGCTGTGTTGAAGTATGGATCCAACTGTATCTAGTATGTCATGTTTTGAGCCATGCAATGGGCAACCTGGGATGTTGTCAAGGCCTATTGATTCTGTGTTATTAGGTGTAGAGAGTGCACAGATGAGCTTCCCTCCTTAGAATAAAAACTGAGTAATGGTTGCATGTATACTTTGGCTGATGGTCAGTGGTGACAGGGGTGTGATGTGTAAGGCAAACGGTCAGCTAGCTGATTGTCTATTTCCTCTGGTTGTGTATGTATGGTGGCATCCACATACAGATCTGTGCTTAGTTGTGTATTCCCCTTAACATTTCACATTTATTGGAATAAATGACTTGTGAAAAGACATCCAAACACAACCTTGGTTATTCATCACATTCTACACACCAGTACTATGTACACACTTGTACAACTGTACCAATGATATGTACTTACATCAGTTGCACAATATATGCTTATATGTGTTTCATGGGAAAGCTGTGTTTGAGTGGCCTGATGCCATATCAGGATACATTAGAGATCAGTTGTTTGTGGCTCATGCAGAACGTTTCCTGACGTAAATGCTAATAGTCACAAGGTAGTGCTGCTGACCACCTCATCAATCCTTGGCAACTTATTTGTACATGCAGTGAATTCCACAAGGTTGCAATTGAATCAAAACACGTGATACATTAGTTGTGTAGATCACAACATAAACATGTGTATGAGACAAGACTTATATGACCATGTAATCAGTATGAATTTATATTGATGTATCTCACAGAACATTTAATGATGGCATGTAGACACATACACACCTATTCCATACTGCAAGTGTCACTATGATGGCAGAATGTGAACTGTATAGAAGGATAATCTGCTCCAGTACAACACATGTCCTAATATGCTAACAATATACATAAAAGTGTATCATACCAAGTCAACAGATCTCAGGAGGCATATTACTACAGGTGTTTTAAAAGAAGCATGTAATGCAATGGCAGCAATGGCCATCAATGCATTAGCTCACATCACATATTGCAATACCCTGTTGTAGCCATTCTGTGCATCCACACCTCAATATTGCACGTCAATGACAGCAACATTGACATGTCAACTGTTCTTAGGGTCATAGGACATTATTAGGCTAATGGCCAACATCACATGAAATCCTAGCCACTATTATACCATGTAAAAAAATCTGTATATCTATATTATGGAAGATAGTTAGACTTTTGTGTGTATTTGTATATTTTGTGGATTGCATTGCATCCTGCCACTGTCTATATAAGACATGTGCACCACACCATAACAGAATTAGGAATCACACATACAGTGGTATGGACATGACCTGCAGAGGCTCATGGAAGGACTTTGCTTCATGATGTGTGCATGCATATTTGACATGACAACATCCTCCGCTCCTTTGCAAGAAGAATGTCATGTGGCCTGAGGTAAATGGAGAGGTAAATGGTGGATGCATGGGGCTATGTGAAAGGTTCCCAGAGTGCTAGTAAAATGAAGAGCAATTTGAAAGATCATACAATGACTGTAATTTACCAACAACCACACACACAACAGTAGACTGGGCTTGATTTGAACATTACATCTGTGTAGGTATAGAAGATGAACACCATGCAATATCACAGTAGCAACACCACATATGTCTGACTGTAGCACTGTCAATTTGCACTTTATGGACTATGATATCATAATTTTATGTTGAGGAGAACATGCTGGGACAAATGTAGGGCATGGATGTGGAGTCACATCTCTGTGTAACATTGTCTCAAAAGTGATAGTTGCAGGTATAGACACACACATTGCCTGCTATTAGATTAGAACCCCTATATATATGTAGATAAAGTTGCTTGCAAACACAGTTGCTAATATTACTGCCACTGTACAGGTTGGTCTTGAATACTGTCAGAGTGCATGCTATACAGGATGACGTAGTCAGTGTATGCTAAAACAAGATGTTTGGAGAATGGGCTGACATACCTGTAGACTCAGATACCATTCTAAAATTGTCACCATAGTGATTACTAAATGCACACACAGTTGACTGCAGTGAGACTAGAACCCCTACCTAACTATTTACAAAGCACAGTATTTAATGCAAGCAGCACAGCACAAGTCTTTTATAGTGTACGATAACAACTTATAAATGATGACATCAGCAGAGTCTGGTGAGAAGAAGATGGTAGTAGTATTGTCCCACATGCTGGTGTAAAATTATCTCTCGTATGTGAACCAAGTGAACACACATACACACACACACACACACACACACACACACACACACACACACACACACACACACACACACAAGTGACTGCAGTGAGAACAGAGCCCCTACCTAACTGCTGACAGAGAACAATGCTTAACGTAAGCACCACAGCACAAGTCTGGCTTTTACAGTGTCCAACAACATTTTATAACTGATGACATCATCAGTGTCTGGTGAGAAGAGGGTGATAGTAGCAGTGTCCCACATACTAGTGTAAAAGGTTCTCCCGATTGTCAACCATGTGAACAAAGACACACACCAATTGATCATGGTGAGAATATAACCCTCCCTAACTATTTACAGAGCACAGTACTTAATGCACTTGCCACGGCATAAATCTGGAGTTTATAGTGTCCAACATTTTATAACTCGTGACATCAGCAGTGTCTGGTGAGAACAGGATGGTAGTAACAGCGTCCCACATGCTGTTGTAAAATGGTCGCCTGAATGTCAACCAAGTGAACACACACACACACACACACACACACACACACACACACACGAAACCAAAACTTAGTCAACCCAAAAGCAATGAAAGGAATCAGTCCACCATGAAAATATGAGAAATAACAACCACATTTATTGAGAAGGCAACAATCAGTTAAGCATTTTCATCTCCACAAAGGGGACTTCATTAGAAATGTTGCAATTCATAGCATAACCACTTTATTTACATGAATATATCATTCAATTGAGCAATTATGACTAGCAATTAAATACAATTAACCAATACAAGAATTTTTAAAAGCATATAAATATATTTTCCACATATAATGAAAGTGAAAAAGAATAACAAATGTATTTTGATGCTTAAAAACTATTTGTAAAAATTAATTTTGATAATTTAGAAACTATTTAAGGCAAGGGGACAGGAGGAACAATTATGATGTCCTTCTATTCCCATGTTGCAGTATTATGAACATATGGGTTTTCTCCTCTTGCTACCTGAACGTCCAGCCAGTATACAAAAGATTTCAGTCACTGCATGGTGCATGAGATGTCTGATGTGGCTAACAGAGCATGGTCCATAAAAGTCATGTCTGCACGCACCAGCCCTCAGAACTTCTCAGCAGCCAGTTGAATGTCAGGTGTTCCTGCCTTCCTGGCCATCAAATTCTTAAGAAATCAGATAAGTGCCCCATTGGGGAACCTTTTCAGTCATTCTTACTGTTTGAAATGCTTGTTCATGTCATCCAGAAAGGGCAAGTGTAAGTGCGGCTGTCAAATACCTCACAAGGATGCCCATGGTCAGTGCTTGTTTTGTGTAGGTAGGGCACACGATTACAAGGCCTGCACCATCTGCCAGGGGTTTGTGCCCAAAACTCTCCATATCTGACTCCACACACTTAACTTATATTTAGAAAACCAATGTCTGAAGCAATTAGCAGTAGGCTGGGGAGCACCTCTGGGGCACCTGAAAGTGCAGGGAGTGTGGCCAGTGCCATACAGGAAAGAACACATTAATATCCGAGAAATGTGGGCAATATTACTGGCCTTGCAGGCCTTTGCCCCTGCAGGCCTTCAAAAACCAATCTCCACCCAGGACCCCTAAAAATCTTTACAGACAATACCACAGTGCTATGGTATCTCAACAAGCAAGGGGGGACCAAATCATATTTGCTTTGCAGACTAGCTCTCCTGGTGTGGGAACTGGTCACCTCCCAGCGAGTGACCTTATAGGTGGTATACATACCTTGACAACAAAATTCTCAGGCGGACTCCCTCAGCAGATTCATGATGAAGGCACACAAATGGATGCTACACAGGGATGTCTTCCTGGACCTGGTCCACCGGTGAGGTACACCTCAAATAGATCTGTTTGCCTCTTCCATCAACAGGCAACTACCTTCCTTCTGCCCCAGACTACCAGAAGCTCAGGTTATGGCAACAGATGCCTTTTCAATTTCCTGGAAGAGGATGTTTCTCTATGCATTCCCCCCTTCCCTCTTGTTCAAAGGGTCCTGCTGAAACTTCAGCAGGACAGACCAAAAATATTGCTGGTGATTCCCTATTGGCCAAAAAAGCATTGGTTCCCCCTCCTATTACAACTATCCAAGGGCAATCACCACAAGTTACCCCCCCCCCCCAGAATGGACCTTCTCACACAAGACAAGGGATCCCAACTCCACCCACAGTGGCAATCTCTTCACCTCACCATGTGGATGATAGGATTCTGATTTCTTTCAGACACCTTTACAATGAGGACATGCTCACTGTCTTGCAGGAGGCCAGGAAACCAAATACCAGAAAATCCTACCTATCTAAGTGGAACAGATTCTTCATATGATGTCTCAAAAGGCAGTTGGCAAGACTCCTCTAGTACTGTCTTACCTGTGTGAATTATTGCAGACAGGGCCAGCATTCTCATCCATTAAAACCTATTTGTCTGCCATTTCTGCATGTCTTTCCCTGGATCCCTCCTTAGCTTCTAGACTTCCTGCAAAGCTGTTCCTTAAGGGGGTTCTTCATCTCAGACCACCAAGGAAACCCTCTCTCTCTCCATGGGACTTGAACTATGTTTTAGAGAAGCTCACACTTCCCCCATTCGAGCAAACAACTAAAGCTTCCCTAAAACACTGCACATGGAAGGCTGTTGTCCTAGTGGCCTTGACCTCAGCTAGGATAGTGTCAGAGTTACAAGCCCTCATGGCTATTCTCCCTTCCTAGTATTCCACATAGACAGGGTTAATCTTAAAACTAACCCTTCCTTCATGCCCAAGGTGGTTAATGGCCATTCCTAAATCAAGCCATCCACCTACCCACCTTCTTCCCTAATTCACAAGGAGACAGTGAGAGAGTATTTATTCCCTGGATGTGCATATGCAACTCAGATTCTATCTGCACAAGACTAGGTCCATCAGGCAGGCTGATCAACTGTTTGTCTCCTTCCATCCCAGGGCCCTAGGAAAGGCAGTATCCAAACAAACAATTTCAGTATGGATTTCCAAAGCCATTACCTTTTGCTACAGACACTATGGGAAGTCCATGCAAGGTATTGCAAAAGCACATTCTACCAGAGCATTGGCCTCCTCTGGGGCTTTCTTCATGGATTTGGACACTTCCACTATACTTGAAACAGCCACTTGGTCTTCTGTGCATACCTTCCCCAAACACTACAAGTTAGACTGCATTTCTAGGGACAGAGCTGGATTTGCCAGGGCTACCCTCCATGGATTCCTGGAGAATTTTACTAGGCCACCTCCCCCTTCCTCACAGTGAGCTTTGGCACTTACCCATATGTTCAGAATACTGCAACATGGGAATAGAAGGACATAGAAAAGTTGTGTAAAATCTTATCATAACCATAGATGTCCTTCTCTTCCATGTTGCAACATTTCTTCCCACCAACCTATCCCTTCTGGTATACGGCAATTCCCTTTTTGGATGGTACAGGACTGACATTACCCTTAGAAGGGTGGGTTCTGACTGAGGCACTTATTTCTGAGGGCTGGTGCCTGCATATGTCACTTTTATGGCCCACACTCTGTTAGCCACATCAAACATCCCATGCACCATACAGTGACTGAAATATTTTGTATACTGGCCAGATATTCAGGTATCAAGAGGAGAAAACCCATATGTTCAGAATACTGCAACATGGAAGAGTAGGACATCTATGGTTATGGTAAAATTTTACACAACTTTTCTTTACCTGCCCCAAGGGAAAAAAAGAACAATGATTGGATAAAAGGGAAAAGGAAATATAGGTGGGGAGATTTATACTTTAGATATACCATTATGGACTACTAATTATTCTGATGGGTTCAGTTCACACTGTCCCAGTGAGATGACTTACTCTTTAGGCAATTAAAATATATTTAATTATAGCAGCCTTGAGATTTTATTAATATATTTTTCTATCTTCAAAAAGGGATTTATATTTGTTCCTGCAAAAATATGAATATTAGTGAACTTTTGATCAACTGGAAGTGTTTTACTCAAAAGTAAAATTTTGAGGTGTTGGATGGGGAAAATGCTAACCTACACTATGACAATATTCAAAAAAGAGTGTATATAATCCCCCTCAATCCAATGTTACAGAATTTTGATTCTTTAGTAGAGTCTGAATTCAGGCAGTATTTGAAGAAAACTATAAAAAGAAAAAAATATATACAACCTTATAAAGGAAGAACATTTGGTATTGAGGGACTTAACCAACAACCCCAATATTAGGATCATAAAATCTGAAAATATGGAGGGATTGTGATTATGGACAGCTGGAGCTATGTTGGAAAAATGGTTGATTTATTAAACAGCAGTGAGAGATATATTCAAGTATCATGACATGAGATTAATGTTGCCTACAGGAGAATAGATTTGGCACTTGAGGATCATTACCTCCAGGGTAGATAGAAGCCACTTAGAATTCTTAAATGTAACTAATCTCAAATAGAAAATGCCCACAGTAATGTTACTGACCCTCATCTTAGGCCCGTTGTGCCTGCTGCATGTTCAAAAACATACCCCTTAGCAATATATATAGACAGAAAATTAAAACCTTTTTCTTAATTTACACCAGCAATATATTTTAATTGATTCTTGGGATTTTTTGGGTAAGTTAAAAAATGATTACTACTCTGAAACCAGGCTCTTATTGATGTAACAGATTTATTTCCTGTTATTTCCCATGATTTATGGGGTCCATTGGTTTGAGAAAGTGGCAATGGAATGAAATTTTATGAATGCAAGTGACCTAAAACTTGTAGTTGAATATATGGAAATGGTCCTTGCAAATAATTACATGTGTTTTGAGGGGAATTTTACAAACAGGTTTATGGGGTAGCAATGGATGCAGTCTGCACCCCTCTGTTTGCTAACATGGTCCTTTGTTACTGGCAATAAACATTATGTTTTTAATTCTGATTTTTCCAGTAATATCCCCTTTATTTAAGGCTTTTGGAGGGTATATTTGTAATGTGAGATGCCTCAAAAGGGGAACTTGATGAATTATTAGATTACATCAATGGGACCACAGAATTTTTGAAATTCACTCATTATTGTGACTTTATTAATATTAATTATTGATATAATAGTTATTAAAGATAACGTAAATTCTAAATTGATTCCTAGAATTTATAGAAAGGATACATTTTTCAACTCCTACCTTCACTTTTGTAGTGAGCATCCCCCAACCAAAAGAAGAATATAATCTTAGGTCACATGATAAGAGCAGCACATATGAGTTCACAATTCAATGATTTAGAGGATGAAATAGAACTGATCATTTTTTTGTGGAAAGAGATTATCCTATTTCCATCATTAATAGGATAGCAAGTGAAGTCTTGCAGGGATGGGGTACAAAATATATATCTTTTTTAGGAATGGATGGGTTAGATACTAAAACCTTGCATTCTGATAGCCCAGTTACAACAAATTACTATATGGCCTTTTGTTTAAGGTTTAATCAAGATTCTAAATATATACAGAATATTATTAGAAAATATTGGGATATATTTTTGAGGATGCCCAATATTTGGGGTATTTTTGAGAACCCCCTCCCCGCTTTCACATTTAAGTGAGGACTTAATTTAAAAGGCATCTTAGAGAAAGGGATTAAGGTACCCATGATAATATCTAACAAAGCTGAAAAAGAACATATAAATTTGGCACCTGTAAACAATGCCAATATATCATACACTCAAAAAGTTTTACTTTTAGAGCTAATAAGCACTTTTGAACTGTCACTCCAAAGGAGTTGTATATTTTCCATATTTTAAGGCATGTTTGATTAGCTTACTATGTAGGAAAAACTGAGAGGTTCCTTAGGAACAGAATTTGCGAACATTAATGATATAAAGAAAAAAGTACCTACTAATGCTCTTGCAAGGCATGTGAGTAAATGCACGGAGAGTGTATTTCTTTTTTGGGTAATAGAAGAAGTTACTCCTAGCCTTAGGGAGGATAATGGGAAATGTTCCTGGAGTATTGTGGTGGCAGTTGAGATTGAATGCCACTGTCTCCCCGGACTGAATGAGCAGGTGTTATTACTTCTTGTGTTGAAATTAAGGGCTGTCAAACTTTAAGGTATCTTTTCATACAGCACCTTTCCCCACACAGCTTTCATCACGATATCAGTTTTTAGTTGTTGTATTTATAGATCTTATGATATTTATGCCCATACAGCCCCTATTTAAGAACAAAGATTAGTTTTATATAGCTTCCAGTTTTTATGAGTATTTCAGATTATTCAAAGACTTAGGGCCGGATTCACGATGGCTTGCACGGAGTCTAAGAGTAGAGTAAGACTCCATGAAGCCATCATGTCCGACGAGCAATCCAGGAACAGCCAGTTGGGGCGTGTAAGAGAGCTCCTAAAATGGCTCTTACACGGACAGGGCTAGACATGCAAATCACCTCAATTGCAGGCGAAAGGCATGCAAATGAGGTAGATTTGCAATTCAGGAAACCCAAACCTGTCCGAGTAAGAGCAGTGTTATTTGCAGAAATGTACTCAGTTGACAACTGAGTACCATTCTGCAAATAGCAAAACGGAGCCATGACAGCTCCAAATAAAGGTTGCATCCAGTGCAGGAAGCATGCCAATGGCCAAATATACGGCCATTAGAAATGTTCCCGGATGCAAAATTAAAATAAAAATAAGTTTTTTTTCGCCGATTTCCGATGTTTAAGAGCAGGGCAGCGCCGCGCAAACGGGCTGCACTCTAAAACACAGAATACTACAAATTAAAACCCACAAATGTGGATTTTATTGAAAGTGGTAATGTACAATGCAAGGGAATGGCAGGCTGAAGACAAGATGGCCACCGAGTAGAGGTTGCTAAGGGGGGGAAGCTCAGTCTAAGACATGCAACCAAGCATTAGTAGGCAATCCTATGTAAATGAGTGTTAGAACAGTGAATCGCTAGTTTACATAGCAAATGAACACAGTCAGTGGAGTGTAGGAGTAGGATATGGGGAGTAACAGAGTAGAAGATAGGTGACATCATGAGGGGGGTATGTATGAAAGAAGTGAAGCTCATTGGAGCAGAGTGGCATGTGTCTGCTGTCATTTAGACATCATGGAAAGAAGTGTGTCAACAGGTAGGCTAGGGAAAGCCAAGAAATGGAAGGTCTATACCGTGGATAACACCAAAGGTTCTTGCTGAGCATGCATGCACGCGTGTGAGTGCCTGTAAACCCGAGTAAGACAGAGTACATGCGTGTAAGCGTGAGTGCGCATGTTTAAGCCGGAGTAAGCATGTATAAGGTTGTTTAAAGAGTTGTAAGCGCGTTTGCGCTGGTGTGCGCGCGTTTTAACCTGAATAAGCAAGTTTTAGTCTGTGTAAGCATGTGTGTGTGCATGTTAGCTGCTGTGTGCATGTTTGCGCTTGTGTGCGCGGCGCTCCCCACTGAGGAAACAGAAAGGAAAAAGGAAGCACAACAAATAGTAGGAAGCTACCAGGGAGTACTAGCAGAGCTAGCAGGTGAAAACAATCAGAATCAGGTAATTACACAGGCAGTACACTAGCCCAGCCCAGCCTAGCACTTAAAACTCTGCCAACAACAGTCCATTATGTTTCTCACAACAGACACTGCAGTAAGCTAATAGAAGTGAAAACTGAAAAAGCTTTACTGAGACAAAGAAATGTTAGGGGCTGCCATTGCTGTTATAAGGTGACATATGCAACATGCTGAGGGTGGTGACAATGGAAATGCTGCTGGACAACCCACAGTGAGGAGACGGAGAAGAGTGTACAGGCCCAGGGTAACCTACCAGGGGCTACATGAGCTGGAGATAGTGGAGTGCTGTAGAGTGGACAGAGACCTCCTGCAGCAAATTGTTGAGCTGTGCAGGCCACACCTCACACACAGAACCAACAGAGGGGAACCCATCCCAGTGGAAACCAAGGTATGTGTTGGCCTAAGAATATTAGCAAAAGTACCCTCCAGAGACCAACTGGTGATATGATGGGGATATCACAGGCATCAGCATCCAGGGTACTACACCAGTTCCTGGATGCCATGTCAGCACATGTCGGTGATCATGTATATTTCCCCAATTCCCATGAGGTATTGGCCAGCAATATGCGTCTCTTCCAGCAAATAGCAGAATACCCTGAGGTAGTGGGTGCAATAGATTGCACGCACATATGCATCAAAGCACCAGTCGGTGAGCGGGGTAGTGTCTACTTCAACCGCAAGGGCTTCCCCTCCATCAACTGCCAGGTCATGTGTGATGCCCAGGGCATAATACTGAATGTGTGTGCAGGCTGCCCTGGAAGCTACCATGATTCCCATATCTGGCAACTGACGGAGCTGTACCAGACATTTGCCAATGGGGACATCCCACATGGTCACCTAGTGGAGGATGCTGGCTATGCACTGGAGCCGTGGCTGATGACACCCATCAGAAACCCACACACACATGAACAGGAACGCCATAATGAAGCACACGCACAAACACGTAATGTAATAGAGCATGTGTTTGTGCTGCTCAAGTCACAGTTCCGGTGCCTGGACACATCTCGTGGAGCCTTGCAGTACTCACCAACTACATGTACCCAAATTGTCATGGTATGTGCTATGCTACATAATATGATCCTGTGAAAACAGCTGCAGCAGGACCAGAACAGGCCTGGCCCAAACAGCCCCCCACCATTGCCAAGGCCATCACAGGAAGAGCGTGACTCGGAGGAGGAACAACCTGAGCCTGCCCCAGTAGGCAGAAGGAGGCATGCCCAGTATGCTTTGGCCTTGGCAAAGAGGCAATGCATACCACATACACTGGCTCAGTAGGAACTCTGGAAATGATACCACTCTCCGACTCACACATAAAGTAAAAGGGATGCCTAAGTTGACACTACCTGCTTCCAAACATGTGCAGGGAGTGTAGGATGTGCATCCAATATAGGCAGCCCTGCAGCACCACCTAAGGCATGAATGCCATGTGTTAAGCAATATAAAGCACTGCTAAACAGCAATTACCACCATGTAGTATATGCAAACAAAATCGCACACACCAACTAGCACAACTGTGGTCAATGTTCAGTAATATTGGGCAACGTCCAGCAATGTTGGTGAATATTGAGCAATGTCAGACAAGACTGGTCTAAGTAGGGCATAGCTGAACAAAAGCCAACATGCTCATATTTGCTTAACAGGCCCTTAAGCAGTCTGGTCTGCTCAGTATGAAAATATAAAGCAGTGATGGGCCTCGAACCTAGGATACTGTGCACTACAGCTAAAGTACTGAACCACTAATCCATGACAGTATTGCAGTAGTCCACCTGTATGACGGAATGTTGATAAGTCTATGCAAAGTATTCCATGGAAACCCTGCAGGCACAGCATAATCCTTGTTGAGTTATGACACAAAGGTGAGTCCTGCAGTGAGAACAGAACCTGACTTCCAACACACACAGTTTAATGTTAATATTGGTCATGTTTGCACACATCAGCAAATGTAGTGGACCTCAGATAGCAACATACTGAAGGGTCACACTGGGCATGCTCCCACACTTGAATAAATGAGACAAATGTCAGGCAACAAAACATGGAATGTCAGAACTGGGCATGCTCACACACTTAGGCCATGTCTGAGTACAGCAGTGGGCCACGCATATCTGGCAGTTGCATGTGTTAACCTAGGAACCTGTCACTATACAGCAATCCGCCCTGTGCACACAGTTATATGACAACAGACACATCTATAATATAGTGGAACCCTGTCATAATCAAATATGTTCTGCAGATACTGAAGTTCATGGAAACTGGTAAAGCAAAGATGATAAAGACCTGCAAACAGTATCAGCAATAAACATTGTGCATCTTGAACATTAGCATAGGTTCAGAGGTCGATACTAGGCTATCTGCCCTAGGGCATGTACAAGCCTAGCCAGAGTGTGTTTGGCATTCGCAACCCTGTCAGATTACTACACTGTGTGTGTGAATAGTAGGTCACACAAGATAGCCAATGTACTTTTTTGCTAGTGTGCCTCTGTCTAGCAGGGACACAGAAGATATCCCAGGGGTAAATATATAATCACCCATACAGACATCAAGATGTCTCCAGTAGGTGGTCAGTGGGTGGCTCTGCCTATGTGAAACTGGGATTACATTCTGTAGTGAGTGGAGCCTCTGAGATAAGAATCTGTCCCTCCACAATGTCCTATTAACATCTGTGCTGAGGTATACATCCCTGCAGTGTGTAGCTCCAAGGGAGTAGGATATCCTGAGGTGGAGCATGTCCAGTAATTCTGGTTTGGGTATAGCTGTAAACAACAGGCACACATCATATCTGAGTAGGTGGTAAGAGACTGTGTAGAGCTGGAGTTACTGCATCTGAACTATGCAGGACATTTGTGTGAGTCCCTAGATCTGCTTGGTGAGGACCATCCATGGCCAGTACAGTTGCTGCAGGTGTCAGGAAAGGTACACCGCAAATGTGGCATTGTAACCAAACATGGATGCGATGAGTATAGGGGCACAATGACCTCACTCAATCTAGATGTGAAACCATATGGAATAAGGTGGCACACATAGAAGGTGTGTCCAACCACTTTGGCAACGGGAATGTTAAAGGTGACAGTATGAACAAGTGATGTCCCCAAACCCCTAACAACTCCTACCATATGTAATGGAGTACTACCTATGTGGTAATGTGTGGGCATGTTGTTACTCCCAAAGGGGATGATTATGCAACTAATGGCCTCAGGCACCAGTCATCTATCTCTGTGAGACCCTGACTGAGTATGCATGTGGCAGCTGGAGAGTTGATCATGGCACCCAGTTTGCAGTCAAGTGCAAACATGTTCAGCCATATTCTCCCTGTGATAGCATGTACGTAAGACAAATATATACTGAACAAGAGAGATCCCAGGACCAAGCTGTGTGGGATGCCATGTGTAACTGGTGTATAGTCAGACATGGCATCTGCAATTCTGACCATGTGGGTGCTATCCCTGATCTAGGTATCAATCCATTGTGTGAGATATGTGTCCAAATTGGCACTGGTGAGCCTATGCATAATGGCCCAGTGGGTTATTGTGTTGAATGGTTTTGCAAGTTTCAGGTAGGCTGTGTGGATAGCCGTCCCTATGTTGATGGACCTGTTAGCCATTTAAAGAATACCTACAGGTTCAAGAGGCAAGATCTGCCCATAACAATGCTGAAATGAGTAGGACACAGTATCTGTAGGTTCCCAATGTCTATGTGTAGGAGTCCTATGACAATATGCTCCATAGCTTTGCAGAACAGGCTACATAAGCTTATAGGGCAATATTGTCTGTGGTCCGTTGTGGCACCAACTCCGTGGAGCGGGACCACTGTTGCAGTACACCATTCCTTGGGTACATATCCTGTGGTAACTCCGATATTGAACAGTGATGTAATGTGAGGGTTGCGTTTGTCATGATGCTCGTGTATGATGCAGGCTAGGACACCATCTTGTCACATTGATACTGTGACATACGCTGTGGGGAGGGCAGCACTCACCTGTTACTGTGTGATGTCAGGGAGGTTATACTCTGTTGGGATGGATAGTTGCGCCTTAGGGGGGATGGGTGGGAGACATCTGCACTGAACCTGTTTACCAGGATGTAGGCAATGCCAGTGGGTTCAGGGTAGGTTTATTCAGTATGCAATAACTCACAGCATAGGAGTGTCCACCCAGGTTCCTGACATAACTGAAGAAGGCCGTGTGATAGTCCTACGTGTCAGGTAAAATATTCTGGTAGAAGCAGCCCTTAGAAAAGTCCATGAGTGATTGTAGCTGTCTGCTAGTACATATCACAGATGCCTTTCCAGTCTGGGATTGTGCTCTATCATGTAGTAGCGTCCTCCTGATGTTGTACAGCTTATTAATGGCTGGGGTCTACCAGACAGGTCCCCTGCCATTGTAGTAGTGGGTCTTGTTGTTATTTGGGATAGCACAATCCATGCAGTCCACTAGGTGTCCATAGAATGTGTATGTAAAGGATGCAGCAGTGTGAGCTGTATATGCCACTGTCTCAGGATCTCTGAAGGATACCACCTTGCTTCTTTGAAGTGAGATGATCGCTCATGAGAAGTTCACCAAGATTACCCAGGATGGGTGTGTGGAGGGTATATGTATGTCCTGTGAGATACATGTATGTTCTGACCTTACCAATGAGGGGTATATCACTGGTGTGGAACATAGAGTCCCCATGTTAGTGATGAGCAGGTCCAATATGTATTCCCCCTTGTGGCTGTGCTGACTGGTTGTGCCAAAGCATATGAGTCCACAAATTGTAGTGACTGTTGGGTGAGGTTGTCGGGGCTTGAGTAGTATCCCCAGTCAATATGTGTGTATATGAAGTCACACAATATAATGGTGTCTGTGGAGACCTTCATATTCTCCATAGTTCCCACAAAAGCCGAGTCTGATTCCTGAGTTTGGGAGTGTATTCTGTAGCAGGCAACAAACTGAAAGGCAGTATTGCACAATGGAAGTTGTATATGTTTGGTCTGTGATGCTTTGTGCAGTGCTACTAACCTGGAGGTGTGTATCTGTGATGTATATGGATACTCCCCCTAGTTGTGTTGTCTGTTCCAAGTCTTGTTGTCAGACAGCATGGTATGAAACATAACCTGGTAGTGCTGGTGTGCATAAGCGAGCCTGAACCAGGTGTCTGTCACTGCACAGATATTGCTCTCCTCCATACTGAGGAGAGTCTTGAGTGGCCACAATATGAGGTTAACACAACTGTTGTTGAGCAGCATTACCCTTAGTTTTATTTAACCTGTAATGTCTATGGAGGTAGGTTTGTCTTCTGAGCCCTGCTTAAAAAAGGCACTCTGGTGGTAGCAAGAGCCTTAGCCAGCATACCAAAGTCCAAGGGTGACAGGTGCAAGCTATCCATAGTGAAGCTACGTGGCATGTTGAGCATGTCACCATATGCCGACAGACACTGTATCCCCTATGAATGAAACAAATTTGTTAGCCAACTGTTAAATGTGATATGTGTGTCCGTATACTGTGACATCATAATTGGTGGGTGTAAGATGCTAGACAAGGTCAGGGTCATACTGGCCTGGGCTACATGATCAGAGTGTACCTCCATGTATCATGTCATGTGGTCCAGGGAGTAACATTTGAGGTTACACACACCAGCATGGACAATGATGGTGCCAGTCTTGTACTTGCTTTGGAGTGACCTGACTGCCTGTGTTATGCGGCAGATCCTGGCACCCAACAGACAGCCCAAAGTGACTATTCCCTTGTCAGGGCTGGTGAGTGGTACGTCAGTGTGTCTGAACATAAGTGTCGCCTATTACAAGTGTATTAGGTGTGTTGTTTAGCCCGAAGGGCAGTGACTGTGTGGCACACTGACATTGTGAACTTTGTGATATGTGGGTATTGTAGTGGGGTAGCAGGTGTGTGTGTGTCTGCTTTGGAGGTCTCTGCTGCTTAGGTAGAGTACATTTACAGCATCTGAGTATGTCAGTGTGTGCTAATGTGGTTTGAGTGCTGTTGCTAGAGGATATGTGAGACTGATATGTGGTGTGTGTGGTTACCTTCACCACCTGATAGACTGTGCCAGTCATGGGTCGAGAGAGTTCAGCTCCCTGTATGTCTATATAGGTGCATCTCACACATATATCTGAGTTTGTCGGGAGGAGGAGAGTGTTGTCTGTGTACATGAGGCAGATGTGACATTGTGTCAATATCACAATATCCACCAGCTGGACTGAAGAGTACACACAAAACCGACCCCTGGACATGCCAGGATATTATCATGACATACTCTGTAGCCTGATCACAAAGGATCAGTAGGGTGTTAAGCATGTAAAAGAGTATAACGGGGATTAGTGCTCATTTTCTTTAGTGTTTTGTAAAGAGGAGCTGAGAAGGAGTCCAGACTGAATCATGACACCTCCTTCAGCTATGTCATAAATATCAATGTACACCCATATATGTCCTGAGTCAGGGCCAACAGTACCTGAGAGTCAATGCCGACATCATGACAGACAGGCCCATATGTACATACCCATCCCCCACTGACAATAGTCCACATTATCATACCAGGAGATATCACATGTATAATGGATCAGCAGCTACCTCCACTGCCAAAAGCATGGCAGCAGGTGGAATACATTGATTCCCAATATGTGTCATGCACAAACTACAGAACAAACAGATCATGCACCTGAACAGTCAACTGAGCCACACCCCCTACACAGGATGTGGAACCGTTGAATGTGTCACAGCTACATATGGCACTCCCCACAAGTGTTGGTGCACAACACACCATGGGAAGTCAAGTCCAGTACGCCTATGAGGTCTGATCTGCAAGGTCATGGAGTCCATCATGGTTGCAGTCATAAACAGAGCTATTGGAAGCTGACACACACACAACCCTACCAACTGTGGTATGTTCATGTGCGGATAATGGTTCCCAAACATGCTAGATCATTTGCAAGGCAGCCACCCAGGACATACATCAATGAGCACATCTACACATGTGTCACATAGACTTTGAATAGCCCTTTATCAACATCCTAAACACATGTAGTATCCACAAAACCAAGAAGCTGTGCATAAATATGTGTTGACATATGACGGAATGTCAATGTGTCCACAGATAGATCACACAAGGTAAGGATACTGAGGTCATGTTCAAGCTGTTGACATCTGCTGACCCACATGGACCATTCCTGGAATGGCATAAAACAAAGTGTACACACATCACCATGTCCAGTCTGATGATGTCACCATCCTATAAATACAGCAGGAGAAGGGAAACCAGCCAGTAAAGCAAATAGCGTGCCATGTTAATGCGTCTCTTTCCAGTGTCCTAACATAGTTAGGTAGGGGTTTGAATCCTGCAAAGTGTGTATGTGTGTGCAGTTTCCTTTGAGAGGTGTTCCCTTTTTGGAGACTGGGAAAACTCAGTAAAGGAGGTACATTCCTCTTTGGAATGTCTGATGATGTCACCATCCTACAAATACTGCAGGAGAAGGGAAACCAGCTAGTAAAGCAAATTGCACACCGTGTTGATGCGTCACTCTCTAGTATCATAACATAGCTAAGTAGGGGTTTGAATCCTGCAACCAGTGTGTGTGTGCAATTGTCTTTGAAAGGAGTGCCCTTTGGAGAGTGTGGAAACACACTAAAAGAGGTACATTACTCTTTGGAAAGTCTGATGATGTCACCATCCTACAAATACTGCAGGAGAAGGGAAACCAGCCACTAAAGCAAATAGTGCGCTGTGTTAGTGCGTCTCTCTCTAGTATCATAACAGTTAGGTAGGGATTTGAATCCTGCAAACAGTGTGCGTGTATGTGTGCAATTGTCTTTGAAAGGAGTGCCCTTTTTGGAGACTGTGAAAACACACTGAAAGAGGTACTTTCCTCTTTGCAAAGTCTGATGATGTCACCATCCTACAAATACTACAGGAGAAGGAAAACCAGCCAGTAAAGCAAATAGCATGCCGTGTTAATGTGTCTCTCCCTAGTTTCATAACATAGTTAGGTAGGGGTTTGAATCCTGCAAATGCTGACTGTGTGTGTATCACTGTTGGTCAACACAGTGTGGGTTTTGCTTTTACTATGGTATGACATAGTATGATGACAACAATAAGTGCATTGCAGACATCAGGTATCTGCGTGGCAAATATATATGTGTACATGTCCCCTCAATCAGTACATAGGTGTGAAGACTGCATACTACATGAATGCATTTGTTTCCATTGACAGGTTGTGCCGCTTCTACTCAGATCGTAGGTCACATATGTATGTATGTGACACGGCCGTCCACTGTCATGTTCTGTGGCCAAGGTCATCTGTGGCACACACACCCATGACAGTTAGTTAAGAGTAGTGTGAGTGAGGGTATATGCCTGGGGTATATGTCAGACATGGTCATACACAACAAAGTCTGCCAAGAATGGACAGTCTTTATAGGTATATGACTGCCTTGTGGATATGCATTCAGGCCTCTAATGTCTGTGATACACCTTGGGACTCCACAATACCTATGGATATGTGGATACCAAGGGACACATGACATAACATGGGTCTGTATGTACACAATGGTACCCGACATACATGTTGAGGGCTACCACCGGTGTGGTACTGATGGGATAGTATGTATAGTACATGAGGATGACTATGCAATAGTCGGCTTACTGCTATACAGCATGTATCTCACAACAGGTATCTGTCTGTATGATACCCTTGTGTAGGATATGCGTCCCTTCCAGGGAATGCATTGTAGGCCATTCCATGCATTCCCAGATTTGGATAGACACATCCCTAGTGTGTCTGCATGTACCTAAGGGGGCTATATGACACACAGGTGTGGTCACAGTAATGGGTGGCGGTCATCACCACTGGTTAGTGTTATAGTGTAGCACCGGAAGGATCCAATTGATACTGGGTTCCCTACTACTGTGTGTCATTTGTCAGGACATCATCCAATGATTGCTTATAGTCATGCTGTTGAGGTTGTGTATACTACCAGACTGCAAATCATTGACTGATATTAATGGTATCACCCGCAGCATAGTGTCAACCCATGTCATACACACGTCTACCCATGTTAGTACATAACTGTAGTAGAATGCATACTGGCCATTGAAAGATGCAATGGGATGTTAATAATGTGTATGACAGGGTATGCCACACATCCCATGTGTCCACTATGCACGTACATCCAGACAGTGCGCACCCACCATGTTCACAGATGTACACTTGCTAATCTGTACTGCACACATCACACACGTACTGTCCACTCGCTAACACATGCTGGCAACACATCACACATCAGCCAAGTGGCACATGGGTGGATAATACATACTCAGACCTAACAGTGGTGTAAACAATGCTACATTGACAATCAGAGCTTTGATGCATAATGTCTGCTCAGATATACCTACAAGGATGTAGATAGACTTCCTTGTTGACAACTCGCTATTATTGCTACACTGCTATAGTGTCACCCTGTGCATCAGCAACATGTTAGCCTGTCCCTCCGTCGATAATGCAGATGACAGGAGGCGACACAGGTATCATCATATGCACAGGGCATTTTGTTGTTTGCCAGAGCCTGACATTGACCCATCCAATCGACATGTCTGTGTGTGTGTGTGTGTGTGTGTGTGTGTGTGTGTGTGTGTGTGTGTGTGTGTGTGTGTGTGTGTGTGTGTGTGTGTGTGAGGGACAACAGTACAGCATGGGCCAGTGTTGATGTAATGTGTGTGTATATGTGTGAGCCCTGGTTGTTTGCTTAATGTGTGTGTGTCTGCATGCACACAGCTCCACCATGTGGCTGCCATATACGGTGGTTTGTGGGACAGCCACAGACTGTACCTGCTTGGCTGTACAGATCACTGTCTCCAGCCACGGACACAGTACCTGTGCCTGGCAGGGATGCTACGGACAGTATCGGGTACCAACCCTGACTGTGTTCTGTCATCAGAGGCAGAGGTATGATAACTGGACCCATGTCCCTGCTGGGACTGGCCAGAGCCATGTGCACGTGGTCTACTGGGACGGACAATGGACAGGCCAGCCTCAGTATTGCTGGAGCTGGTACTGCCACTATGGGAGCACCTGTGAGCTGTGGGCTGTCCGTGACCACTGCCAGCTGTTGCTGTTGCTGGCATACGTCCATGTCAACGTTGCAACCGTCCCACACGGTCCTGGCTCAAGGAAGACATGTTGTGGAGGGCATCTATTGTCTCCCCCCAATGTCTATCAATGACCTTGGTGTATGTCTGGATGGCACCGACAAGGTCACGGATGCTGTAATTGATAGTGGTGTTATGTGCCCTCTGCGCTCTAAGTCCCTGCCTGGTGTACCATTCCATATGTGCCTGAGCCTGTATTACAGCCTGGAACATAGTGGTCATCATAAGACCTGTGAGGGCATGCCTGCCAGGGGCAATACGTCCAGTGGTGCTCCCCCGAGAACCCCTGGACCTCCACCTATGTGGTACCATTCCAGGTCTACGGCTATGGCTGCTGTGAGGTGATGCATGTGCCATGGGTACCCCACTCTCCTGGTCAATGCCAACTGTATGCTGTCCCTCCCCTATGGCCATTGGTGGTGAGGGATGTAATGGCAGTATGAGTGTGCGCATAGATGGGGTTGAACGCTGTGTACTGTCGATTGGTGGACCAACGACAGACCCTGTCAAATCTCCCTGTGCCAAAATACATGTGTCATCATCACCACTATCCATGGCAGTGGCTTCAGGTCACCTGCTGCTTTCGCCAAGCCCTACCTCAGCACCTGTGAGAGGAAGACAGGAAACACACATTATGATCTGCACATGCACACATGCACACATGAACACATGCACACATGCACACATGCACACATGAACACATGCACACAGGCACGCAGGCACACAGGAACACATGCACACAAGAACACAGGAACACATGCACACTCCTCACTACAGCAGATACACAAACACAACAGAAATCCAAATCATACTCAATACTGGTTGAAGGTGGGTGACAGTATCACAAGGCAAACAGTCACGCACATGTTTCAGCATGCAGAATAAGTGTTGATCAAGTCCATGCAGTGTGAGTGTAGACAGCCATAGTTAATGACAGTGTACATGGCTGTGGTGCATGTGTGTACATGTTCAGTGATTGCCTACACCCTGGAACACAATGTGTACAAGGACACAACATTTCTGTGCAAGTATTATAAGCTCTGCAATGTCCTGTGCACCATCACACGCAGGTATACATACCATAGCTGCATGTGTTATCTGTTTGTCACATGGATTTCCATGTCTGATTGCAGTGTCTGTGTCTGTAGCAGATAATTGTGGACACAGGTGTAGCACATGCATGCTATGTACACACACGGGATGAGTGATGCATGTATACATGATGGGTTACCAATCCTGGACATGGCCATTGTAACAGTATGGGGTGTAGTACCATTAGCCATCATCATCATGCATCATGTGGTCACTCAAGGCCACTAAAGTGTGCTAGACCACCGCCTAGCATGCTGTACTTGAACCGCAGTGCCGTGGCTAAGTTTACAATTACACAGCCATGTTGCACAAGGATGTGTGAGGTGTCCAATAGGGACCATTGCCTAACATGACTGTGTTATGTGTTGAGGAGTGTTGCACAGCCCCATGCTAGGCCCCTACCCCTCAGGTATAGTATGTGTGGTGTGTGGATGACATGTGGGATACTGAAGTGTGACCTGGTAGCGGGTGTCCGGTTTCACTATGTGTAGCATGTTGAGGTGTACTGTGTATGACAAACGTGTTATGTTGTGTACATGTGTGTCAACTATGCCTATCCAATGTGCAGTACAGTGTTGCCACATTTGTGTCTGATGCTCTGTGCATTGCAGGTGATTGAGGCAGCTACTGACATTACTGAGATGTTTCACGTCTCACAGCAAACATGCACAGCATGCATTATGTGTAGGTGTGTTATGTGTACATGGCCTACACCTCACCTATGACATGCACAGTTCAATACCAAGTTTAAAGTGTTAACACACTCACCAGCATGTAATGTCTGCCCTGCTGTCACACCAGAGGGACCTGCAAGAATATGACACAGTTTGTCAGTGGCCACAACTGTGGCATTGCTACTGTGATTGTGCTAAACTACAGTAGAAGAACAGGCATAGGTGTACAGATACTATTCAAATTATCAGTATTGCACACAATAGGCAGCACAACTGCTAAACACAGTACACATCTCACACATGCATAATCTAACAATACAAGTAACAGTAGTCTACAGCTAGGGCATGTTACCTGCACGCTCCATGTCACCATGTTGGGTGGCTCCGGCCTCCATGACGACACATGTGTGATGTTGTTGTTGCTGTAGGCTGGGAGCCACCACACTTAGCAGCAGTTCCTCCACTCTGGTGAGGGGGGGATGTATGACCACCCCACCACCTGTGGCAAGCTGTTGTCTGTGGATATCAGATGCACGCTGCCGGACATGTCTAATTAAATCACTGCAGTGATGGTGTACCTGCTCATATGTCCAGTTATGTATGCCTATGTCATTTAACCGATGAACAAGTTCTTGCCACAGTGCAGTACTCTCCTGCTGGTGCTGGCTAGCCCTTGAAAACAGCAGGGTATAGTGCTGAACCAGGCTGTGGTGGATTTCTTGTTCCTCTGCAGCTGTGTAGCAGAGGTTCCTGTGATGAGCCATAAGCCTGGAAGACAAGTAAACGATATGTGTGAGCAAGTCATGTGGCACACTTAACATTATACAGTACAGATATCAGTTAACTGCCATATATAGTATCTGTTTGTCTGTCAGAGGATACACACATTCAATACCACATATCAGTGCTCAGCCCACAACTGTCTGACAGTGCCTGCCACACTCCATATGACACACCAGTATACACCAGTACTCGGCTCACTGTTTGGGATCCAATGCACAGCCTTGCCAGGGGGGTACATATCAAGCTAATGCATGCATAAATATGTCATCCATTGCAATGAATGTGAAGTACAGTTACAGAGTAACCAGTAACCCATCCTAGTCATTGATGCCATACCCCTACCTAACATATGTGCACAGTTGTTAATATAGCTGGCATACTGCTGTAACAGAGTATACATGTTGCTAGGTACACACGCAAACCCTGCATCACACATGTGATTGCGGACATGGTACAGGCATCATTATACACACACATCAGACATTCATACAACACACAAATGTATGCTAACACAGATGAGCATTTGCTATGTACCTTACAGTACTGTGTGCCCCTACTTACAGATACCTATGCCTGAGGAATGTAATCTGTGCAGACTACAGGAAACACACAAGACAGTGTTACCAGGGAATGTGAACATACACCATACTGTGCTGTTTAGGCCAACAGCTTCAGGTGGTACAACAGTTCAAATGTCGGCTGGATTCACCAGCAGTACCACTTACTGAGCATACATGTATTGCTTCAGCCTATGATGGGACACCACAGTCGTACACAAGAACTACGTCACAACATATATCATCCTACTATGTCTGCATCCCAATAACTGACACATCTTTCTCTGGCCTCACACTTAGGACACAAATGACCATGACAGAAACAACCTCACACTTAGCTATCACACCATCACAGACCTTGCACACATTCACTGTCACACTCATTCCACCTCACATAGCAGGTATTCCACTGTGTACATGTCTGTGTGCATTGTGTCATAAGTAGGTAATACGCTATTGTCCCTGTGGCCTACAGCAGCCTAGCCATATGCTACCCTGGCCTGTGACACACATGTAATTAGATTTCACTTCCTCCTGTCAACCGGATACACAGAGGTGATTCCCAGGGAGTGTTACCTATCCCCCAGACAATCATCAGGGGTATGTCTGACATCTGCTACTGAGGAGCCTTGTTTGTTCATGCTGGGTGGTTTACTCCAGAGTATGGCATATTTGCCAATAGGAGTCTATCCCTCCAGCATGTGCTGTTTAGTGAGGTTGCAGGGACTAGGGACCTAGGCCATGTAGCCCGGTGGGATTGTGAGGTGTTGACATGGTGGTTGTCTGACTGCTATGGGTGTGGCATACCTCTGTATGTTTGGCAGAGGTAACCTCTGGGTGGCCGGTATACAACGCACTGTAGCTGTGGTTATGTGAGTCAGTCTGCATAGGGTATGTGTTTCAGGGCAGTATTACCCTTTGTGAGGTATGTCTGTGGCCTTTCCACTTGCTGTAGTTGTCATGTGAGGTACATACCACATGGGGCATTGTGATGAGTACAGGGGAACACTGACCTATATTTCCGTACATGACACATCATTTGTGATGACACGTACCACGTAGACAGATTACAAGACTAGTGTGGCACTGTGAATATCAAAGTGGAGGCTACTGTCCACCTGTGTCCCATGTTCCCTTCTGACACCTTCAGTGTTAGTCAGGCAACCACCTATCTGGTAGTTAGTGGGTAAAGTGTTTTGGAGTGGGGTATGGCACTGCAGTATCAACACTGGTGTTCAGTCCATGCCTTGGTCACCAGGCACCTGTTGCAATACGTCTGACCCTGTGTCTCCCTGTCTCACTATATATATCTATATATCTATCTATCTATCTATATATATATATATATATATATATATATATATACACATATATATAAATATTTATATACATATATATTTATATATCACTCTATATATACATATCTATATATATCTATATACATATATGTGTGTATATATATATATATATATATATATATATATATATACATATCTATATATATCCATAGATATCCATATATATCTGTATATATCTATATATCTCTATATATATCTATATATGTATATATCTATATATCTACATATCTATATATCTCTCTGTATATATATATATATATATATATATATATATATATATATATGTATATATATGTATATATATATATATATATATATATATATATATATATACATATATATATATATATATATATATATATATATATGTGTATATACACACATATATATATATGGGTCTACTTTCATAGACCCGGCGCCACTTTACCGACCGGAAGACCGAGACGAACCGAACAGGTAGGTTACCGAAAACGTGATATCCCGGACGGCTGAGAGACCGACAACGGCAGCGTGTGCGAGCGACACGTAAGTGTGCGAAAGTGACAGGTGTAGTATTGGGGAGCGGACAGGTAAGTGTACGATACTGAGGGATTTTAGGATAGTGTGTGGAAAATGTGAGTGTGCGGTGGTGTCGGACTAAGGGTTCCGTGAGGTAAGTGTGTGGAAGTGACGAGCTGTGTAGGGTAGTGTTAAGTGTGTTAGGGTTAGATTGCAGGTGGAGTGAGTGTGCGATAGTGATGGGCTGAATGTTTTAGGGTGTGTTAAGTGAGTTAGGGTTAGGGTGCAGGTAGGGTGAGTGTGCGATAGTGACGGTGTTGGGGTTTAGGGGTGTGTTAAGTGAGTTAGGGTTAGGGTGCAGGTAGGGTGAGTGTGCGATAGTGACTGTGTTGAGATTTAGGGGTGTGTTAAGTGAGTTAGGGTTAGGGTGCGGTTGGGTAAGTGTCGGTAGTGTCGGACGTTAGGGTTAGGGTTTAGGTTAAGGTTAGTGGATATGTTGTTGTGTGCAATGTGTATTTGACGTTTTTTGTGTCGGTGTTTTGGTGTTCGGTATGTTGAGTTGTCGGTGTGGTGTGTTGTCGGTTGTTTGGGGTGGGGAAAATGTGTCGGTGATTCAAAGTCGGTCTATGAAAGTATATATATATATATCTATATATATATATATATATATATATATATATATATATATATATATATATATATATATAAATATATGTATGTATATATATATATATATATATATATATATATATATATATATATATATATATATATATATATATATATATATATATATATATATATATGTATATATATATATATATATATATATATATATATATATACATACTTGTAAACAGCCACTGCTGTACATATACATGCACATATATGCACATATACTGCCCACCTTTCATGGTGGGAATATCAATTATGGAACAGTTGTGAGACATACAATTATGTAATAATATTGCACAGTGTTGTGCAGAATGCATTTTGCTGTCTTCAGACCGTATAGCCGTAGCAGACCTCACTGGCTGTAACTCAGTCCCACAGCATTTAACCACCACATGACATATACCTGCACTGCTTGCTGTTTTCAATGCCACACACTACAACCTACATAGATATGTGCACATAGCAACCTTCAAATACACATATATGTCCAGCCTTCACTAACAATTGCAGTATGTCCCTTGCCTATGCACATCTGCATATACATATAGATACGGACTGCTACCACATAAGGAGTGTTCACAGAATGTAGAGTATCCTTCAGACACATCATTCGAATGCCAGCAAATACATCTGTGTTACATACCTTATCTTTATATTTCTCACCTCAGTCTGTTGTACCTGTTGATGTTTTTTTTTTATTTGTTTAGGTTGGTGTCTTCCACTGCCTCTGTTTGTTTTATTTTTTGTTTTGGTTGGTTGGTGTCTCAACAGTCTCTGTTTTTTTTTTTTTTTTTTTTTTTGGGTTGGTCTCTCCAACTGCCTCTGTTTGTTGTTATTTATTGGGTTGGTCTCCAGCTGCCTCTATTTGTTTGTTTGTTTGTTTGTTTGTCTGTCTGTCTGTCTGTCTGTCTCTCTCACTTGCTCTCTCGCTCTCTCTCTCTCTCCAGTTGATGCTTGGACAGCAAGTACAGGCTGCTTTTGTAGGTATCTGCACATGTGCATGTGATGGCCTCTGCACCAATTGGTGCCCACCATTTAGTAATTGCATGCAGCCTGCTGTGTGGTAATTGCAGTTCTCACTGTGATTTCAGGACACTGCTATAAAATGATAGGTTAGGTAGGCGTAGGCCTTTCAGTTTTGCAAGGTGGGGACTATGCTTGTTTGCTGTGGACACTGTTGTGTCAGTCAGAAGGTTGGTATATGTCTCATATTTGAAGCTGGGTTGTAGCCAGTGAAATGCATGTTGTACTGAAACCTGACTGTTGCTTCTTCCAGTACACTCTTCTCAGTGTGTAAGTTTACTCACACCTCCTAATGCTAACACTGGATACATGGGAGTATGTACTTTCTTTTGGAATTAGGGAATTAACTGGCATACAACAGTAGTTATTGCAATGTATTCCTATGGCTTTCCTATTTTTCCTTTACATTCAGTCCTTGTAATGCATGTTATATTTCTTTATTGCAATGTATTCCTATGGCTTTCCTATTTTCCCTTTACATTCAGTCCTTGTAATGCATGTCATATTTCTTTATTGCAATGTATTCCTATGGCTTTCCTATTTTCCCTTTACATGCACTCCTTGTAATGCATGTTATATTTCTTTCAGCACCAAGTTATTGTATATCTGCTGTGGCTTAGTGGTACATCATACAGACTGGTGAGTCCAAGGTGTGGGGTTTGAGACTGACAAGGGTATTTTATTTTGCTGCTGATACAGAGTGACAAAGGCACTTTTAAGCAGTTGTAAGCGAGTTGGCGAGGGTTTGCGAGACACTTAGCGACGCTAAGCGACGCTTAGCTTAGCTTATTTTATTTTAGCAATTATGTTAGCAATAGTAAACTAAGCTTGGCGGAGCTTATCATATCTTAGCAATGCTAAGCTAGGCGCACACATGCACACACTGGTGCAAACCCGCTGAGTACTTTTTACAAGTGCTCACTACCGCTAACCCCCGCGCTCATGTCTTTGACAGAAAAGTAAATGGGGAGATAGGAATGTGGTGATAAAGGGTGCTCAAACAGGGGAAGACAGTAGGGAAACTAGCTTGGAATGTACACGATGGGTGTGGAGAAGATCCATAGCTGCCTATTTCTTTACCAGCAACAGCTGTGCATATGCAATACATTAGGTGGGATATTTGAAACCTTCCACTCCTGAGAGAGTGGTGATGACATCTAAGTATGTTGTACTACCAATTATGAATATCAGGCACATGCACTGTTTGTGAACTGCTATACTGTCATTAGTATGTTACTCACATCTGAACAGTTTGTAGTTTGTGTTGGCATTAGCACAGTCTGCTCAGGACGACTGGACATATTTCTGTACTGTGTATGCCTACCTACACCCTTGGTTGTGCCTGACTACACGGGTATATAGTACCTTTGGGTAGGGGTGCAGAACTGCAGTGTGCATCATTTATTATCGTGTGATGTTTACCTTACTGTACATGCAGAGTTGCTGTGTACCTGTACGTCTATGAAGGCTTGTAGTCTGTCTGAGTAGCTCCCACCTGTGGACATATCCAGATGGTAGACAGAGGTCAGCCTAGTATTCTTTGACTGTGCACCACAGCAGTCTTTTCAGCATGCGAACAATGGCATTGTCACAGATGGTTGCTAGCAGTACATGGCTATATCCTTTGCTATTTCTGTGTTGTACTTCTACATAAGGGCATGGTTGTGGGATTCATTATACAGCTATTTGCAGAGTGTGTAACAGCAGACAAGCTGATATGCCTATGTGTTTCTGACTCTTCCAGGCCTAAGATACTCTCATGTATATATTTGAACAGCCTCAGGGAAAGGTACATATAACTGGGATACACCTGTCATATAGTTCAGACATTTTGCAGTTCAGACTTTGGGTGATTCAGAGCATTTCTATTACTACACCTTTTCTGACGTGCAAGCGGTGTCTACTCTCACTTATTGACATTTGTTATTAAGTGAGATTCAACATCTTTCTGCCTACTGTTAGTACATTTCCCAGGGAGTCAGGGGGGCACAGCTAACATTTGTTTACAAATCAGGGTCATCACTGTAGAGCAGTCACTGTTGGGAGTTCTGTCCTGTGACCTATGCAATTATGCCAGTGTTTATCCTGCTCTGATACTGTGTGGGGTGTGTAAGCTGCTACTGTAACCTTATTCCCTACTAGCATGGCTGATTCTCTTTTCACAGTCATGTCATGCAATTCAACTACACCTGCTGGTTAAGGCCCACACAACAAGATTTGTGTTATGCCATTCCTATTTTCCCTTTACATTCACTCATGGTAATGCATGATAAATTGCTTTCAGCACTAAGTTATTGCATATCTGCTGTTGTGTAGTGGTACTTCATGCAGACTGGTGATTCTAAGGTCCCGGGTTCAAGACTTACAAGGTTTTTTATTTTGCTGCTGAGCAGTACAAGGGCCTTGTCATACAGAGTGACTAAGGCACTTTTAAGCAGTTGTAAGTGGGTTTGCATGGGTTTGCATGACACTTAGCAATGCTTAGCTAAGCACGCACACAAGCTCACACGCGCACACCCCTGCTAACTACTGCTTAAAAGTGCTTACTCCCGCTAACCCGCATGCTAATTTCTTTTAAAGAAAAGAAAATGAGGAGATAGGAAAGTGGTGAAAAAGGGGGCACAGAGAGGGACAGACAGTAGGAAAACAAGCTTGGTTTGTGCATGAAGGGTGTAGGGAAGGCCCATAGCTGCCCATTTCTTTAACAGCAACAGCTGTGCATATGTTGAAAATTTGGAGTGAGTTTTGAGACCTTCCACCCCTGAGAGAGGGGTGAGGACAACATAGTTTGTTGCACTGCCAATTAGAATTGTCGGTGTACATGTCCTATGGACATGTGTGCAAAATGGGAAGCTATGTATGGGGCGTAATTTTTTTTCAGGTACAGATTGCCCTTTTTTTTTTTTTTCAGGTGAGAGTAGTAAGTGAGGTAGGGAAAGTAGGTATATTTGGGGAGGTAGGTTGGGGAGGTAAACAGACAAGACAAACAAGACGCATACAGGGGCAGAATTTGACACATGGGGTGGGTGAACACAAATGATGGGGAAGGTTGTTTGGAAATCGCAAGCCCATGAGCCCACAGATGGTAACAGTGGAACTGAGATCCCCACCCATGGGCAGTCACCACTGCACCTTCACAGCCCCGGGGTGGCTGTGCTGGGGGCTGAGTAGGACGGGCAGGCTCACCCATGAGATGTGCCACTCTCGCCTCAAGCTGGCATGGGGGATCAGCGACTGAATGCTGGATCTCCCTACGCACCACAACCCGTACCCTTCGAAGGGTGACAGGTGGCCCTTCTCCACCCACACTTGCACGGGGGGGACAAGCCCCATCCCCTGCAGCACTTCCACCCGAAGGTGGCACAGGACCAACGGAGGAGGGGAGTCCGGGCTGGGCACCAGAGCCACTGGTGCCAGGTGCACTCGCCAACTGAGGATGGACAGGTGGGTCCACTGGGACCGGCCTTCCCATACATTCTGTGATTAGATGTGTTTCATTACAACATAAACAACAGCATTCCAGATTAGTTGTAACAGAATGCAGTAATATTCCCATTAACGCAACACACCACAGTTCCAACAGTTGAACAGCAAACATAACACATGCATATATTGAACAACAGTGGTTATTCCAACCGCATGCAGGGATGATTTGTTGCAACAGGCCACCATGAACGTGGTGTTTGAACAGGGCACATGCATCAATATGAGTGCAAATATTTATAGAACAATTGGACATATATCCCAACAAATATTTAAGATTACACATACCCATTGAGGTGTGGAATTGCATGGTTTATGCACAAACAGTAGGGTGTAGAAAAAAACCTCTGTTACCATCTTATAAACACTTTTACTATACACTACATTCCTAGTGACTGCAGGTGTATATTCCCTACATGTATTATTACACTTGCCACCATACATCAGGTTGTGTAGTGGGTTTGGCTAGTTCAAGCTATACTTGACCTATATCTCAGATACTAACTGTCCAGGATGCAGATGTTACTGCTACATATTTCATGGTTGCATTTATATTTCTTTATCTACATATCTGGATGTTTTCACATGACATTTTCACTTCTAATTGTACAGAACCCTGAATTTATTGAAGCACACTTACATTTCTGGGGAACATATTAGCATGGTACTCGTGTGCCAGATTTACTTATGCATGCCAGCCAGTAACTGACTGTTGAGGACTGTATATTTACTTCACAGCTACTAGCACTTCCATCACCCATTTTAGATAGGACAGCAGAACTTTGGGTTGCCAGCACTTTCTAATACATTACTATTTGTATAATGTAAGGGTACAACATTTCATACTAAGTGAAACAGACGCACTCTGGGTTTTAGACCTTTATTAATGACATTACACATTTTTCCACAGGCTCACTCCTTTATTTGTTTTAACGGTATATATGGCAGACATGTACACGACATATTATACCTTTATTAATAGGTTATCACACTCTTTTTTCAGGCTCACTCACATATTCTTTTATATGACAGTGCCTGCAGAGATATTATTCCAGACATTTGTTACCTTTCTTAATGGGTTACTACACTCTTTTTCTGACTCTCTAACGTTTTTATCTGGCAGTACATGCAGAGGACTTATTCAGTCCATTTTATGGCTGTATTATTGGACTACAACACTTTCTTTCATGCTCTCTCCCATATTTTATATAACAATACATGCAGAATAATCACTAACCTGCCTGGTGCTGCAGCTTTCGCAGCCTATCAGCATAGGCTTGCTGATTCGTAACACGGTCACCTGCAGCTGTAAAGTAAATGAAGGGATATTGAGACATTCCTATCCATTATACATACTCCATTTTAAATTTTTACATACTGCATTCCATGGCTACATACTCAGTACTGGGGCATCCCGCATCCCACAGGTCTCCTGTATCCACTGGTTCAGGCGGTCCTCCTTTCATCTTTTCAGGTCCGCATGATGGTGATGGACCTGCTCACCAGTCTGAGGAATGCCTGTGGCACTGGTGAGGTCACGAGCTAACCAGTTTCAAGCCTCTGCCTTATACTCCGTCCCTTAGAACTGGCCCTGCAGGAGTCTTGCCTTGTGACGGTGGACTAGGAGCCAAACCATGTATTTGGACTCTTTGATGCCCCATCTCTGCGCTCAGAAGCGCGCTCCCTCTCCAACACCAGACATTCTGACTGCAGATGTGAGCTACAATTAGTTATGGCGTGTATTCCAGCCTTTGGGGCTTAAATATGCCGCATTTCCCGCACTTTTTTGTGATTGGCCATTTTGTAAAATTCTAGGCTGATTGCAGATCTGCTTAGTAGTGGTTAAACTACCATTCCTAAGTTTATGAATGTTAATAGTGGCTGTTTCCCTTATGTTGCCATGGCTTAGTGGTTCTGTACTTTGGTTATGATGCAAAGGGTCCTGGGTTCAAAGCTTGTCATTCTTTTATTTTAATACTGTCTAGACAGGCTAGGGGGTGTGGCTGCATTTAAGCAACTTAGCTCTATGTTGCTCCCCTGTGCCCTATGGTGCCCTGGTTGGTGCAGCGCGCACGTCTGTGCAAACACATTGCGCTGGGTAAAGCGCTTTTAAACGTTGGGCAACTCTATTGCGCTGGGTAAAGTGCTATTACACTATGGGCAACTCTGTTTAGCTGTGTAAAGCGCTATTACACTATGGGCAACTCTGTTTAGCTGGATAAAGCGCTATTAAACTATGGGCACCTCTGTTTAGATGGGTAAAGCACTATTACAGTATGGGCACCCATGCTTAGCTGTGTAAAACATTGCTTAATGGCAGGCTATTATATATCTGGGTCTTTTCAAAATATATATTTTGTTTGCTGATACATTGGCCATGTCACTGCTTTTAATAACATTTTAATCATATTTGTCTAGTATTATTTCAAATACTGATTTAAAACATAAATAAGAAAGGGAGTGGTGGAACTCGAACCGTGAATGCCCTCTCTTTGTGCATATGCTCTACCATTACGCTATTGCTATTTGGATTAATTTGCATAAGTAGTTCTTATATGTGCTTCAATGTCACAATTGCTAACTGTGGTTAAGCAATGGGCACTCCCGCGCAAACAAGCGCAAATACGGGCAGCTAACTCGTGGATTTTAAAAAAAAAATTTATATTTTACGTTCTATAACTCTGATGGGGTATTACGGTGTCAAGGAGTGTGGTGTTGAGTGCAAGTACATTTGAGCAGACTCGCTCTTGTCTGTTGACATTATGCTTTTTAAACCCTTGCAGGGGCATGGACTTTTAGACTGCTCGGCAGTTGGACACGCCCCCTGCTTGCCTACTCAGTCTGTGTAAGAGTTACGGATGAGTCAGCATGCCCTCATGAATATTTATGGCACGCTGACAACATACTGTTCAATTGCAGCCTCCGAGACATATTAAGTCTTACACGGAGGTTTCGTGAATCTGACCCTTAATGTTTTGAACTACAACATTTTAATTCATTAAAATGTCTTGGCTTACTTTTTCACTAAGTATCAAAATTAATTTGTTATTCTTTTTGACATTCATTCTATGAGGAATATATATCTATATTAATATGCTTTTAAAAATTCTTTTATTGGTTAATTGTATTTAATTGGTGGTTATAATTGCTCACTTGAATGATTCTTTCATGTATATAAAGTGGTTATGCTGTGAATTGATACAGTTCTGATGAAGTCTTCTTTGTGGGAATGAAAGCACTTAACTGATTGTTGCCTTTGCAATAAATGTGGTTGTTATTTCCATGGTATACTGATTCCTTTCATTGATTGTGGGTTGACCAAGTTTTGCTTTCATTTGGTTTGAATATCATTTCTCAGCAACCATAGCTACTTTGGTTTTGGTTTGTGTTTTGGAACACACACAAACCAGTTGACTGCAGTGAGAATAGAATCCCTATCCAACTAAGTACATTAGCGCAAGAACTCAGAATTTAATTCAAGGGCCACAGCACAAGTTTGGCTTTTCCATTGTCTGACAACACTTTATAGCTGATGACATCAGCAGTGCCTCACATGCTGGTGTAAAATGGTCTCTTGAATACCAGTCAAGTGAATGCAGACACATCAACACACCAGTTGACCCCACTGAGATTAGAACCCCTATCCAACTAAATACATGAGTTTGAGAGGTCAGTATTTAATGCAAGCACCACAGCAATAGCCTACCTTCTATACTGCTGCTGCATAATTTATAATGGATGACATCATCACCACTAGATGTTTGAGAGAAGATGTTGGGAGGCATGAATGAAATGGATGTGTAGCCATGTACAATTGTTAAAATATTTGCACTCTATGGGACTGTAATGCTGACTGTAGAATACACAGTTATGCTGTTCTGACTACACAAAAGTTGACTGCAGTGAGATTAGAACCCCTAAGTACACCAGCTAGAAAACTCAGTATTTTTGCAAGTGCCATAACACAAGTTAGATTTTTATAATGCTGCAGGACAATTTAGAGTGGATGACATCATCAATGGATGTTTGAGAGAATATGTTGGGAGGCCTACATGAAACTGATATGTAGCTATGTGCAACTGTCAAAATATTTCTATGCCATTGGACTAGATTGCTAACTGCAGGATGCACAGTTATGCTCTAGTGACTAGACACACACACCAGTTAATCTCAGTGAGATTAGAACCCCTACCTAACTCAGTACATCGACTAGAGAACTCAGTATTTAATGCAAGCACCACCACACCATTCTGGCATTTACTATACTGCTGGACAATTTATAGTGGATGACATCATCATTGGATGTTGGGAGGCCTGTATGAAATGGATGGGTAGCCATGTACAACTGTCAAGATATTAAAGTTGTGCATGGTACCGGATTGATGATAGCAGGATACAGACTGATGTTCCTCTGACTATGCACACACACTCACTTACACATACATAGAAACACACACATAATGTGGCTGCTGTGCTAATCTTTCACACATGTAACTATTTTGTTTCCATCTGCAAAACACAGTATGTGATGATTACAACACCACTAAAGTATGTATTTGCCTTGTCAGAGTTGTTTTTATAGATGATGCCATCATCATGATATGATCTGGTTGTCATATCATATTATGAGAGTGGTGTGCAAAATGTGGATGCAATATTTCCTCTTGACAGCTTTACAAAATATATGCAAACAGTTGTCAACAATGCATGTAGCATAAATGAGACATTTTTGCCAGTATGTTGTATACATTGCACACTTAAAGTGTCACATACAGGAACACACATTTTTGTGATCATATTTGAGTGTTCATATTTGTGAATTATTGCCATCCACATTAGTACAAGTATTAGACAATCTGAATGTGCATTGTCAGTATAAAGTTGTACATAGTATGTAACAAAACATTTTTTGTTATTTATGTAGTGCAGTTGATTCTGTTGAACAAGTACTGAGATACTAAGTTTTAAGTGCATGAACGCAGGTAACATATGACTATAGTGTTAATATGTATTCAGCCATTAAAAAGTGCCTTCCCTTTGGTTGTGTTTTTACATGTAATTTAATGGGAGGAAGAATAACTGGGCAGTAAACATAAGCAATACATGCTAATGTGCACTTTCTATAGCACACCACTGAGCAGCTGGTGTGTGCAATTGATGGCAAAATGTTTCCACATGTGAGATACACATTTAAGGACTCCTACTTGAACTTGAGAAGTACTTATCCATATTGGCCATGGTAGAAACAACTAACAGATACTATGGTGTTCATAAATAGTTCATATCAGAAATGTTGCGACATAATGTCTAGCCTTAAAACAATATTTATATTGCTTTCCCCATTTGCACATAGCTAAGTGATGAGCAAACACAGACCTCTGCTTCATTGACAAAATTATGAGATTTCTATTGGTTTGCTTTCCTATGCACAAACATTCTAAGCAGACAGTCAGCAGTTTGGATAGTACTGAGTGTAACAAACACACCTGCTGCTTAGCTGAATCTATGGTAGCAGGTGTAAGAGCATTCAGTTTTTATTTTGAGCCCAGATGATACAGGGTTTGAATTCATCTCTAATAATTTTACATATGTATTCATGATGTAATTAAACATTTACATGTGATAATTATTTGAAATGTGAGCAAGAACGACTACAGTGAAGTAATGTATATAAACAAGCAGTACTCAATTAATTTATGCCAGACGTACAAGTAGGGAGTTACATATTGATACAGTCATCAGACTAAAAATATTTATTTAAATGAAATTTTTAATGTCAGTGCCTTTATTCTACTTTAGCTGTATTTCTTAGCACAATGGATTTAGGTAGCAGTGTGCTGTGGTAACTGCACCATGCCATTGTACCTGAAGAGCCATTCACTGTCCCTCAGTATTGATGCACAATGTCAAACTCCATGTGAATGCAGAGGTTAGAAAGTGAAGGGTGTGATGATATGGGCAAGTGCCAGCATAGCCAGCAGGAGTTTTGAAAAGAATGATATCTCCTTTTTATATCAAATTGATTTATACAAGATGCTTGTGTTACAGATGTATTAGAACTGTATGTCATTTGTGTTACAATGTATCCACAGTGCAGCTTGCTGAAATGAAAAGAAATGTAGAAGTATTATTGCAACTAAATTAAATGTTTATGTTTTAATAGAGGACATTGGGACAGAAAAGGTTAACTTTAAGAAAAATAAAGAGAATGTAAATAAGCTGTTAAACCATTACAATGGTACCCCACAGTGCTGAATAGGACCGGAGACGATAGGTCTGGGGAAAAAGCCTTTGTCATTTGCTCAGTAATAATAGGGGAGGCCCCAGGCACTGTTATGAACATTTAGAAGTGTATTGTAGCCATCTAAGCTAAATTCCTGTCTTAGCAAAGTGTATGCAAATCAAATCTTTCAGTGTGTGTGTCAGCTACTTGGGGCAGGAACACAAAGTACTGGGTGTACAGAGAGGGTGCTAGAGGACTTGGCTTGGACACTCGGCTGAGGACCTCACCCTACAGCTGTACCAGTGGGAAGTCTTATTGGGGACCTGGAGGGAGACAGATATAGAGACATCCAGACTCCGGGCTGTGTTCCCTGTATGCTCTTAAGGGAAATTGTATTTGATGCAGAGAGGCTTGCATCTAGAAATACTGAGTGTATCCATTTGTATTCCAAGGGCATGTCCCCTTCCAGTGTCAGTGGTGAGGAGTCAGGCTCCTTGATTACTGACCCAGTGTGGAGATGATGCATATTGGTGACCATCACATATTGGTAGCAGTGGTGGGCATCACAAAGGGCTTCATTGGGTATTTCTTATTTATGTGTGTGGTGTGTGATTCTATTTTCAACCAGATTAAAGGTGATAAAATAGAGAAGATAGAAAAGTGGTAAATTGAGAGGCAAGCAGGGGGAAGAACAAAGGGAAAGCGATATAGGAATGTGCAGGAGGGTGTTAGAAAATAACTAAACTGTAGTAAATCCAAAGAAAATCCTCAGCACCGAATGAAGCAACCAACGCAGAAATGAAGTAACCAAGTGCAGAAAAAATAAATGTTGGTAGCAGACGGCTGACAGCAATAATCGTTTAATACAAAACATAAAACAAAAACCAGTAAGTGCTTTCACGGATCAACTCCTCTTCCTCAGACTGATACAAAAAGACTCTATAGAAAGCACTTATTTAAAACAATTCAAAAATCACACATGCCAATCACAGAAAAGCATTAATTAAAGCATTACATCTGTCATTGCCTTCCTTAAAGGCATATGTGCATATCTAAAAAGTAGTACATAAATAAATGTTTAAAATTTTAAAATATAACATATTCAACAATAAACAACCATAAAAATGTTGAATAGTGTTAAAGCATAAATATTATAAGGGGAGAAATACACTCGATGTTTCAGGGCTCTATTTTTTAACAATGGTTTCAAAGACACCATGTTATTAAGCCCTGGTGACTTGTCTGCCTGAAGTCTAATAATCAATTGCTGTTCTGTTGCCTCAGTATAGTTTTTAAAATTGCCCCCTCTCACACACTCATATACTTTCTGGGAGACAAAAAAACTTAAATGTATGCAAGGGACCATTGTTCTTAACATGCATTGCTAATGAGAGTGTGAGAGGGGGCAATTTTAACACTTTTCAATATTTTGATGGTTGTTTATTGTTGAATATGTTATATTTTAACATTTTGAACATTTATTTATGTACTACTTTTTAGATATGCACATATGCCTTTAAGGAAGGCAATGACAGATGTAATGCTTTAATTAATGCTTTTCTGTGATTGGCATGTGTGATTTTTGAATTGTTTTAAATAAGTGCTTTCTATAGAGTTTTTTTGTATCAGTCTGAGGAAGCAGAGTTGATCCATGAAAGCACTTACTGGTTTTTGTTTTTTTGTTTTGTATTAAACGATTATTGCTGTCAGCCGTGTGCTACCAACGTTTATTTTTTCTGCACTTGGGTGTTAGAAAAGAACCACTTTTTCAACAGTTAATGCAATCATGTTGTATAGCTAACTGGACCAAATTAAATGTGTTGAGAAGACATGTGCAGTGGAGAACTATGTATGAGATTTTATATATATATATATATATATATATATATATATTTATTTTGGGAATGTGTGCCCATTTATGATTTTTTATTTCAGTAAGAGAGGAATGCTGTGTAAAGGTCATAGGTATTTCTGGGTCAGGTAAGTTGGGTAGATGAGGGAGCAGATGCAGACAAACAGGACAGAAAATACAATAGACAGCAATGGATGCCCATGAAATGTTCAGTTTGCTGTTAGGGTGCTTGATGTTTTTGTTTTCCCAGCATTTTGGCAACCATCTTCACTATTCATTTGAGGTGTGCACCAGTGGTGCTTTCCATGACCTCATGTACCATGCCTAGCATCTCCTGGTGGGTGACAAAATCTGATTGCTCCACTGTCCAGACTTTTGCCTTACATTTTTGGTCTGTTTCAAATAAAATCTGTGGTTTTCTGGCAAATTATTGGGATTATCTGAGGAATGAAGTTACTAAATAATGACTTATATTCGGGTTTCAGACTTAATATTCTTCAGAAAAAATGCATGCTAAGACAACTCCTGTTATTCTAGCAACTTTCTAAGTTTATAAGAGCAATATTTAAAATCTATACCTATTTTTGGGCCTTTGTCACCCCATTATGTTAGGCTTTGTCCATGTTTCCTGCAATAAGAGGTTGAGAGGTATGGACAAAATCCCCACCTCTGCCAATACTCTCAGAGGGTACCACTGTGCCAACTGCCAAGGTAATGCTATCTGACGTGGATTGCCCAGGTAGTGCAGGGGCAGCAGAGGCAGTACTGGCCTGTTGGATCCCAGATGTGCTGTTTGTTGGTGCAGGAGCCATTAGAGCGGGGGCAGGCTGAACCACAGTGGTTGGCCTACTTTCCTGTGCTGTAAAGCATTTTGTGAATTGTCAGAAACTGATGACATCAAAATGTTGTGACCACTCATATAACAATAAAAAAGAGAGATAATGGTTGGGGTGAGAAAAAAAGAGATAATTAGTACTATCATATGTGATGTACAATAAATTAATACAATATAAACAATTTATTTTTACTTTTACATTTAAGTATACTTTTTAACAACTACAAACTATAACTGACGAGTCTTCCAAGTAATCCTTAGAATATGCATATATTGCACATATGTTTGATCAAGTAATAGAGATTAATTAAACAGCATGGCATGTATGCCTATTTTCTTAAAATTATTATGTAACCTTTTTAAGTAATTTTACAATATATCTGTTACCTGTGGGATTTGAACCCATAACATCTGAATGTAGTATTACAATTGACTCCTACAGTTGACTTGTGCTACAGACTGAAGTATGCATGCTTAATTTTACAGTTAAGATACACATGCTTAATTTGCTAATACTGTATAGAAGAGCAATACTTCAGATAAAATAATACTTATGCTGTGCTGCATACATACTCCTTGCTTCCTGAAGTCTTTCTAAATGAACAGCATGGCCTTCCCTTTTCACTGCAATTTCCTGGTCAGCTGTAGAACAAAAAGGAGAGAAAAGGATGAGAATTATGCACACTAGTCTTGCCTATATCTAGCTTTCTATCTAATTTAAATAATCTTTGTGTATATATTTATACAACTGTAGGATGTCAGCAGTCCTAAATTCATCCATTCACTGGTTGAGTGTATCCTGTTTGTACCTTTTTAGGTCACTATAGTGGTGCCTGCATTGCTGTCCAGTGAGTGGAATGCCAGTCATACTGGAGACAGCCCTGGCCAGAATATTCCAAGCCTCAGATTTGTACTAAGACCCAGTATAGTTCCCCTACAGCATCCTTTGGCTGTGGAATTTTACAAGGAGTCCAATAAAGATTCTGCACTCCTCACCCCACCTTTGAGCCCTTAATTGGGCACCTTCCCTTGTACCCTCAGACATGTCCGCTCAGGTTAAACAGCAACAGTTAAGAATGTTTTCCCACCAGTTCATGTTATTGCATTTAATGCTAGTGCACAAACCAGAACAACCATGCTAACTGAGTTTGAATGACGTTAAGCAGAGAGCAACAGTGCCAAACAGGGAGGTAAGCAGTTTTTGAAATAGGAAGGTTAATCTGACAGTTGGCATTAGTTTATGGTTTGGTTGCTACTGTAAATGTTATTTGATTTAAATTTGCAGACATGTATTGGGGTAATATATTTTATGACCTGGCATATTTGTTGTATGGCTTTACATATTGATAAAATTAATTTATAAAATGTGGGATTCAAAACTAGACAAAACAGGCAAAACATATTCTTCCACATAGGCAGATTTTCATCTGTGCATTAGAAGAAGTGTTTGCCAGATATGCTCATTAATTATATATAAATATACATGACAGAATGCTTTGTTAACCATGTATGCGTGTGATCTGACAAGGTCCTGGCTTATACATTCATCCGTGTACGAGTACCATTAAAGTCTGAAGGCCATTCAAGGCCAGAAAAGACAATTATAATTACAGAAACATAATTTCAGTATACCTTCAGTCACAAATTAATTCACATGAACTCCAGTGCTATACATTCTTATTGTTATTTATAGTTCTATTTACATTGTTTTATATTTTATAAACTTGAACGGACAAGCATTAATAAAATTGGAAGTGTACTACATTAGAACTGAGGCTCACCTGTATTGTGAGCATTAACTTATACCAATTGTCACAGGGAAGATAGGGCAACAAGTGTATTTTTACATTCATTACTGGGCAGAAAAGATTCAGACACAGTCCCTGGGATTCAGTAATAAGACCTTGTTTGTCAGACATGGTAATTAGTTATACATATAAATTAAAGAGTTGAGTGTTTAACCATGCATGTGTGTGACATGAACATTCAGAAAATACAAATTTAATTGTAAAATCATTATTGTGCTGACTGACATGGAATGCTGCTTAGTGTGTAATTTGATGCAATATATCTTTTTTGAAATTGTCTACTGTCTTCTTCCTGTCTGCAGATGTTCTGGACCTGCAGGAGTTGTGGAAACTTGCTGACAGTTGCACAATGCTGCTTAGTGGGTTTGCCCAGTGGTAAGTAAAAGATGCAACAATATATCTGTTTTGAAACTGACTGCTGTCTGCTTCCTGTCTGAAGGTGTTCCGGACATGCAGGTGTTGCTGACCATTGCACAACACTGCTTAGTGGGATGGCGAGATAGTCAGAGAAAGAGGTAGCAATGTATCCTTTTTGAAACTGAGAATGTCTGCTTATTGTATAGGCCATTAGACTGTGTTTGCGAGAAGGTAAGTGATGTGCAAATGTGACAGGCAAAGCTCACCTTGTATTATCCTTCTAAGAAGTGTTTATTAGGTTTCATCCTTAAAAGATGAATGCGGAACTTGAACCGTGATCTACAGATAATATATACTGTGTGGTTCATCGTTTTTACTGGGTGTGCTACACACATACTTGATTCACAAGTGTAATTTATGCAGTCTATCATGGCAATTTTAACACACATTATAGATGTTTACACAACTCTCGATTTGAACTGTCAGACCAATGAATCTACAAAACACAGTAAGGATGTCTTATCCTTCTTTGCCACAGAAACAGCTTTGCATAGGTTCATAGGTTCATAGGTTCATACTAGGCTATCTGCCCGAGGGCATTTACAAGCCTAGCCCATCGTTTTGTGGCTTACGCCACCCCTTTAGTATGGGGAACTATACCCATTATTTTGCTGTGCCTCTGTCGAGCAGTGACACTGAGGTAATCCCTGGGGTATATCTGCGATCTCCCATCCATTGGTCAAGATTTCTCTTGAACAAGGCCAGCGAGGTGCTCTGCCTCACATGTACCGGGATTTTGTTCCACAGCATAGGGAGTCTTTGGGTGATGAATCTATCCCTCCAGCATGTCCTATTAATAGCCGTGTCGAGGTTTAAGTCTCCGCCCTTGTGGCTCTGATGGATCTAGATTTTTGAGGTGAAGCATATTCATCAAATCTGGGTTTGACATGGCCTTGTATGTTAGGCAAAGGTCACCTCTGAGCAAGCGGTGGCGACTGAATAGAGCTGGAGTTCTTTCAGTCGGGCAGCATAGGACAGATTTTGAGACCCTTTATCCTTTTGGTGAGGAACTTTTGTGGCCTCTCCAGCTGCTGCAAGTGTCGGGTCAGATACATTCGAATGGGGCATTGTACTCAATCATTGGTCTGATGAGTGATGAGTAAAGGGAGACTATGACCTCCCTTGATCTAGATGAGAATCCCTTCATGATAAGGTGGGCAATGTAGAAGGTCTTCCTAACTACTTTAGCTACATGGGTGTCGAATGACAGACTACTATCAACCTGGGTCCCCAGGTCCCTGATAACTTCTTCTGTGCTCAGTGGATTGCCACCTATTTGGTAGCTAGGGGTAACCTTGTTTTTCCCGAAGGGTATGACTATGCATTTTTGGCATTTAACTTTAGGCCGTGGCTCTGGCACCAGTTATCCGTTTCTGTGAGACCCTTCTGAAGGATATCTGTGTCAGATGTGTTTTCTACTATGGCACCCAGTTTGCAGTCATCTGCAAACTTTGTCAGCCATAACCCTCCTGTGTTTGCTTGTACTTGAAAAGTAGATGCCAAACAAGAGTGGGCCCAGGACTGAGCCCTGTGGGACACCACTTGTGACAGGCTTTGAGTCTGACATGGCGCCAGCAACTCTGACCCTGTGGGTTCTGTCACTCAGCCAGTTTGCAACCCATCTTGTGATGTATGGGTTAACATTTAAGCTGATGAGTTTTTCAATGATACCCGAGTGGGGTATTGTATCGAAGGCCTTAGCCAGATCGAGGTAGGCTGTATGGACTGCCTTTCCCTCATCAATGGCTTTGGTGACTGTTTCAAAAAGTCAACCAAGTTTAAAAGGCATGATCTGCCTTTGACAAAGCCAAACTGGGTTGGATCCAAAGTCTGCAAATTCCCTATGTCTTTATTTATGAGGTCCATTATGATCCTCTCCATGACTTTGCAGATAAGGCTTGTCAAGCTAATGGGCGGTAATTTCCAGGGTCGGTGGAGGCACCGCCTTTGTGAAGTGGGACCACAGTTGCAGTGCGCCACTCCTGGATGTATCCAGAGGTAAGACTTTGATTAAACAGCTGCACTAGCTGTGGGGCTACTTCCTCATTGAGTTCGTGGAGCACACAGCCAGGGACACCATCAGGTCCCATGGACGCTGTATTTTTAGCTTTGGAGAGGGCAGTTCTCTCTTGGGTGCTGGAGATGTTTGGGGGCTGCAATCGTTTGGTATAGATATCTCTCCTTTTGGGGGGGGAGAAGTTTGCACTGAACCTGTCAGCCAGTATGTTGGCAATGTCTGTAGGATCAGTAATCTTCACATCATTTTGAACTAGTTCTGAGCATATCTGGGAGTTTCCTCCTAGGTTTCTAACATAGCTAAAGAAAGCCTTATGATTGTCTTTTGAGTCTTTAGCTATTTTTCTCTCGAAATTTGCTTTGGATGATTTTATGAGAGCTCTTAGTTTTTTACTTATAGTGATCAAGGGTGTCTTACCTTTTAAGGATTTTGCTCTATCTTGTAGTAGCTTCCTCCTTTTGTTGTAGAGTTTGTTTATGGCTGGGGTCCACCAGACTGGACGCTTGCCTTTGGTACAAAGAGTCTTTGTTTTGCTTGGGATTGCCTTATCCATGCAGTCCTGCAGGTGCTGGTAGAAGGCATTCGTAAGTGATTCAGCGGCTTGGGTACTGTTTTCCATGCTCGGGGCCTTAAAGGAGACCACACTAGTCTTTAGAAGTGTGAAGTCGGCTTTTGAGAAGTTCTTTACTGTGGTCTTTTTATTCCAGGTGGGGGGGGATGAGGACCTCCAGCGAGATTAGTTTGTGATCTGATCTCACCAGTGAGGGGTATACTTCCAGTGTTGAACATTGTGCTCCCATGTTCGTGATGATGAGATCAAGTATGTTATCTCCTCTTGTGGGGATGGTGACTAGTTGTTCCATGGCATTTGAGTTTATGAATTCCAGGAACTTTTGGGCTAGGGTGTTTGGGCTTGAGTAGTGTTCCCAGTCTATATTAGGGTAATTGAAGTCACCTAGTATGATGGTGTTTGGTGATACATTTATCCTCTAGTGTTTTCAGGAAGGCCATGTGAGGTTCCTGAGTTTGTGAGGGTGGCCTGTAACATGCTACAATTTGCAGAGCAGTCTTGCCTATGGTTAATTGCACCTGGATGTTCTCCGATGCATCGTGCGTTGCCACCAGTCTTGAGGTGTGGGTGTCCTTGATGAATATGGATACCCCCCCTCCTTTCTTGGTATTGTCCGGATTTTGGGGCCCGGAACGCATGATATGAGGTAAAACCTGATAGCGCTGGGGTGCTCTCAGGAGCCTTGAACCAGGTTTCTGTCACAGCACAGACATCGATGTTCTCCATACTGAGAAGGGCCTCGAGTGCGTGCATTTTGAGATTTAGACTTCTGGCATTGAGCAGCATTACCCTTAGTTTTTTCCTTTTTGTGTTCTAGGGTGGTAGGTTTAGAATTTGAGCCTTGCCTAAAAAGGCACTATGGGGTGGCAAGAGCCTTTGCCAATATCCGAATCCCAGGGTGACAGGTGCAAGCCATCCCTTAGAAGCAGCATGGCTTGTCCAGCATGTCATCCCAGGCAGACAGATACTGGATCCCCTTTGAATGACACCAGTGTTTAAGCCAATTGTTAAAGCTGATCATCTTATCTCTGTATTGTGGCATCATTCTTGGTGAAGGTAGGATACTGCTCAAGGTCAGGGTCATACCTGCCTGGGCTACATAATCAGAGAGCTCCTCAATGTCTCTTTTCATGTAGTCCAAGGAGGTACGTCTCAGGTCGTTTACACCAGCGTGGACAATGACTGAGTCATATTTGTACCTGCTGTTGAGAGACCTGAGTGCTTGTGTTATGTGGCGGATTCTAGCGCCCGACAGACAGCTTACTGTGACCTTCTCCTTACTCAGTCTGGTGAGCGGGACGTCAGTGTGTCTGACTATGGAGTCACCAATGACTAGTGTGTCTGGCATTGTGTTTGGCCTTAAGGGCTGTGACTGTTTGACACTCTGACTGTGAGGTCTATGTGTTGCAGGTGTTGTGTTCTGAGGTGGTGGTTGTTTGGGTGTCTGCTTTGGTGGCCTCTGCTGTTTTGGTAGATTTTGATCAGAGCCTCTGAGTATGTCTTTGTGTGTTTATGTGTATGATTTGAGGTTGTAATGGTACTATGTGAGACTGGGTCTATAGTGTGTGTGGTAACCTTCTCCTCCTGACTGGTCTTGCCAGTCCTATGTTGAGAGAGCTCAGCCTCCAGTTTGGCCGTATAGTTGCATCTCTCGCATGTATTTGTGTTTTGTGGGAGGAGGAGAGGGTTGTCTGTGTACATGAGGCAATTGTAACATTGCCTCAATATTCCCAGGTTCACCAGCTGAGCAGGAGAGGACACTAGCAACTGATCCCTCGACATGCTAGAAGGATAGACAAAGAACTTTAAAAAAGATTCCGGGGGACGTGGGTGACCGAGAAATGGGGGGTTGCCTTTTTGGGGTACTATCTATGACAAGAGTGCCGTATCAAGGTAATAAGTACTGTAGGGGCAAGTGCTAGGTTTAACAGATAGAGAATAGTCTACTTGGAGTCAAGTAGAGATGATCTTTTTAGTTATAGGATACGCTGATTTGATCAGTAGTATAGTTCGAGGAAGGTAGTTTTAAGGGAAAATTTGAAGAGTGGACTTTAGGTAGCCCGAATAGTTTAAACCTGCTTAACCGGCGCTGCCCTAGTGTGCAACGGTAGCAGCTCCGCACTAATTCGCGCTAATTCGCGCTAATTCGCGCCAAAGCGTGCTTTAATCATTGTGTACACAAGCAAGTCCCATTTCCTCCACAGTATTAACAAGACATATAACACTTATACATTCTCAGTTGTTTGAACATTTGTTAATTACATATTTAGTGCAATGACTGATCACACAACCATTTACAAGTATTGTTTGCAACAATGCAGCTCTGTCCTTTCTTTGTATACTGTTCATTTTTCTCTTATCTGAGCTGTAATCTCATGCAGTGTGTAAGGCATTTTGTATCATTGCCCTTAAAATGTGTGAGAATATTACATGGCAATAATACACAGTGGTGCAGTGGTTAGCATTGCTGCCTCACAGCAAGAGGTTCTTCAGTTTGATTCTCGGCTGGGGTGCCTTCTGTGCGGAGACTGCATGTCCTCCTTGTGGACACGTGGGTTTCCTCTGGGTGCTTCGGTTTCCTCCCACATCTCAAAGACATGCAGTAGGTGGATTGGACACTCTAAATTGGCCCTAGGTGTGAGTGTGTGCATGTGTGTGTCTTCTGTGGAAGGTTGGGCACCAGACTGGCAACTCAACACCGTAAAACTCCACTGCCAATCATGAGCAGACAGATGATCCACTGTGGTGACCCATGACCGAGAAAAGCCTAAAGAAGAAGAATAATACACAGTTTTCAACAAAGGCAGGGGAGTTTGGCTATTAGTGAACAGAAACTGAGGAATGTGTGATGATCACTTCCATTTAAAACCTTGATACAATTGCATCTACACTTTGTAAGAGTAATCTGGGTGACACTCCCACTGCAGGTAAGGGCGTATGAATTGCTGCTGTGTTTTCCTTCTCCGTACCAGTAATCATTCACAGTTGTGATTAGCAACAAATGCTAAGGGAGTGCCTGCAGTACATTTATGCCTACTACTCAGTGCCAGAAGTTTGGGATTCAACAATTCTAATGAGTTCACACCTCATTTGCATCTTCACCATGCTCACAGGCCTGAATCTACACAATAAAGAGATAACCATATAGCTAGGGAACCTGAAGGTGAGGAGAGCTGTGTATGTGGACAACAAAGAAGAAGATTGCTATTAATTTGGATTTATCTGCACAGAAAACATCTGATTGTGCTAAAGTATATTTGTAGTTTTCACTTGCATACTAGATTTGCTCACATTACTAGGACAATATTTTTATATATATGCATTAGAAAAAAAATTGAACTTTTATCTGTATGCACTTCTTAGAAGTTCACTGTTGGCATAGACATTTTTGTCAGGGCATTTTACTTCCTCAGATACACAGCCTTATTAACTTTCATCAAAAGTGTTATTGTTACAACCATTTATCTTACACTCTTCTATGTTATTTCATTGCCCATAGACACCTCTAGAAGAGTGCTGGGCACAGGTAGAAGTGACTGGCAATCATATAAAAATGGATATCTGTTGTAAATGTGTAAACATTTTGAGAACATTTTTGAAAGCACTTATAACAATTGACTGATGTGTTATTTCTTGCTTAGTAAAAGCTGTCATTTGCCTGTTGTTTTGGGGGTGGGGGAGCCAAGTTCCATTTGTGTTTTGCCACAACCAAAAACATTTTTTTGCTCTTGTTATTGCTTGTTTTTGGATCAAACTTTGGTTTGTGTGTGACTGTGATGTGTTGCAAACACATAACCTTTTATATTTTAATACCTGAGGTTTTATGTTTTGCCAGTGTGTAATCATGAAAAAATAATAATATGTGTATATATAAACAGGAATTTTATTTATGTGATATTTATGTGTAGTATACTTCTTTTTTGTTTTATACCACACATGATTATGCCACCCAAGCATCACAATCACCCGCAAACCCCCTTTCAGTGACTCCAAAAATTATGTAATTTTCCAAGGATTTATTCAACATGGTGCCTTTCTACTTAAGAGTGGACATAGAACTATGTCTGGCAGAATACAGACTTGGAACCAGATAGTGAATTACATCAATGCCGTGGTGGGGGGGGCAAAGCAAGACTTATGATCAGATGCATCATAGGGTCACTGATATGATTTCATCATCCCCAAGGAAAGCAGCTGCAGTGGCCCATGGACAGCTGGCTATGGGTGGGGGTGGGTGGCTGCCACAGAACCACCATTGACACCAAATGAAGAGATCCTGTCCACTGTCAGAAATCCAGAGAGCTCAGTGGAAAGTGCTCAACAGCATGTGATTGATGTTGATGCTGATGTTTCAGGAAGGACAAGTAGAATAGTGAAATATTGAAAGTAACAGTTCAGTTGTTTTAATTCATTTTTTTGTTTTTTATTTGGGGGGGAGCGCTATTGATAATTTGATACAGTTAGCACATTCTTGTTCATTTACATATGGGCTTTGGATGGACATGTCAGCCAAGTTTCAGTTAAAAGTACTGCTAATGGACATAAAAAGGCAAAAAAATCGGTCCCCCTGTGTTATGGAATTGTGATGATGGTGTCCTTAACTTTTGCTTAATTTCTTCCAGGACCATCCTCGTTGGCAAGTGTGGAGACATCTGCATGTGGTAAACCAAACATTTTTATTTGAGTACCGGTGAGCATTTGACAGAAATATGCATTTATGTGTATGTGTGAGGTATATGTCATGACTGTGTGTTTATTGCTGTACCACTTGTGATAGCGGCACCAGTGTTAGCTTGTTAGAATATATTAAATTGTAGTATAAGTATTAATTTCTTTCCTGTGTTTGTTCATAGGTTCATAGGTAGGTTCATAGGTAGGTACTAGGCTATCGGCCCAAGGGCCTAAGTAAGCCTAGCCAACAAGGTTCTCTGGCTTATGCCACCCGAGAAAGTTATTTTCCTGTGCCCCTGTCGAGCAGAGCCACAGAAGTGATCCCCGGGGTGTATTTCCTATTTCCGATCATTGTTGCTTATTATCACAAGTGATCCGGACAGTGGAAGTGTAGGATTCTTACCACCTGATGTCATAGTATCAGCAGACTCTGATGATGATGGTAGCCAAACAGAGGCACAGTCATGGGGTGCAGAGGTTGAATCTGACACTGAGATTGACATTTAGCCATCCCCTGTATTTCAATCAGACACAGCCAGTAAAACTACTCATACCTATTCTAGTGAGCCTTCAAATATTGGACAGGTAATGGGTGAGACACTTGATCATAGTAGTAATGTGGTTACTGTGGCTTCACTGATGATTGACTCTGGCTGAAGCCAAAGTGTGGGTGAGTTCCCATGCAGGAGGGTTGTTAGGGGTGCTTGGTGGAGGCCTGCTGTGTGCCTTCCACCTGATCCTGGTGTGTCTTTAATGTGTCACTTGACATATGTTTAAGGCCATCACAGAGGTGCAGGCATGTTCCAATCAGCCTCTGAGGAAATACTTAGAGTTGTAGATGTGGCACAGGCTGACATGTGTGATTGCCTCCAGCGTGTTGCCAATTCAATGAATGACACAATGGAATGGATGGTATCTGTGATTGAATGTCTGCTGGGAGAGGGATGGCATCCATGTGGAAGTAAATCAGCATCATCATCTGATGTTAGCCAATGTGGCCGTGCCCGATCATGATCCTGTTTTGCCAGTAGTTCCACTGCTTCATCAGTAGTTTAGGTGTTCACACCCAGACATGGTAGACCATGGGGTCATGGTCCTGGGTGTACTCATAAGGAAAGCTCATCCAGCAGACAGTCATAGTCAAGTAGAAGCAGTGCATCTGAATGTGGTCATGGATGTGCCAGTGCAACTCCTGGCAGAGCCAGTTCTAACAGTCGGGGATAATGATAATGAACTGTCACTCTACTATGCACAGCTCACACCTGTCTGACATACATGATGTAGAGCTACCACAGAGTTTGGCTATGTTCTTGCAGACATTCCCACACAGATTTTACCTTGAGTCCCCATACAGATACACACACAAAACAATTACATGGGTCAGTCATGAGGCTTACATCTCATTCTGTCTCAGTGGCCATTTGATACTTTATCCAAATATCTGCTTGTCTGTCTTTCTTACTCACACGCAATCACTACCTTTTCTGGCAGCCTTAGCCTCCTGCCCTCCCCACAAACAACACTATGTGCACATGATGATAACTGTGCCATATCCCCTGATTTTCTCTCTTTTGGATTCAGGGACACATAAGTCTTTTACCTGGTGCCCAGGGTGCATGGCTGACTGAGTGCTTAGTATAGTGTATTTGTGATGCTCTTTTTCAAATTATCTTGCTTTCTTATGGGTGTTTTTAATGTGTGCATCCCTGTCATCCTCTTAGACCACAAAGCTGGACCAAGTCATAAATAAATGTGGGACAAAGGCCAAAAAATTGGGACAATTTTGAAATATTTTGGTCATACAAACAGAAAGTTGATAGAATGACAGGTTTTGAATTAGAACCCACACTGTGAAAGTAGCATACTCCAAATCAGACTTCAGACCAGTGACAAGTGGAGTACCACAGGGTTCAGTCCTGGGTTCTCTCCTGTTTGATATCTACTTCTCTGAAGTACAGGCTAACACAGAAGATCTTTGGATAACTAAATTCAAAAATGACTGCAAACTAGGAGCCATAATCAAAACTCCTAACGATGTGGACATCCTACAAAAGGGCCTCACTGAGACAGATGCCTGGTGTCAAAGCCATGGTCTCAAGCTCAATGCCAAAAAGTGCACTGTCATCCCCTTTGGTAAAAACTCTGCACCCATGAACTACCACATAGGCGGTAGTCTATTTAACATTGAAAGTGTGATAAGAGACCTTGGGATACAGGTGGACAGTAGTCTCTCCTCTGATAATCACATTGCCACAGTTGTCAGGAAATTCTTCTATGTGGCACACCTGATCACAAAAGGTTTTTCATCCAGAAAAAAAGAGGTCATTGTTCCCCTCTACTCATCACTCATTAGACCCATTATAAAGTACAATGCCCCTTTTACCTCGCAAGACATCTACAACAACTGGAAAGGCCGCAAAAATACCTCACAAAGAGGATTACTGGCCTCAAACAGATGCCTTACGCAGCCCAACTCAAAAAACTCCAGCTTTACTCTGTCACATATTGCCTACTCAGAGGCAATCTCTGTCTAACATACAAAGCTATGTCAAACCCAGAGCTGTTGGACATGCTCCACTTAAATAAATCCCAATCCCTCCGAGCTACACACGCTAGGCACCTAAACCTTGTCACCACAATAAACAGAACATGCTGGAAGGATAGATTCCTGTCCCAGAGACTTCCCATACTCTGGAACAGACTACCTGTCTATGTCAAACAGAGCTCCTCATTAGCACTCTTCAAGAAAAATCTTGATGATTGGATGGGTAATAAGAAATGCACCCCGGAGGTCATTTCTGTGGTTCTGCTTGACAGGGGCACAGGAAAATAATTTTCTTCGGTGGCGAAAGCCAGGATACCTTCTTAGCAAGGCTTGTATAGGCCCTAGGGCCAATAGCCTAGTACCTACCTATGAACCTATGAACCTATCATAAATTTTTCTGATGGATATGAAGTCTGAAACTATGATGTCAAACTCTGGACATTCTGTGAAAATCTGCACATTTGAGCAGTATGAATTTGTGAATCTTTGATGCATGAGACCGATTAGTTGATAGAGGACAGGTATTGACATAAGTCAATGCTGACACATATTGATGTTATTACTGTAAAAATCACCCACCTTATACTTACTTAGAGTAGTAAGTAACAGTATGCAAGTATATTCCATTCATTTGTGTTCTCCGACATTTATTTTCATATACCAGGTTCAACACTTACCTTAGAAGTCCGGCAGTTGCAAGAGTTTAAATTTGGGGCTGACTATGTCTGATGCTAGCAGTACACAGCCATTGCATGGGCAAATAAAGATTGCCTGGCATCAATGTTACTGTATGTATGTGCATAGGCTTTAGCCCCTTAGGTGGTGAGAATTTGTGATATCTATTGCCTGTTGGCCAGTGTGAGGGCATATTGTGCATGCCTATGTCTGCCAACACCCACGGGTAGCTGGTGGTTCCCCCTCTGACTCCTATGGCTGTTGTGACCATGCCAGTGGTGGTGGGATGTGTGGTCCTTCCCTTTGGTGTTCCTGCTGAAGCTGTTTTCTCAGAATAATATTGTAAAGCATGGCACAGATGGTGAAAATTTCAGCACATATATGGGGATTGTACTGCAAAACTTCCCCAAATATATCTAGGCATCGAAACCATAACTTCAGCAGCCAAAAAACACATGATCTATATTTCTTGTTTGAGTGTGTGCCTCATTATAGTGTTCTTTATTTGGTGTGCGAGCATATCTGATGGGTGTCATCAGCCACAGTTCAAGTGCATGACCTGCATCCACCAGTAAATGACACTGTGGGATATCCCCCCAGTAGAAAATATCTGATACAGTTGATAGTTGTGCCAGATATATGAATTGTGTTAACTGCCTGGGTTGCCAGCACACACATTCAGGATGATTCCCTTAGCATTACACACAAGCTGTCAGTTAATGGAGTGAAAGTCCTTTTTGTTTATGTACACCCTTCCCCATTCCATGGGTGGTGCTTTATTTTTGAAGTGTGTGCAGTCTATGGCACCCAAGACTTCAGGGTAGTGTGCTATGGGGTAGAACTCCTGCATAGTTGTGGATCTGTCCTCAGGTGTACAAGGAAATGTATGTAGTCACTGGCATGTTGTATCGTAGCATTTAGAAATTGATGTAGGATTCTGGATGCTGATGCTGGTGACATCCCCAGCATGTCCACTGTCTCTGGAAGGTTCATGTAGCTAACATTGTAAGTGCTACCCATACCTTATTCTCTACCCGTATTGGTTCCTCTCAGTTTGCCCTTGCTGTCAGTTGAGGACAACAGAGGTTGCAGAGTTCCTGTAGTGTGTCTCTAGCCCCCCCCATAGTGAGCTATAATTCCCACATCAAGCAGACCAAGAAAAGTTAAACAGGGTCTAAACCCTCTTTTCCTCCTTGACTGTGATCTATTAACAGCAGCAGCACCATAGATGTGGTCCTGCTGCATGTACACATGAATAAGAGCAACAGCAGCTCATAACATTCTTTCTGTGTAGACTAGTTTCTGTGGCTGTATTCCAATAGGTTTTGGAATTCGCAGGCAAAACCTGCAATAAGGCTACATGATCACATTACAGCTTGTTGAATAGGTCCTTCATCTTGGCTTGGTTTTAGCAGATGGTGTAGGCTTTACTGAATTTGCACCATTGACTATCAAAGTAACTGACAGGCAACACACTTCAAAAATTTATAATGAAAAATTGGTGCAAATTCAAACTGTAAGTTATCATCATGGTCTAGAAGCCAGCAGAAAAAACAATAAAAATCTAAAAGTATTATGGCTTTCCCTGGAGATGTAACTGGTGGAATCCCTCATCTTTAGCTGAAAAACAAAAAAATATCCAGATGGAATTAATTGATTGCCCTAAACAGTGTATATGACTGACAAAAAAAAGATAGTTAAGCCGTTCCTAACATCTAAGACAAAGAAAATTTAAAACTGCCCATCATATCAGTAGCCTCAGTCTTCTAATTTCGAAGACAAGGATTCTCTACATGTTTTCCACTGTTTTGATGGTGTACCAAATGATTTTGCGTGCAAACACTTGGCTGATTTAAGAGAATTAGATCATGTCTTTGGGATTCATATGCAACATATTCGGGCCAATTCTCTTCATACAGGGTATTCTACAGCATAACATGGATGTAAGCAGAAACCTGGTAACGGAGGCAACTACAAGGTGTTTGTAAAGTTGTACTGCTTAGGGAGGTAGAAATAAAAGATCCGTATGGCAGAATGATTACTGTGACACTAGATGGCAATGTTTGGCTTATATGAGATGTAATTATTGAAGAGAATATGCAGGTATAAAATATTATTCTCTTTCAATAACAAAGCAGTTTAGTTAGCTGCTATTTATAAAAGTATGTTTTCTCCAAACATTTTTGTACTCTAAACTATCAACAGTCTAAATCCAGTTCCTCACACTTCCCTTTTACTACAGTGCATGTAGAATATCAGATCTGTACTACTTCACAGTAAATTATCTGACACTGTTAGGCATTTCTTAGGAAAAGCACAGTGAGGTCAATATTAGTTTACTTTCTGGAGTGTCAACCATAAAGGAGAAGATGGGATGCAGTTATAAAGGTGTATGTAGTATACAATACAATTATGAAATAAAATGTAGCAGCAAAACACACCGAATAAAAGCTGGTCCAATATAGAAATCCAGATGTAAAAGAGAGTACTGCCAGCTACCACAGCAGTAAAATCAGTTCCTTTAATATCAAAAAACCAAAACCAAAAAAACAAGGTAAGTGCTTTCACCCAGTATTAAGGTGCTTCATCAGATCATGCTAACAGCTAAAAGCAAACAATATTTATATACACAGTTTCAAATTTAGTGGGCTAGATCTTGTGACTTTAAAATTGGTCTTCAAGGGACTGTCTCATTTAGTCCAAATCCTTTATCTGCTTGAAGTTCTAAAATCCAATTATTTCAAGGCATTCAATGTGTGTGTTTTCACATCCCCACCCCTAATATTAATATAAGCACCCTTCTCCTTCTTGACTGATAAGGTAAGTGATGTGCAAATGTGACAGTCTTTTTTTTATATTAATGTAACTGATTTTACTGTTGTAAAACTCAAAATCCCAAAATATGTTCACTGCTAATAGATCATATATGTTTATAAGGTGCATTTCTGCAGTCACATATCATAAAGGTGCTCCCTGATGTGATGTCTTACTGTACAATTTGTCTTGCCAACATAAAAAGTTTTACATATTTTACAAAGTAGACAAGATTGGTACTTCCACAAGTAAAACTGAGCACATTCATCCTTTCAAACTTAGGGCTTCCTCAGAATACACTTGCATAAAACTATTCATTATTTAAGTGGTAAACAATCCCTTTTAATTACACCCGATTAATGGTTTTAAAGAAACAGTACACAGGCAAAAACTTTTAAACTCTACCTTTTCCCCAATGCAAAAAAACTACACAACAATATAATAAAAACGCTTTTAAACATCAGTGCAATTAAAATTTAAGTTAAAAAAAAACATAAGTACCTTACTTTAAAAAACTTGTAGGGATCTCTTTATCAAAGAAGGTTGAAGAGAAATCTTATCATTAATACTAGAGGGGCTTTGTGCATTTAACTTAATCTGTCATATGGCTTCACTTTCTTCCAACCTGTTCTTTAAATCTCCCCCTCTTGGGTCATCCTGGATTTGTTCTAAAATAGCAAAATAAAAACTTTTAAAATGTAAACAATTCAAAGAGTGCCTATAAAGGGCGTTATTATCATTGTGCACTTTTATATTTTAAAGGTGTTCATAAATTCCTTTCCTAAAACACCTTTCAGTTTTTCCGATGTAAAATGCTAGACACCTACCACATAAGGCCAGATAGACCACATTCTTTATTTGAGAGTTACCTCTAATAAACTGAACAACTGAATTACTTTAATTCCCTAGTATTATAGCCTCAGTCTCTAAAATGTATGGGCATTGTGAGCATGCTCCACATCTTCATGTGTCTGTTCTATTGATTGCCCCTTTTCTATTACTATTATCTACTTCAAATTTTGCTTTCAAGTTAAGGTTCTTAAACACAAATAGGTGGCCATTACCAACAAGATGGTGAAGTTGTGGGTTTCCCATAATAATATTCCAATTCTTACACACCAGGTCTTTAATCATCCTTGGAAATGGGCCATATTGAACCACCAAGACATTCTCATAATTGTCTCTAACATATTCCTTGGTTGTTATTGAGGTGGTTACTCCTAATATGTCAACCCCTGTTGCTCCTTAACATAACTATGTTTCCTGAACTAAATCTGATGGATAACCATGCTCTCGAAACATACGTCCAATGAGGGATAGTTCAGTGCATACATCTTCAAAATTGAATGTCATCCTCGCTGCCCTTATGCACTGTCCTTTTAATATACTATTTTTTTACAAAAAGGGTGACAACTAGAGAAATCCAAATAACTGTTACTAAAAGTGGGTTTTCTATATACCCTAGATTTAAAACCTGTAGTGTTATGTTCAATAAAATTATCCAAATAATTGATTCTTGTTTTGTTGTAGTTGTGGGTAAACTTTAAAAAGGTGGATGATTGATTAAGAAAATCTACAAAGGTGTTAATGATTTCTTCAGGCCCCTTCCATAACAAAAATCGATCATCCAGGAACCTTACATATAACTTTACATGTTGAAAGAATGCACTTCCAAACACATATCTAGCTTCCCAACTGGCTAAAATTAAATTGGCGTATATTGGGGTGAAAGATGACCCCATCGCTACCCCTTTGGATTGCCTATAAAATTCCCCCTCAAAATAAATAAAATTAAAATCTAATACTATTGACATTAATTCTACCAAAAATTTATTTTGTCATTCGGAAAAGTAGTTTCAACAAACTATTACTAAAATGTTCCAGGCCTTCATTTTTAAGGATGGATGAAATCAGGTCCACCACATTGATAGTTACAAAAATCAAATCTGGTGACCACAATTCTTCCCTTAATCTAGCTAAAAAGTCCCAGGAATATTTAATGATAAGGTGAATTTTGTTTGTTGTAGATTTCAAACATCTATCAATATAAACACTAATAGAATAAGTTTTGGAACCCCTACCTGAAACTGTAGACCTAAGTGGAGATTTCGATAAATCTTTATAAACCTTAGGAATCCCAAAAACTGTGGCAATCATGGGATTTTTAACTTTTAAAAAGTTACGTGTCCATTGAAATTCTCTGTTCCAATAAACATTCCTCCAAATATGAATCATTTCTTTGATGCCCGATATTAATCTCATTAATAGAGGAAACAGTGTATGTTTTATCATTGTTTTAATAACTCAAACATAGCCTTAATATAATCATGGGAATTAAAAAGTACTAACCCCTCCCACCTTTATCAGGATTCATAATTCTGATTAAACTATCTTTCTTATGTGGTCCGGAACTTACCTCTTCTTTTTACTTAAATTACAATAGGCTGTATAACTCTTTTTGGATCTACCTTCAAGTTTGTACAAATCATCAATAAGTACTTTCTCTTTCTCAAAAATACTTAAGTTAGGGTGTAGTGGTGGGTTCCATGCACTTTTCCTTTTAATCCCTAAACTTTCTCTTTCTCAAAAATACTTAAACTGGGGTGTAGTGGTGGGTTCCATGCACTTTTCCTTTTAATTATTTATTATTTATTTCAGTTTGATTACCGGGGTGGTCCACTGGGCTTGGGGGCCCATTTTCAGTGGAGGCCCGGGGAGAAAAGCTCAACATTAAGAAAAATGTTAATTACAATGAAGAGTTCAGACACAGATAACATTACAATTAACAGTTTTGTGCAAAAATAGACTACAGTACCAATATCAGCTTGCTCAAAGCAAAAAGTTTTAACTATTTCAATTAAGTTCAGAGGGAAAAAGATTGCCATATGTATAAAAAACAAAGAAAAGGCAAAGAAGAAAAAACAATTAAAACATTAAAACTTTCAATGTTTAGAAACTTTTGCAATTAGTATTTTAGTTGAGGAGAGGAAGGTGAGGAGGTTTGCCTGGGTAGCTTAAGCAATAGAGGGAAAAAAATGCTTTAGTAGCTACTACATTTAGAATTCTAAGTGGGCTTACAGGAGGATTAGGAAGGTATAGAGGTTAGCCTGGAGAGAAAGGGGAGGATAATTGGACAGGTGTTGGTTGGAGGGTACAGTTGGATATCTTGTTTAGATGTAGGTGAGAATAAAGTTGGGTTTTGAAGTTGGCTAGGTTGTTGCAGGTTCTTAGGGAGGTGGGTAGGGCATTCCATTTTTTAGCAAGGGTGAAGGATAAGAGAAGTTGGCCTAACTTTGGAGTGGTTTCACTCACAGTTTGTCTCTTTTCATTCAGAAGGAATGCCACGTTTAACTTTCTTACATACAACTTAACATCTAATAGAGAGTCCACTAAATCAAATTTCTTAGAGGGGATGAATTTTAATCCCTTTAAGAATGAAAAAAAAATGTTCAACTGAAATTCTCATATTTGTATCGTTATAAATACAGAAACCTTTATATAAATAAAGAATGTGTTGAAAATTCTTGTAAGGATTCTTCAATTCCCTTGGCCTGAGTCATGGGGATACCATTCCAATTTGTTCCATTTCCACTTGCCCTTCTGAAATAAAAGTGTACCTCTTTTTATTTTGTGTGGACACATTAAACTTGTTCTCATCTTTAATATTCTTCTTTTCCACTTTGTGGGCCCTACCATAACATGACTGAAAGTTCTGCTTGTTAGAATCATTCCTATCCATCCTAGAAGTGACTTTAGTAGGGTATGTTCTATTCTTTGCATGCTGTTTTAAATCTATATCAATCTTTTTCTGTTTCCTGTGAAACATTCTAGTGCATTTATAATCAACAACACCCGACCTTTTGTTATAAAATTGTTCCCATCGAGTAAAAATCAAATAGTTCATTATTTTTTCATTCAGAGAATCAGCATCTCTTATTAAACTACAAATGGTCATATCATTAAATTTAATTATTTTGTTCATTAACTCATACCCATGCTGGTCAAACATGCCAACAAATTCCTGATATGTAGCATCTATCTAAATTATACCAAAAGGAAATTTGAAAATTCAAAGCCCTACAGGAACTATTTTCAAATCTAAACATTTGGTTAAATAATTATTATCCAACTGCAAAGCGTTTATGGATAAAAGCTTTTTCTCCAGCTTATAGATTAAATCCTTCAAGCAGCCATCACTACTGTCACTAATGTTTCTCTCCGCCCCAGAAAAATGAAATGTTTCTTCAAAATTATATGGCTTACTTAGCACTTGCTCAAACCCACTAAGTGGCCTCAAATCGTTTTTACTTGCAGGCCCTTGCAAGTTAACTGTCATAGAGTTAAAATGGCTTGAGTTCACTTTGTGTTTATTGGAACTTAAAGATAATCCTACACCCACTGCAATGTAGGTTCTCTTAGGAACAGTACCTGTTCTTTTGGAGATAACTTTCTCAGTTTCTTCTCTGGCCATATTGCAAATGATGGAAACTGTTCTGTCCTTGTTAGCCACCCGATTGTCCAAAGGGTTAAATCCGCCTATATAAAAGTAGGCCAGAAGGTATCATTTTTAGATGTTGTGTTGGAGGGGGTTGTTGGTGATGGCATTTATATTAGGATTTATAGAAAATCTGATGATGGTAATCAATATTTAAATGGATTTAACTGTCACTCCCCCCCCACATACTTTCTTAGCCCATCCTCATGGTGAGTTTTTAAGGTTGTGGTGTTTATGTAGTCATGATGCTGAATTCTATGAAGCCCTACAGTGCATTAAGGATATGTTTATTAAGAGAGGCTATGATATCGAAAATTTGAATAAAAGTGTGGATAATTTTATTAGTAATAAATGTATTACAAATTTTGACACTAAATTAAATAGAGGGTGTCATGTTAGGGACAGAGATGAAAACAGAACATTTTCTTTGTTACTACATATAGTCCCTTTAGTATAGAGGTGGGAAACCCAGTGAAATATTATTGGGGTTTTCTAATCCAACATAAAGATTTTCGTAATGTGATAAAAAATACACCAGGTATTTCCTATAGGAGAGGAAGGAACATTAGGAACACATTAGTCCACATGAGGTTTTTTACCACCTGTGGAATTATCTAATAGGAATATTTTTAAAATAGGGACTATTCCTTGTGAAAGATGGTGTAGCTGTAAGTATGTGGTGCAAAGTTTTAGTAAGATTAATGGAAAGAAGTATAATATTAAAGGTAATTTTAGTTGTGAATCAGAGGGAATAGTTTATTCTTTGAAATGTCCATGCAATAAGTTCTACACTGGTGAAAGTAAGAGGGGATTCAAAGTGAGACTAGAGGAACACTTAAGGGATGTAAGGAAAGTTAGAACAGAAAGCCCTTTTGCAGCACATTTTAAAAGTCTCCACTGTATGAATGAAGGAGGGCTTCAAGCTACTGCTTTAGATAAAATTTGTTGTGAACAATTTGATAATCTGGATATTAAAACAAAATTGTTGTATAAAGAAACAATTTTATATTAAAATATGATATGCTGGTTCCTAAAGGTCTTAATTTAGAGTGCGATTGCAAAGTTGTATTTAATTGCTGGTTAATTAATTAATTAATTAATTAATTAAGTAATTGTATAATGCTTTTTAACTGATATTAGTTTTTTAACTGACTGTTTCCTTTGATGTTTTCATACTTTGTAAAGGCTGGTGAGCTGACGCACTAAGAGAGTGAGTTTAATAAAAGTTCTTTGGATTATCTGGCCTGGAGATTTGTTTGTGGAAGGTACTCAGATCTATCAATTGGCTAGCTCATCCTTGATTAATGCACTTCTTCTTGCTCCACACATGAATGAAATCTATTCCATTTTGATATTATCCCTTTCTCTGTGTTTTTCCTCACTCCTTTTAATTTATAAGTGAATTCATAACTGATAGCAATCTAGATATTGACTTCCCAGTAATTTTCTTCTTAGGTGCCATTAGCAACAGTGCTATTAGAGCCTTGGCATGCTTAGGTTGTTCTGTCTTAATGAGACTTAATAGCGTCATGACCATTGCAAAAAATACTTTTTGACTCATTATTTTATTAACTGAAGTAAGATTTCTTGACCCATTATTTTATTAATTGAAGTTTGTAAAACTCTCTTCTATGTATCTAGTTTCTCACACTCCCAAAAGATATGTTCCCACACCTCCTTGCATGATCATTGTGTGTGAAAACAGTCCATCCAACCTAGTTGGTGTGTAAAGGTACCTATAAAGGTACTTCCACAAAGATATCCCAAACATCCTGAATTTGGTAGCATATCTCATATTAAACAAATCTGAGACCATTCTTTATTGGTTAACGTGAGTGCTAAGTTTTGTACTGAATCCCTGCTTGATATCTTACACCAGCTGCTTTTTCCAACTAATACAGTTTTGTGTGATTTACTCAAAAGCTCCTTTCTTTTAGTTGTGCTCATTTTGGCTTCTCATATAAGATCTATTGTCTCCTGCAGTTGCTGTAATTTTCTTGCTTTTTCTTCTAATCTCCAAAATCAGGCCCAAGTTGACCGTAAAGTGTCTTTTCTGTAATTCAAACCTCGCTTTAACTTCTGATCACTCTATGACTTTATCATTTGCTCCCAAAACCCTGGCTTCCTGCATTTTATCTATCTACATTGTCACCAGATTTTCTGTACAAGGCTTCAATGTTTTCCTAGTATCTAGCCTATGTGCATGCAAAATGAGTGTCTTCCAGTCCTTGCATTGTTTGTTGTTTAACAAATGCCTAGTAATCTGTTGAATACAAGTCTGAACATATTGTCCTCTATATTGTTGTTGCCAGATCCATTATCATATGGCCTGGCATAATAAGCTTTTATTTTGGCTCATATTTGTGCCTTGAATCAAATAAATGAAACTTATCTGTGTTGCTCTAAAATATTCCCTTAGGTCTGGCAAACCTAAACTCCATTGATTGTTTGGCGGTTTTAACTTATCCCATTTAACCCTTTTTGTTTTCTCAAAAGAATTCCTTTATACCTTTATTCAGTGTATCCATATGTTTTCCTCTGATTGGTAGAAGTAGGCATTCCCTACAGATAGGATTAGTGGAACTACAAATATCTTGAGGGTCTGGTTTTTACTACATCTAACATTAACTTCTTCCATTGTCTTATTTTACATAAAAGCATTTGCATTGCATCTGTCAACATTTCCTTAACAGCTGAATCCATGTTACACTTTAGCCAACTCCTTAAATGTCTTATTTTCATGTGTCCACATAGAACTGGGAAATCCTGCACCAGTTTATATAGAGAGATACATTAATAGTTATGGCATTTGGTTTAGCTTTATTCATCTTAATATGCACACAATTCGCTATCTTTTCTTAGACTAGAAAACAAATCCTCCACGTCCCTTTCTGGGGTTGTAATATATAAAATTATATAATTTGTAAACATTGCTGTTTTCTGGTCTAACCCTTTATTTGTGACCATCTGATATTTCTGGCTAAAGGTTCAATGTACAATGCAAGCAACAAGGGTGGCAGTGGGAATCCTTGCATTGTACTCCTTTTTAAAATAATCCTGTTAGACAGCTGATCTCCTGCATTTAATTTGGCTCCTGAATCCTACTAAATCCAGAAGATGACTAATATTCATTCTTGCTGGAAACTTACTACTTCTAAATCATTTTTTCTGAAGTTCCCAGCTGACAAAATTTAATCTTTTTATTGCATATAACTCATATCAAAGGTTTGTTTGCCTTTAGTAAAGCCCCATTAAGTGCCACTAACATATTAGCTACTATGGTCACAAAACATTTGTAGTCATGGTTTAGTATTGAGATGGGCCTTTATGCACCTGGATCAGATAGGTGTTTACCTTCCTTAAGTATTATAGCTAATACCATCATGTGCTAAGATTATGGCTCTTCCCCTCCCTGCAAAAGAGACTGTCAGATCTGTAGATTTTTTTTTCTTTTCTTTTCCAAGCTACTCTTGATATTCTGCTGTTTCAAGAGTTTGCAAAATGTGCTTTTTTAAGTGCTTCCGTAATCTCTTCTCCTTGCAATTAACCTTGCTCAGTCATCCTTTAGTAACATGGAAAGAGTAAACCCTTGCAAGGACTGCTTCATAGCTGCATTCCTGTCATCGACCTGTTCATTATGCCTGTACAGTCTTCCATAATCTTTATAATCCTATCAGGATGCCCCTCTATTGTACCAGTCCCCAGGCCCCTTAGCTTTGTTACTATTCTCTGCCTTTTGGTGTCCCACCCTTTGGGATAAAGACTTTTTTCATTTACTGTCAGAAAACTTAAGTCTCAGAACCTTAGCTTTGTATTCATTTAAATTTTCATTCTTTTGGCTCTTGCTCTTTCTAACCTCATCCAGTTGTTTTGAAGTCTTGTCGTAGGATGAAGCATACTTTGCACTCGTATTTGTTGAACTCAACTCATTCCCTCTAAGAATTTGTCTTCTGCTTTTCTTCAGATATTGTCAGTTTTCAAGGATCTAAAATGTCTAAGTTTATAGTTATCCCATCTGAAATTCAAGCACTTATCTGTTATATCCACTCCTAGATTATTACTCAGCATATAACCCATCCATAGATATCATTCAGTCTTTTAATGCTCATCACGTCTTTTCCAGTGATGTCAATAATACATATGCATCTGAGGTTTTCTGCTATCTATGTTACCTTATTTAATAGCTCCAGGAAGTTGGGTGTGTTTAAGCCACATCAGTCTCTCATTATCACTATTGTCTCCAGCAACTGTAGACTCTGCTGTGGTATAGAATGACCAAAACTGGACAAAGTACTTTTACAAAACATTAGTACAGAGGAAATTAGTTGTGATTTCATCTGAGTACATTTGCTTCTATTTCTTCAGTCATATGCTCTTGTTATCCTGTCCTGTGACACTGAAGTCTTTTTTTCCAGAATTGTAAATGTGAAGCAATAACACTGTTATATACCATCTTTTAGAAGAGAAAATAGAGACATGAGGTTTAGAACAGACCATTTTGTCCTGGGACATTTTCAAGTGGGGGATAGGCACATAGATTAGCAGGAATTAAGAGACTAAGGGGAGGATAGGGTTAAATGGGATGGAGTGATGTTTAGGAGGAAATGAGGTAAGGGTAGGGAGGAGCTTAGAGGGTTTTGTCAAGTGTAATTGAGGTAGAAGTCAAATGTTTGGCATGAACCTGCTACATTGCAGGTTCATGTCCTGAAGACCGGTGTGTTCTTTGGTCAGGTAGGCCTTGGTTTGGTGGTGGGTATGAGGAGGTGAGTGCCTAGGGTGTGGAGTATGGTTATATGTATGCTGGTTAGGGTTGCTGTCTCTTGGGTACAGGGACTAGTTTTTTTTTGTATACTGTTTGTTTTATTTTGGGGTCTGTTGTCTCACTAGGCATTTAGAATTCTGCTGGTGCTGCTCTGGATCTGGCTGCTGAATGTATGCCAGAGGGGTGGGGTGGTAAGGCTGGGGAGCCTATGCATTGGTAAGTTGAGCTCTCGCTACTCTGATTTTGGAGCCCTCAGAATTGATTGCAGATGAACACATTTTTGGTTGTTATTGCTGACTTGGGGTCGGGTCGCGGTTGGGTGGTGTGGTGAGAGATCTCGGGTGGTGTTGTTTGGGAGAGTCCTGGAGAGATTGTGGCCTTCCTGGGGTCTTCTTGGGTCCAGGGGGGGTAGTGTCTGGGGGTGGACTGGCTTTCCCTCCTGCTCTAGTCGAATAGATGGCACTTATCAGGATGAGAAAAAGTGAGGAAGGCAGTATGTTGGTTGTTTTAGTGGAAGGGAGAGTTGCTGTTGCACATGCGCATTGTGGTGTTTTGGTGGGTATAGTATAAAAGAAGGGGAAAAAAAGGTGACCGCATGTATGATTTGTGTGGATGGCATGGTTTCATGTGCACGGTCAAGTTTTTGGGGAGTGCTGGAATGCTGTGAATGCTATGTTGTCAGCATTTATGGTGTGTTTTGCATGTTTGTAGTTCCTTTGCTCTGACAACTTGAAAGCAGATGGGCTTGTTTTGGGGAACAAAGCCAATGTGCACTGTTATCAGGGAATGCAGGATATTATCCTTGCAATGTATGGATGATGCACAGAAGGGCAGTGTGGATTTCTTTTCCTTCTTCATGTTTCACAGGAGATGTGGACGAGCTGCTGTTTGCATGCTTTGGGACCCCAAGCAGGTCCTTTGACTTCCTGTGTTTGATTCTAATCGGGTTGGTATGAAGTGATTCTGGACTGTTTCTGGCTTACACAATGGTCTTGGCTAGTGTAATGGCTTGCATACACTTGACTGACGTGTTGGC
>NC_056733.1:1581584177-1581594177 GCF_019279795.1 Protopterus annectens | reverse complement strand
GCTGTGGACCCAGTTTGTACTACGTCACTACTTTGGATCAAAGAAGCATTAGTTCTTAAAGTGGCAGTGTTGTCTGCCAGCCAGGAAAACATGTTATTAATTTTAAAATCATTTATGTCCCATTGCAATTTACACAGTTTAGTAGCCTTCAAAGGAATTTCAAACAAAGTTACTTTGTCCAACATCTCATTGCAGTTTTTCAAAGCCATTGCAAAGCTTTATTTCTGACATTACTGTCTTTGCTATTAATTGCTTCTAATAATTATGTTTGTAAAGGTTCAAAGTGCTCATTCATAAGGCTTATGTAATTTTCACTCAATTGCAGATTCAATTTTTGCCATTTCTTTAACAGTTCAGGATACAAGTTGCCATAAGTTGTAATTTTCAATATACATAGGCCTCGAAGAATAACACATAAGATCAAATAAACATCAAAAGCCCTGTGTTGCCATTGAAGATTTTATATTTCATAATACTTATTCCCACTTCGAAAATGTCATTTAACAAACTTTCTAGTGGCAGCTGATCTTCCAGTTCATTTTGTTCATTTTGCAATGCTTATTATTATAAGATTATCTCTTATATAAAGAATCTGTTGAAACCTCATGTGAGTGTTTGTTCAATGAACAAAGATGGTGTATAGTCCTATTCTATCTCATCACCATCTGCCATGCCTCACTTGCTGAATACACCAAACCAAGTAACAATAGTAAAAACAGTAGAGGTGAGTAAATGCAGCAAAATCCAAAAAACACAAATTTGGAACATGCAGAGGTAAATCTTTATTGAAAAAACACAAGTGCTTCCACATTCCAAATACTGTTTTCTCAAGTTATATAAATTATATTAATAAAAACTGAGTTTAAAAAAATTCAATGAACTATCACATGATCAGAACTGATTAAATATTTATATAATTTAATGATCTAGTTTTCTAAGTAATTTTGGTTTAAGGCTGCAATTCTCATTCAGGCCAAGTGGATAGGTATTATTTAATTTTGCAATCCAGACATACTTGCAACTTTCAGTAATATTCTTAATATTTCCTCCCCTAAGACTTTCAAACAACACATGTAACAACATAAACTCAAACGTATATGTCAAACCTGCAGTATTCACATGTTTGCATAAAACATTATCTTTGTTATGTTTCTGTATATCATATGTGTGTTCATATATTCGATCTTGAAACTGTCTGTCAATATTGCCAGTGTAACCATATTGCATTCACTGCATATTGTACCATAAAGTAAATATCTAGTATTACAACTGGCAAAAAATGAAACATAGTAGCATTTATTTGTAGTTGGATGTCCGAACAGATATGTTCAATGTTTATGCATATAATTTATATAACTTGAGAAAGCATCGTTTGGAATGCAAAAGCACTTGCTGGGTTTTTTTTCATTAAAAATATACCTATGTAATTTTCCAGATTTGTGTTTTTTGGATTTTGTTGAGGATTAAAAAAATACCTACTACAAACAAGACTGCTCTGCAGAAGCCACATCTTGACCAGGGCATTCTTTTGTAGACCCTTATGGTTCCATTGGCTACAGACTTCCAATTCTGTTTGTTTTATCACTGTGGCCATTACACTCCTTTGTTAAAATTTTCTAGGCTTTCTTCTCAGCCCTACTTATAGAGAGCTAAATAACAAAGCTCAGAACCTTTATTAATGAGACCAAGAAAAAAGAGGAGAAATTATTAAGAGTACAGTGCTTTATTTCCTTTTAGGTAGCCACAGTTGCACCTCTTTTGAACAGACACATCACTGCAGTAGCAGGTTTTACTTTGTTAAAAATTGCACAGTCTGAGTGGTGCCCCAAGTGGATGCCTAGTTCACCTTTGTCTAAGGCCAGCCACAGTGGAGATTAAGGGCTAACTGATATGGAATTGGTAGTTTTTTTTTAAAGAGAGTACCCAAATTGTTTAGTATAGTCAGAAGGGACAGCTAATATGGTAGTAAGGAAGACAGGGAGTGATGCAGAAAGATACCAGGAGAAAAGGGCATAGAAAGCATTCACATATATAAGCTGTACCAGCAGCCACCATAAAAAGGAATGACAGGATCAGGCAGTATAATGATTTGCTGTGGCTCTGGGATGCATATATTTTGGAAGACACTAAATTGTATTCCATCCTTTTGGAGTCAAACCACACAAATCCGTTTTCTTTCTGTTATCGTGCTTCCGTTGTGCAACAGCCTTCAGTGTACCTGTTTGCTTGTATGTTTTGTGACATTGTTATATTAAGAAGTCTGTATAAGCAGATGAGGGACCTTAAGGCTAATGGGCTGCAGGACCTATGCTAGCATTTCCATACAGAAGTAAAACTGTATCATTTCATCATGCTGTTGTAACCTGACAGGGTCAGGGCTAAGGTAGACAAGGGATTATCCAGGATAATCTTTATTTGGGCTTTCTGATGTGTTACAGAAGTGAGTAGTAGAAAAGTTAGTGCAGTGGGCTAAAATAGTGAGGTGGGTTAAGTAATGGTTGTTTTGTTGTAGCATATCCTGGCAGGGGCAAAATGGCTCCATCTCCTAAGATAGTGACCACTGGTATGCCCCAGTACTTAATCATGTACCTGGATTTGGTCCCAGTCTTCCTTGTAGACATATGTAGTAACATGAATTCAAGGTAACCAAACAGAACATCAGACAAAGATGGTGCTGGGTTCAGAAGAATCTCCACATGGACTGTCACAGTGATTATATATATAATAGCTTGTAATGAGTGCCAAAAACTGTAAAATTTTCCATGCTGGTAGTAAGAAAGCTACGACATACTTGGCAGAATTGTTCTGAGCTCAATGCCATGAGGAAGAGACTATGGATGGTAAAAATGGTAAAGATAAGCCAGATGTTATTCATTGTATAAAAACACTGTTTAAAGTAAATAAATAACTTGGTCACATAGTTAAAGAAGTGGACTCCTTTCATTCCTATGCACTTTATGGGGTCTTAACCCACCCATCAGGGAGTATTACAGTTGGCATAATGGGAATTCAGAAGAGGATAAAACTTTATTCATGGTGTAGTGAACATGGCAATGTTTGAAGTAGGTTGTGTGCCTTCAGCTTCAGTAATAATGCTGTAAAGGCATCATGAATACTGTTTGCAGTAGGAATGCCAAAGTAGGCAGTGATTTTATACTGATTGCAAATTATGTGTTTGCTTTATATTTAGTTGCCAGCCCTGCCTATTTTCATGTTTTGGGCTACAATTACTGCACAGTCCATCATGAGTTAATATTTACAGCTTTGTCTAGAACACAAAATGCCATTGAAGGATAGCAAATATGGTAGCAAATAGTCCTGGACCATCCCCATGTTAAATTAAAGGCACATTGCAATGTATTTGGCATATTTGGCAATTTGGCATTAGCATATTTATACATACTAAACCTAGAGTACTTGATTATAGTTTTCACTCTTACTCACAAACACTGGCTAATGTACAATGTATGTACTGTACTTGTGTACTATGTATGTATTATACCTATATTCCAAATTTCAGCTGTACACCACAAATCTATTAATTACCTTATTTTTAAATTAATATTTTCTTGTTTTTTTTTCTCTCCACTGTAACTGTTGATGTGCTGCATACCACTGTAAAAACATATCTGCTGTAATTTGTGTGTATACTGATCAAGTCTAAATATCTAAATGTATCTGTAATTTTTCTATGTGGAGCTTTTCTCCCCAGGCCTCTGCTGAAAAAAAGGCCTTTTGGGCTGAGTCAGACATCCCCGGTTAACAAATGTAAAATAAAATAAAATAAATAAATAAATAAATGAACAAACCAACACAGATATAATCTATGATGGCATGCTACAAGGGCTTAACAGTCACCAGTGTGATAGCTCAATGAATTAAAGAAAGAAGACTGTGAGCGGTTATAGCAAATAATGACTACTCTGACATCTTTCATTTACTAAGAGCTACTGTCCATCATATTATAATGCAATCGAGACAAAAAGTATATTTTTTTCCATAAAGCACATTATGCTGCTGGGATAGTTAACTTATACATCATTTACAGCAGAGGATACCACTGCTGCAGAAGAGACTTCTCATCTACTTAAAACAATGTTCATCTCTGTCCATTTTCTAGTGCAATTTAGATCTATGGATGGGAAAGAAAACATTTTTCCCCAGGACTGCCCTGTACTACTAATGGACAGAGGCAGCTCCTAAATGCTTTATCACAATCATGGCTCCCTTCAAATTATCTGTGGTATAATCCCAGTTATTCTCATTAGGAGTAATATATAATTATAGACCATGGGATGGTTAAGGCCAATCTATAACAAAATGGGATAAGCTATTTCAAGCAGAAAAGGTGAAATTGGCTAGGCTTAAAATGGCCCACAAGGGTAGCTAGCCTAGTACTTACCTATAAACCTATGGACCTGTTTGTCAATAAAAGTGCTCATGAACATGACCTCTCCCACCCCTGTAGTTCTCTGACTCCACTCCTGCTTTCTCCACACAGTATATTACACCATTCAATAAATTCTGTCAAAAATGATCAGTCAAGTGGCACACTTCACATTAGAAAGATCCATTCAATCATAGCTTGTTCTCATATGCCTCAAACAGTTGAATGTCTGTCCAGAATAAAATGGCTAAGTGTTGTATACTGCTGGAGAAATAGCATTGCAGTTGGCCATTTTTCAGGAATATTTGCCATTTTGTTAAAGAGCTGCTGCATTGCAATAACACCTACAACTATAACATCCATTTTTATTTAAATGGCAAAAGCTCTTACTTTAAAGCTTTGTCCATTTTATTTTTACTACTTTGTTGTTTGCTTTAATTTCTTAAGTTACAAAGTTATCCACTATTGGAACAGTTGTTTTATTGCATGTGTTTGTCTGTGTGTGTGTGTGTGTGTGTGTGTGTGTGTGTGTGTGTGTGTGTGTGTGTATATATATATATATACGTGTGTGTGTGTGTGTGTGTGTGTGTGTGTGTGTGTGTGTGTGTGTGTGTGTGTGTGTGCATGTTTGTATTTACTGATAAATAAATTATGAGATAGATGTAAAAATGTTATATGTAACTGATGTTTGTAAAAATCAATGCACATTATATTAATTTTTGCATGTCAAAACCTACAAATAAAGGCTATTACCACTCCCAAATGGATGCTTTGGTGAAAGGATTGGTAGGTCCCTAAAGTATATGCTAAGAAAACTTATTTAGAAAGATGTGAAAAATTAGAATCAACTGTTGCCCTATGTGATGTTGTCCATATATGAAGTAGCATTGTGCCTCAATCCCTGTGAGTTATTGCATGGCAGGTATCATAGAAGGTTGTTGAACATAGTAAATAAAATGTGATAAGGAGCAAAACACCCATTTAAGAATATAATACAGTACTACACTGGTTTAAAAGAAAGGGTTAATCCAATAATGCACATTATACCAAAGCACATGAAGATGGCACATGTTAGTCAACAATGAGAAATGTCTGTTATAGAGAATTCCAAGTGGGAGACCAGGTCTTGAGTTTGGTCCTCACAACTGAAAATAAGTTCCTAGCCAACTGGCAAGGATCTTATGAAGCAGTCAAATGGGTAAATGAGGTGAACTGTAAAGTGAAATAAGAAAAAGGGACCCTGAACAAATTTATTGGGTATATAAAATGTACTGAGGTCCTTGGAAGAAACTCTCACAAATATGATTAGTGCAGTGTCAGTGGTCATAAAACATGAAAAAATATATATTATCCGCCCCATATTGGTGGTGTATGACTCCCTCTCAAAATCTCAGAAGCAGGAAGTCCAGGAATTTCTTTTGAGAAATAGAAACATCATCCCTGAATTGCTAGGCAGAACCTATCATATTAAGCACCACACAGAAACCACCCCCAATGAAAATTTTAGCTTAAAACCCTATAGATTCCCAGAAGCCCAAAAGCAAGTAGTAGAAGAAGGGCTAAAAAAAGATGTTAAAACTAGAACTACTAGTGACTGGTTGAGTGGAATAACTCTGTTGTGCTAGTGCAAAAATCATATAGCACGTTCTGACTTTGCAATTTCTGTAAACTTAACAGCATATCTATGTTCCATAGCTACCCTATGCCTAGGTGGAGTCATACAAGTAAAGTCAGATTTCTTACTTCCCTGGAACTGACCAAGGAACAGTGACAGATTCTCTTTATCAAAGAGGATAAGAGAATACTGCATTCTCTACTATGGGCAGTCTACTTCAATATACCATCCTTACCTTCTGTTGGTGCCTGGCCACATGTTCTTTTGGCTTCCATTAATAATATGGTAATTCACTTGAAGAACTGGGATTCCCATCTCCCTGAAGCCATGGCAGTTTTGGAGTTCTTGAGACAGGCCAGCTTAGTGTCAAAGCTCCAAAATGTAAAGTTGGTATGACAGAGATTAGGTATTTGAAATATATAATAGGACAGTAATTATTTAATCCCCAGGGAGATAGAGAGAAGGTGTGTGAAGTAATGGCCAAATCATCAGATAAAAATCAATTAAGTGCTTTATTAGAACTTGCAGGGTATTACAGAAATTTTATTCCAGTTGACTTCATAGCCTGTCTCTAATAAACCTGAATAAAGGCAAGATGCTGGAATGAGTAGTGTAGAATGAGTATGAACAGGCAAATGATTTCAGAATATGGCTGAAGTTGCTAATTTTAGAGTCCAGAAGTGTCTTGAGTATTTTGTAAAAGATAAATGCACCCTGTCAACTCTAAAATGGAAGCCTTGGTTTGGAAGTTTGGTAATACTAGTACAAGTCCTGATAAATACATTACAAGAGTCACTTTATTAGAAACCCATTGGGAAGGAGCTGTGTGCTAAAAATTTTTGGTTTGCTCATCCAGATAGGCACTATTTATAAGACTGTTTGTGTGCCAGAGACTTTTGGATTGCTTACCTGAAAAGGTACTTTTTAAAGACTCTGTATATCACCATTACGAGTTTTGGCAAAGAGAAACTTTAAAGTGGTTTTTGTATGGAGATCTGCTACAAACTCTTATCAGAGCATTGCTGATTTATGTGAATGCAAACAAACATTGCACAAACTAGGAAATGTTCATGTCCTGACCATCAACATTTTAGGCATTTAACATTACAGTTTATGAATAAAACATATCCACCAGTTTTTAGACTTTCCAAGATTGATGCACACTGATCAATAAATTCATTTCAACTCTCTGTATGAAAAAAGAAACTGATAGATAAGGGCCAGTAATTCTGCCTGTTTTATTAAACTTCAATTACTGACTATTAAGTACACTGCCTGAATGCCAACAAATAATAAACTTAGAAAGAAAATCAAATACAAAAGGTGATGAGAAAACATTGACTGAGAAGAATTCTACAGTTATTCAGCAAAAAAAGCAAAAAAAAAAAAAAAAAAAAAAAAAAAAACTTTGGTACAGGAGATGGCTTCCAGTAATTTAGAGGAAAAAAAGTCTTCAGTGCTTAAAATAAATGAAAAACTAAAGGACTACATCAACTCAAATAACAAAAGGCTGAAAAAATGGAATAATCTTTAAACAGTTATTCAGATGAACTGATAAAACTGCAAAAATTAGAGGTTGAAATGAAGAAAAGGCAGGCTGAGTATGAGACTGCTCAAGAAAAGCTATTTCAAAAAATAGTCAAGTTAGAGGACAGAGTACACAGAGAAAGTGAAATATTCTGCTGTACCAGAGAAAATGGGACAAACTACAATTAATTTTATGAAAGGCAAAATAAGGTACTGGACTGGTATTCCACAGCAGGATTTTTTTTTAATTAAAGGGTACATTGTGTGTATGTGTATGCTCCAAACCTGGCCATGAGAAAGCAGCCAAGACCTATATTAGTAAAAATACAAATATACCAGCAGAAAGGGTTGATCTTCCCAAAACTGTAGTAGAAGGGAAAATATTAAAAACTGGAGAGGGTAGAGTGTGGAAAATGATTATTTACTGTATACTAGGCTGAAGAGAAACAAATTTACCACTGCAATCAGGGAATGTCAAGAGGCAGATGTGAGATTCAAGCTGTTGTAGTTGTATCCAGCTGTCTTCAGAATATTTCTACCTGGAGGGTTCAAAGTAATTTTTGATACAGAACAAGTGAAAGAGGAAATACAAAAGTCTGTCCAGCAAAAAGTGAGCCATCAAGCAGAAGGAGATTCTTCTTCCCATTCTTCTGATAGTAAAGATCATAGAGAGGCTTTGCCAGTGAAACCTTTTCCAGTGTTCCAAAGGAAAATGCTTGAGAGACAGAAAAAAAAATATGGGTGTTGACTAGAAGATTCAGCAATACCTTGGATTTGAACCAGAGTCAGGGGTTGGAAGATGGAGATGAACAAGAAGAACATGAGCAACACTAAACTTAGAGGATAAATGTGAGACTACGAAGCATCAATCACATTTGTGAAATATGGCTTTAGAATATAAAGAGGCTGAGAAAAGGGCCAATAATTTTGCCTGTTTTAGTAAAATTCTGCCCATTTTATTTTTTATTTTTGTTGGCTTTGATAAACTTATGGGGAGACTGACAGGCATGTGTCCCACTTCATGTCACTGATGTTTGGAAGGACACTAAAAGGAAAAAAAGAGAAAATAAAGTAAAACAATTTTTAATCTTAACAGTTTTTTCTGTAAAGAATTTCATAATCTAAATTGCATGTTATATAGTAAAGAATTTTTAGTGATTGTGTGTGATGAGAATATTTAAGTAAACAAGTACTTTCTTCTCTTTTTTTAGTTTTACGAAATGTAGCCATTACAGTGTAAAAAAGGAAGAAAGATGGGACAAAAGCATGTCTGAGTTAATTGTTTGTAAACTTGGTTTGTTGGGTGGGGCATGGGGTGTAAAAGTGTACTAAATATAATGTAGAGCTGAACATTTTGTTTTACTTTTGCAGAGGTAAATATCTGGATTAATACCCGTTGCTTAATCTAATGACAAGTTTTTATTTTAGCAAGACCACAATGTTATGAATAGTTTTTCATTAGCTAATAAATGTTCAATGTTAGTTGAGTAGTACATTCACTTCTTATGTTCCCATGGAAATAAGCTGAATAAAGGTGGAGACAATAAATTGAGAGGTCTGGACATTGTTTACAGAGAAACATAAAATTAAAAGGTACAAGGACAAGCAGTGAAGTAAAAAAGTTTGAAATTATTGGAAGTGAATAAAAGAAAGCAGCTTTTCTGCATTTTCTGGAACAATGGATAATTTATTTTTGTTTAAAGATAGGTAGTGCACTTTTTCTTACGGCTAAAAGTGAATGTTTTCTGAAAGCATTAAAGCTGTTTTCACATCTGAGAGGGGAATAAAGATAAGACAGGAATAGACAGCAATAAGTAGGAATACAGGCTGCAACATGGCTTAGCATGGATAACCTTAACTATAGGTTAGTTAATGCCTGTGGGTGCAGCTGTCGATTTGGGACTATTGTTCCTATTAGGAGGGTTAAACTTCATTATTTGATGATATACATTTTTTGTGTGTTTATTTTAAGTTACTAAGTTATGACAGTGTTCTGGATGTGTGTGTGTGTGTGTGTGTGTGTGTGTGTGTGTGTGTGTGTGTGTGTGTGTGTGTGTGTATTTTGTTTGAGGGTTTTCATTAAAACAAAAAAGCTTATACAATATGAAATAGGTTCAAATGGAGATGACAAGAAACAACTGTGTAAAGGAACAGCCTGCCAAACATTTGTGGGTGCATGTAACACAAAAGCTGGAAATTGGCATGTAAAAAGTCTGTTATATGTAATAGGTGGGAATAATAACTTCTTATAATGACTACACTAAACACATTATTTCGGAACATGAATGGCCTCACAGGTATAGACAAAAAGGTAAGAGTATTGAATTATATTAAGAAATCAAGTGAATTATATCAAGAAATGTAGAGTGCAATTAGTAGTGCTACTGGAAACACATTTGTAAAGAAGTGAACATGTAAATTTGATAAATAATAAAGTATAGAAAAGGGAAAGGGATGGGGAATCCTAAGTG
>NC_056733.1:1581384177-1581579177 GCF_019279795.1 Protopterus annectens | reverse complement strand
CATTGTTTCCTGTTTTCTTTCAGTATTATGTGAGCCATGAAGACTGTTGTACTACAGTCCATTCAGTGCTTGGAAAGCTCTGTCTTATTTGCATTAAATATTATTTCAGTGAGTATATCCAGCTAGCACTACTAACAGAATAGCATTCAGCCTGTTCTTAGCAAGTACTGCATGCAATATTTTGCTTTTCAGCTGTTGTGCATCTGAGCTCCTTGTTATTCAGGCTTAGCACCACTCTATCTATGTTTAGTCTGAATTTACTTAATTAGTGCCCCATTAAATACTGATGAGATTTGGATAATATAGGTGTAAGTGTGAAGTAATATGATTTTGTATCTTTGGAGAAAGATCATCCTAAACAAGAATAAATCAACAAACAAAAATTAAGAATATGAAGCATACAACTACTACTTAATGATTTCTACTCCATATAGATGTGCTCTCAGTTACATTATCTTATCTTACAAAAGTAGAGCTGCATTAATTCAGAATCTTTTGAAAGACAGTTGCGTGCAAAAGCATGGCCAGTTTTCTTCTGGCAGCGATGAAACTCACCAGAAGTCATCTACACCAACATGTCAGTTAACTGTAATATAGCTGAAGTATAACTATAGTGTAGGTATGCTGTAATATAGCTAAGAGAACAAACATCTTCCTAATGATAACTATTGTTGCATTTAATTACAGCTGTGCTACTGAAAAACTGGAACTATAAATAGAAAGCATCAATGTAATATCATGCTGAATATAGCTAGGAACGATGATAACATTTCCCTTTCACAGCATAATGAAATGACAGTTTGGAAGAGCATTCTCTGTTATGGGAAGAATAAGCTATTCTCTACAGAGTTATTTGAATTTAACCATTTAATTTACTCAGATTTTTATCTTAGCAATATTAAAAATACAAAATTCTCAGTAAATGATTTCTGCTCATTTCACTGTAAACATATTAAGCACTTATTTATTCAAATTCTTCTTAATTTCCCTTTCTAACATGACATTTAATTAAATCAGAAACATTTCAATGCAAGTTTGACAATAAAGTTTGTCAGCAAATTTCATGCCTATTCTTATAAAATGTAATCATGATTGCATTTTGTAGTACTGTTGATTCAAAAGATTAAAATTATTGCTATACTGGTCTTTGGAAAACTGAAAGAGGCATATCTAGTGACTTGTAACAAAGCAGTTAATTGTTTTCCTTTGCATCATCAGTTGTAGCCTACTAGATGTGTGCTAATCTCAACTATTGATGTGCTTTGATAAGGCTGATGGATTACTACTGAGTCATATGGCGTCTGAATGAAATGAATAGGGGTCTAGTCACAGCTCATCAATACAGCTTGCTATAAGTACCTGGGAATATAGATTGGCCTTATCCTTGGATGCAGTGGCCATAAAGGTGTGTTGATCTATGGCTGAAAAATCAGATATTTTTAAGGTAAGCAAGCAAGCATCAGTCTAAAAGATACAAGACCAAAACAGATTATTGTGACACCTACAGGTCATTTCAACACTACCTGTCTATTACATGGAATATAGAGTCTTGAGAACAAGCCAGTCCAGTAAGACAGGATTCTGTAATTAGTCAAAAAGCATTGCATGCTATGTGAATGTCCCCGCTTTAAGTCTGTTAATCACTGCATGGCAAGACCTGTAGCTCAGTGGCAGATGTTCAACTGTCTGTTTAGAATTCCAACAATGCATGACTCTAGGAAACAATGTACAGGCTGCATACCTCTCAATGTCCTGGCACAAGAAATCTGGGCAAAGCCAAAAATAATAGGAGGACAAAGACCCCCAGAGCAGGGATGGATTTTTAAATATTGCTTTTATAAACCTTGAAAGGTGCTAGAATAATAAGTTTTCTGTTAGCATGCATTTTCTGAAGGTTATAAAGTCTGAAGCTCAATTGTCTGTCATTTTTAATGACTTCAGTCCTCGGTAATACACTAGAAAAACACAGATTTTATGAGGAATAGATCAAAAATATGAGACAAAAATCTGGTTATGCTGCGAAAATCTGGACAGTTGAGAGGTAGCACAGCAAAAATTGTATCTACATAGGACCACCAAGACCAAACATGTAGAATATGTTTCAGGAAGTGTATGTGTGTGTGTCTATCTGTCCATATAAGTGTGTATGTCACTGTAGTGGTAAAAGGTCAATGAGAAATCTATTTCTGGCATATTACTCATTTTTATTCAAAAAGGAGCCATGCTCTGATGTGCTGCACATCTATTAAATAAGTGATTATCTATGAAATAGTCTATGAGTTGTATTCCTAACCATTAAGGGAATATTCATCTTGCAGGTTCAAGTGGATCAGTTAACGAAAACTTAGATTGCATTTTTATTGCATGTACATTTTACAACTCCGTATACAGGATACGCAAGCAATAATGCCTGACAGGGTGTATGTTAATGTGTAATTAATGCCTGCCCAGGGGTTTGGGACTTTTATACCACACCCTACCTGACATAGTAGCTGTCTTTGAGACATGGCTAAAACCCCACATTTCCGACTCTGAAATCCTTCCCCCTGGGTTTCAGGCTCTCAGATATGACCACCAAAATAGGAAAGGTGGAGTAGCCTTAATCTTCTCTAGCCTACTCTCCATCACTCCCTGCCAAACTCCTATTTCTCAGTTCAACAACGCTGAACTAGTCATAGGAATACTCAAAATTAATAACTATAAAAGCATTTGTGTTATGGCCCTCTATAACCCCCCCTGGAAACAATACAACTACACTGGAAGAAATTATTCTATGGGCCGCAACTAATATTAAGCTTGAAACTTACATACTAGGAGATATAAACATTGACTGGAACAAAATTAATATCAATAATCCCTCCATATCGATCAATCTATTCAATTTCACTCAACTTACAAATGCCATTACCAGACCTAATACAAATAACCCCCCATGCTCCACACTTGACTGGATCCTAGTCTCTCACCCAAATAAAATCACACACACAGGCATCTTACCAGACTCCATTAGTGACCACTTGCCAGCCTTCATCCATAGAACAACCCCCTTCACTCTTCACCTACACCAAGATATCCATACAAGAAACCTTACAAACTTTAACCCCACAACTTTCTCCAATTCTCTCAAACTTACAAACTGGGACAATCTAAAAACTCTACCCCTAGACAACGCCATTGAATTCTTCAACTCAACCTTATTAGATACCCTAAACTCACAAGCCCCACCAAGAACAAAACGTATAAAACCCAATTCCGCCCCATGGCTAACTAAAGATACCAAAACACTTATGCAACAAAGAGACAAGACCTGGAAACTTTACCATCACAATAAGCACCCTGACACCCTTCTTAAATATAAGCAACTCCGCAACCTACCCAAAAAACAAATTATACAAGATAAAAAAATCTTACTATAACAAACTCCAGTCTAATCATTCCAAGAACCCCAAATTCTGGAACTTCATCAACTCTCTTCTCAACCCAGGTACCAAAAACAATCCTTGCCCTGACACTAATAAATCTGACCTAGAAATAGCTACTCTATTCAACTCCTTCTTTACTAACTCTATAGCAGAACTCACCAAGACCTTCCCAAACCACAACCCCTCCTCCCAACCCAAACACTCTACCCTCCATCCCTAACACTCCTCCTATATTTCATCTCAATCCCATCTCCACCTCATACATAAAAAAATTCTCTCTAAGCTTAACCCATGCTCCAATGCCCCTGACAATATCCCCTCACTCTTTCCAAAACTTGCAGCAGATGGTATCGCCATCCACATTAGTATTCTTATTAATAGATCCATACAGGAATCATATGTCCCCAAACTGTGGCATGCAGTCTTTATCCTACCCCTCCACAAAGGAGGCAAAAATAATAACATTTCTAACTTCTGACCCATAGCCATTCTCTCCCCAGTTTCAAAAATTCCTGAGAAATGCATCCACCTACAGCTCATGCCTTTCCTTACCAATAACCAACTCCTCAGCCCCACATGACATGGTTTCTGTCCTGGCCATAACACAATAACTACTCTTCTCTCTTTCCTAGACATAGTAAACCACATCCGTGACTCTGGAGAACTTGTATCCACAGTCCTTCTTGACATCTCCAAGGCTTTTGACACTGTCTTCCATACCCACCTCCTAAACCACCTTTCTAACCTTAATCTCTCTCACAACACCCTTACCTGGTTCAGCAGTTACCTCTCTGACAGATCTCAGGATGTGAATTGGAAAACTGGCATCTCAGCCTTACTTCCTACCCCGACCGGGGTACTCCAAAGATCCCTACTCAGCCTGATGCTCTTTAATATATCTATTAATGATTTCCATGCAGCCGTTCCTAATGCTAAGATAGTACAATATGCATATGACTCAACTCTAGTCTGTTCTGCTTCTAACCTTCCTGAGCTCCAAACAAAAACTCAAACTGCCTTCTCAACTACTGAGAACTGGATGCTTCAAAATCACCTCTCTCTGAATGCCAACAAATCTAAAATTCTACTATTCTCTCCCGCAAAGTCCCTCCCTCTCGACAAAACCTCTTTCAATATTATCAGCCATGTCAACTCCACTATAGAAGTTGTTTCTTTTGCCAAACTTCTTGGGGTTACTATTGATGAACACCTAAAATTCGATACTCATATTCAGCTAAATATTAAGAAAACACATCAGAAACTTGGCATGCAGTACAGAAACTTCGACTTTCTCTCCCCTTCTACAAGACAGACACTTGCCACTACCTACTTACTACCATCACTATTGTATGGTGCTCCCCTGCTAACCAACCTTTCTTCCTCTATTTCTTCCAAACTGGAAATCTGTTACAACAAAATCTCAAAATTCACCACCAAATCCAAATACTCCGCCCACCACTGTATATCTCTCCACCTGCTGAATTGGCTAGAGCTTCCCAACTACCTTGACAACCTCCAACTCACTACAGCCCACAAGCTAATTTTTACACCAACTAAATGCCCAGCACTACAAACATCTTACCATCATACATCCCACACAAAACTCTAAGATCTGCCCACCAAAATCTAATCACTGTATACAAACCAGATTGTCCCGCTGGTCAGCTTCTTCTATCCTTTTCCTTAGCCAAAAAATGGAATTCTCTCCCTCCTTCTCTAAGAATTTCTGAAAACTTTGATCATTTTAAAACCCAGCTCCATTCCTGCCTCTCCCATAATTGGAAATGCAATTGTACTCTACCTACCTAACCTGCTTATTACATTAATGCACTCATTGCACTTAATGTACTTCCCACCTTTATTCTCCCCTTTCCTGGGAATTAATTTACTGCCATCTTACAAATGTTAGTTTGTGTATCATTCACTGATGATTTATGACCTCTGTACAACTTAAACTCTGTCCTACTTTTTCTCAAATCTGTAAGCATGTAAGTATGTAATGTATATTCATCTAGTTTGCTGTTAAACTTTGCTTAGTTTTTACTATGTAATAATACAATTTGCTTAATTGCACTATTTTTACTATGTAATATGGAGCTTTTCTCCCCAGGCCTCCACTAAAAACGTGCTCCTTGAGCTCAGTGGACCTCCCCAGTCATCAAACTGGAAATAAATAAATAATAATAAATAAATACACCCTTGGAAGTGCATTAATTATACATTAACACACACCCTAGAGGGCATTATTGCACTTAGAGAATGGACTCTCTATAAAATTGTTGTGTTTTACTTACTTCTGCTTAGTGAATGGGCTCGCCATAAAATTGTTGTGTTTTACTTTATTATTTATGTATTTTTTATTAATATATTATTTTTTATATATTTTTGATGTAAAATAGTTCCTCCTCCTAATGTTTCAAGGTTGCAGTAGTATATGTAAATGGTGACAGAAGAAGATTTTGCATCCAAAATATATCATTTTTAAAAAAAATATCTAGATATTTGCTTTATTTTTGGTCCCTTACTGCTAAAATGTGTGATTTCTTGCAAGTCATTGGGGATTGAAGTCATTAAATAATGACATACATTTGACTTTCAGACTATATTTTCTTCAGAAAATTCATGTTAACAGAAATCCTGTTATTTAACTTACTTTGTAATTTTTATAAGTGCATTTAAAATATATTCCTTTTTTTAACCTTTTTTTCCCCTTAATTTCAAGCTTTATCTAGATTTCTTGAGCTAAAATGTCGAGAGGTTTGCAAACCTCTTATCTACTGCTGTCAGTGGTCCATTGAGCTCACTGTCTCTCCCTCTCTTTCTCTCTCTCAAACACACACACACACACACACACACACACACACACACACACACACACACACACACACACACACACACACTTGCACTTCATAAAATGCATGCTAATACAAGTCCTATTATTGAAGGAACTTTGTGTTTTTTTAAGAGGAATATGTTCCTGTTTTGAGCCTTTGTTCTCCCTTTATTTTACGTTTTATTCAGTTGACTGGATCTAAGAGGTGAGAGGTACCTAAATCTCTTCAATATTTCTCAGTGTTTCTGCTGCCAGTGCTCAATCACTTTTACTCTTCTCTCTCTCTCTCTCTCTCTCTCTCTCTCTCACACACACACACACACACACACAGTTTGCTTTTATGCACTCAAGCACACATTCACACACACACACAGAAACATGCACACACAAACAGAAAGATATACACACGCACACACTTTTTTCTGTTATACTTAGTTTTACACTTGCTAACAGCAAACGTGCTGCTTATCGAGTGTAAAATAATGGCTCGATTGATCTCACTTTCACTCACATTCATGCATACACTCACACACACAGACAAAATACACACACACTTTTGTTTTTTAGTTTTCTTTTTTTTAATCTATTTTACACTTGTTAAACAGCAGAAGGGGTGCTTAGCGAGTGTAAAATAATGGCGACCATTAGGGTTTTTTCAGTCCATGCTCCACAGCAACTTGACATGCTGCCATGAAGTGGGCATTACTTGTACATTAATACCCTGATGGAGAACGTTTGTTCTCCAGTCAGGGTGCTGATGTAGAGTTTGCTCATTCTGTAATTATATTTAATATACTAGTAATAAAACAGTATCAGCATTATTACATGCATTAATAATTAAGTGATCTCAGAGTTAGTATGTATAGATATCAGAGGTGTGAAGGCATAGTCCTCCTTACTATGAGATTTAGAGGCAAGATACTTGAAAATGTGTTGCTATTCTGGTACTGAACTACATTGCTTGAACTGTTGGGATATATATTGTTGCATATTCCACTTCTGCACCATTTGTTTTCCCTGATGTTTCAACTTTGCAGTCATTTGTGGATTCTGAAAAAACACCACTGGCGTCTTGGTAGGGTTTTCACTGGGGCATCACCCAAGCATGCTCCAGTGTGGTTTCCCAGTGCCATTTTCACTTCCATGTGGCCAACCCCCCATCTTTATACAGTTCTCAGGGTTCCATTTTTCTATAAATAACAGCTAATTGGGACAACCCCCCTTTTTGGAGTGTTGTATTCCAATGCAAGGCCCATCTGCAACAAGACTGGGATCATCTGAGATCTGCTGCAAGACATTGATCTTGGATTTATTAAAACAACCTGGCTGGATGATAACTTTGGCCCTTATTTAGCATTAGTCATTTTGTCAGGTTTCCTAGTATTACAGTGTTTGAGTAGGGGTAAAATTGGGGGTGGAGCAGGCATTTGTGCTAAGACTGGACTACACTTGGCACAGATTTCCACTAGGGACACTAACTCCTTTAAACACATCTTGTTTGTCAGAGAAAAATATAGGTTTCTCCTCATCTACCATCCACCTAGTTATGTAAGGACATTCCTCTAGGAGTTTTCTGACTTTCTCCTTGATTCATGTATTGGTTGTTATAGCAATAACCCACACCTGGGTGTGGGTAATGCTGGATTTACCCACGGTTGGTGTGGTTTGGTCACAAGGGCGAAGCCCGAGTGGCCAAACAAAGCCAACCATGCGTAAATCCAGCATTACCCACACCCAGAAGTGGGTTATTGCTATTATACAATGACATTATTTAAGAAAAAAAATAATTGCTTTTCTTAAATAATGGCATTGTATAATGCCTCCTTGCTGCCCTTCCACACCTGTCTGGTATTCTGCGGCAGTTCTGATGTACTACCCATGCATATGCCCACACAGTACAGCAGAGCTGTGGGCAAAAGCAACGGAGAAAGCACAATCTCCGTTGCTTTTTACCAACTGTTTCACTATGTTAAATGGGTTTAACATAGCAAGATAGCTTTAAAAAAGGCAATGGATAATCTCTGTTGCTTTTTTTAAAGCTGTCTCGGTATGTTAAACCCATTTAACGTAGTGAGACAGTTTTGAAAAAAGCAATGGAGAAAGCAAGATCTCCGTTGCTTTTTACAAACTATCTCGCTATGTTAAAGGAGTTTAACATAGTGAGACAGCTTTAAAAAAGCAACGGAGAATCTCTGTTGCTTTTTTTAAAGCTGTCTCACTATGTTAAACTCATTTAACATAGCGAGACAGTGTGAAGCAACGGAGATCTTGCCTTCTTCGTTGCTGTAAAAAAGGAGTTATATTAATGGAAAAAGTCCGGGCGACTGGACCTTTTTCCATTATTATAACTCAGATTTACAACATGCACGCTGCCAATCAGTGTGCACGTTTTTGAATATTAATAGGGGGTTGTTGTATAATGGATGTTATTAACCTTTATATCTAGGATGAGTCACTGGATATTGCCCATTAATTTGCCTGGATAATGAAAGCTTATTACCTTTGCAACACATAGACTGGGTCAGACACAGTGTTTCTAATGGATGTAAAGTAATGGGATTCAGTGCAACAATTAGTCTTGTGGTCTGATGATTTAACTTCCACATTTTGATTCCCTACTTCAGAAACTGAAGTTGATCAATTAATCTTGACATATTTCTCTGGAAATATTTTGAACCACAAGTCCTAATTTTTTTCCTGGAACATGGTGCATGGTGTCTGGATGCTTTTTTTGGAGACTGTAACAGGTCTATGTCTTTGACAATAGACACTCTTGCCACAATTCATATTTGTTGTGTGAATCATGGTTTGATCATGCTCTTTCTTCTTCCTAAGAGGGGCACATACTGGGGCACTGATGGCATGTGCTTTATCTGTGGAATGGTAAGCTTGATTTGGAGAAGCATTATCCAACCCATCACTCAGTGACTAATTAGGAAAAGGTTGCATATTTATTTGAGAATGATCTCTGTGGCATCTAACTAACCAGCAACTTGTGGCTGAAGGGTTGTGCAGTCCAGGCTGTCTGATAATCAGAAGAGCTCTATCTGTTCTTACTATATGACTCTACAGATCATTTTTGTCCAATAAGGTTATTACTATCAGAGCCACCCTGTTCTTTCTGGACCCTATGGGTAATGCTGTAAGGCTACCCCACCTTCCTTTTACATCTTGGATAGTGATTAATATTTCTCATGAGGGTGATTTCATATCTGTGGTCTTAAGTAAGTGACCAATGACCAGCAGACTGGATCCTTGCCCACTGAGCTTAATTTTTATTATGCTCAATGCTCTGGGACCAGTATTTTTTTAGATTTTGGGTACATCTTTGAAACTCAAGAATTTTTATCAGCTTTGAAAGAAAATGAAGGTTGTCCCTAGTCTCAAAAAAAAAAAAAAAAACTACATTGGACCGCAGTGTTCTGGACAATTTCCACCCAGTCTCAAACCTCATCTTCTTAGAGAATGTTATTGAAAAGACTGATTTTAAGCAACTTCAGACCCATTTATTTATTTTACTGATTTGCTTATTGTTTACCAGGATAGTCCACTGGACCAAACAGAACCTATTTTCAGTGGAGGCCCATGGAGAAAAGCTCCACAGTATAAAACAATTTACAGTTAGTTATAAAGAAGAAGAAATTACAATGAAATTTTAAAGACATTCCACTCAATAACAAAAGAATGTTATGTGCAAGTTTAAACATGAAAATATTTTAACAAAATTTACAATTTTATATAATCAGTATAAGTAGTTGCTATACATATCTCATAGATAATAAACCATTTCAGCCTGGGTTTCACACTTATTGCAGTAGAGAAACTGCCCTTATTCTATTAGAAAATGATGTTTTGATGGCTAGATACCACTATACTGGGCTTCCTGTATCTCTCTGCACTATTTGACACCCCACAACATACTGACTGAATGACAAATGGCTTCCTGTGGCCATTCCACTACAGTCTTAGAGTGGTTTACATCTCACTTTTCCAGCTGTTTCCAAAGAGTCTGTTCAGGTTTTAACACATCCTCACTGAATCCATTGGATTGTGAGATTCCACAGGATTCAGTGTTAGGTCCACTACTGTTTACAGTATACATGCTTCCATCATCCTTCATATGGTCAGAGCCCCAGTGGCCTAATGGATAAGGCATTGGCCTCTTAAACTAGCAATTGTGGGTTTGAGTAGCATCTAGGGTGACATAATCTTGAGGTGAGGTTGGCAATAATGGTTAAGGTCTTTACCTCAGCAATGTAAGGTATAGGTATTGATTCTGACCACTAGTTATTGGCTAGAATTGTAATAGTCCACAGACTGATAGCATAGTATTTGCCTATGAACCTATTAGTTAATTCTATTGAGAAGAGGGGATTTTCATACGATACTTATGCAGGTAATACTCAAATTTACCTTTTTTTCCCACTGGATGATATGACATGTGCATACTTTTTAGATGACCATCCTGAAACCATACATTTGTGGCTTTCTTGTAATTGTTTGAAACTAAACACCTCCAAAACAGAGGCTGTTGCAGCTTGTGCTATTTTAGGGGATTCTGCTGTTCTTTTACTCCATAATGACATTTTTATGAAAGAAACAAGCTTGAATTTGTAAGGTGTATAATCTAAATGGTGTTCTTGACATTGCAAGACCAGATTCCAGCTGTTGTAATGTCTTCATATTTCGATTTAAGAAACATTTCCACAACAACACAATTTTTGTCTCAGGCTACTCTCTTGATAGTAGTTCATGCTTTTGTCTCATCAGCAAGAGCCTACCTGGGTGTCTTCCAGAGTTCTACAGCAGCAGAGAGCGAAAAGAAGACTTTGAGTAGATTAAGTACCTCTGTTTTGCTTGTTATTGCTTGATATTGCTAGCTGCTTTGTTCTGACCACTTTTTTATTAAGCTTGCTACTTATCCAAACTGTTTTTTTTTTACCAAATGCTGTTCGCACTTGAAAGTAATCATTTTTAAGTGTTTTTATCTGTTTAACTGTAAAAGGCTACACACTCAAGTGTGAAAGCCTATTTTCAATGTTAAAAGTGTTTATTTGCTGTTTTTGACTGAACTTTTTGAAAACAAAAAAACAAAAAACAAAAATATCCTATCTCTATACTGGTTTCACACCTTTCTAGATCTAGCAAAGTCCAGTTTTCAGTGTGCTAAATTCTGGGCTGTTTGTAAGTTCCTGTGTTGCCCAGTCCTTTCTAAGATAGAGAGAAGTTTCTCTGGTCATCAGTGAGAGGGGTGAACTTTGGAACAGCCTATCTGTCACTGGAAGAGTGGTTTCAACCCAGAAACTGCAGTTTTATTGGCCATATTGGGTATTTCTATCCCTTCCATCTTTCTGCTTAAAAACTCATGTTTGCACAGTTTTTGTTGCTTGTATTACCTCAGCAAGAGCCTGCCTGGGTGTCCTGCAGAGTTCTACAGCAGCAGAGAGCAAAAAGGAGAGTTTGAGAGGATTAAGTACCTCTGTTTTGCTTTTTATTGCTTGATATTGCTAGCCGTATTGTTCCAACCACTTTTTTATTAACTTTGCTACTTATCAGAACTTTTAAAAAAAATCTGTTTGCACTTTAAAGTATTCATTTTTTAAGTGTTTTTTTTTTCATCTGTTTAACTGTAAAAGGCTACACACTCAAGTATGATACCCTATTTTCCATGTTAAAAGTGTTTATTTGCTGTGTTGAAAAAAAAAAGCAAAAAAAAAATCCTATCCCTATACTCATTTCCCACCTTTCTAGATCTTGTAAAGTCCAATTTTCAGAGTTTGTTGAATTCTGGGCTGTTTGTAAGTTCCTGTGCTGCCCAGACCTTTTTAAGATAGAGGAAAGCTTCATTGTTTATCAGTGAGAGTGGTGAGCTTTGGAACAGCCTATGTGTCACTTGAGGAGTGGTTTCAACCCAGAAACTGCAGTTTTATTGGTCATTTTGGGTTATTTCTATCTCTTTCATCTTTCTGTTTAAAAACACGTTTGCACAGTTTTTGTGCTTCTATTACCTCAGCAAGAGCCTGCCTGGATGTCCTGCAAGTTTTACATCAGCAGCAGAGAGTGAAAAGGAGACTTTGAGTGGATTAAGTACCTCTGTTTTGCTTTTTATTGCTTGATATTGCTATCCGCATTGTTGCGACCGCATTTTTATTAACTTTGCTACTTATCTGAACTATTTTTTTTTTTACTAAATACTGTTTGCACTTTAAAGTATTCATTTTTTAAGTGTTTTTTCATCTGTTTAACTGTAAAAGGCTCCACACTCAAGTGTGACAGCCTATTATCCATGTTAAATGTGTTTCTTTGCTGTTTTTGACTTAACGTTTTGAAAAAAAAACAAACAAAAAAAAAACTAAAAATCGTATTCCTATACTCATTTCCCACCTTTCTAGATCTAGTAAAGTCCAGTTTTCAGAGTTTGCAGAATTCTGTGCTGTTTGTAAATTCCTGTGTTGCCCAGACCTTTCTATGATAGAGGGAAGCATCTCTGTTCATCAATGAGAGTGGTGAGCTTTGGAACAGACTATCTGTCACTGGAGGAGCAGTTTTAACCCAGAAACTGTAGTTTTATTGGCTGTTTTGGGCTATTTCTATCCCTTTCATCTTTCTGCTTAAAAAACTGAGTTTGCATAGTTTTTGCACCTGTATTACCTCAGCAAGAGCCTGCCTGGCTGTCCTGCAGAGTTCTACAGCAGCAGAGAGTGAAAAAATGGCTTTCAGTGGATTAAGTACCTCTGTTTTGCTTTTTATTGCTTGATAATGCTAGCTGCATTATTTCAACTGCTTTTTTATTAACTTTGCTACTTATCTGAACTGTTTTTTTACCAAATATTGCTTGCACTTTAAAGTATTTGTTAAGTGTTTTTCATCTGTTTAATGTAAAAGGCTACACACTCAAGCGTGATAGCCTATTTTCCATGTTAAAGGGTTTATTTGCTGTTTTAGATTTAACTTTTTGAAAAAAAAAAACAAAAAAACCCCACAAAAATCCTATCCCTATACTCATTTCCCACCTTTTGTAGATCCAGTAAAGTCCGGTCTACAGAGTTTGCTGAATTCTGCACGGTTTGTAAGTTCCTGTATTGCCCAGACCTTTAACTTTGCTACTTATCTGAACTGTTTTTTTTTTTACTAAATACTGTTTGCTCTTTAAATAATTCATTTTTAAGTGTTTTTTCATCTGTTTAACTGTAAAAGGCTACACACTCAAGTGTGATACGCTATTTTCCATGTTAAAAGTGTTTATTTGCTGTGTTTTCCTTAACTTTTTGAAAAAAACCCAAAAAACAAAAAATCTTATCCCTATACTCATTTCCCACCTTTTTAGATCTAATAAAGTCTTGTTTTCAGAGTTTGTTGAATTCTGGGCTGTTTGTAAGTTCCTGTGTTGCCCAGACCTTTCTAAGATAGAGGGAAGCTTCTCTGTTCATCAGTGAGAGTGGTGAGCTTTGGAACAGCCTATCTGCCACTGGAGAGTGGTTTCAATCCAGAAACTGTAGTTTTATTTTTGTTTTGGGATATTTCTATCTGTTTCCTCTTTCTGCTTAAAAACCCATGTTTGGGCAGTTTTTGCACTTGTATTACCTCAGCAAGAGCTTGCTTGGGTGTCCTGCAGAGATCTACAGCAGCAGAGAGCGAAAAGGAGACTTTGAGTGGATTAAGTACCTCTGTTTTCCTTTTTATTGCTTGATATTGTTAGCTGCGATGTTCTGACTGCTTGTTTATTAACTTTGCTACTTATCTGAACTGTTTCTTTTACCAAATACTGTTTGCACTTTAAAGTATTCGATTTTTAAGTGTTTTTGCATCTGTTTAAATGTAAAGGGCTACACACTCAAGTGTGATAGCGTATTATCCATGTAATAAGTGTGTATTTGCTGTTTTTGACTTAACTTTTTGAAAAAAAAACAAAAAAAAAAAAACTAAAATATCCTATTCCTATACTCATTTCCCACCATTCTAGATCTAGTAAAGTCTGGTTTTCAGAGTTTGCTGAATTCTGTGCTGTTTGTAAATTCCTATGTTGCCCAAACCTTTCTAAGATTGTGGGAAGCTTCTCTATTCATCAGTGGGAATGGTGATCTTTGGAACACACTAGCTTTCACAGGAGGAGTGGTTTTAACCCATAAACTGTTTTGGGCTATTTCTATCCCTTTCATCTTTCTGCTTAAAAACCTGTGTTTTTGCAGTTTTTGCACCTTTATTACCTCAGCAAGAGCCTGCCTGGGTGTCCTGCAGAGTTCTACAGCAGCAGAAAGTGAAAAGTATACTTTGAGTGGATTAAGTATTTCTGTTTTGCTTTTTATTGCTTGATATTGCTAGCCGCATTGTTGCGACCGCTTTTTTATTAACTTTGCTACTTATCTGAACTGTATTTTACCAAATATTTTTTGCACTTTAAAGTATTCGTTAAGTGTTTTTTCATCTGATTAATGTAAAAGGCTACACAGTCAAGTGCGATAGCCTATTGTCCATGTTAAAGGGTTCATTTGTTTATTTGCTGTTTTTGATTTAACTTTTCAAAAAAAAAAAAAAGCACAAAAATCCTATCCCTATACTCGTTTCCCACCTTTTGTAGATCTAGTAAAGTCCGGTCTTCAGAGTTTTCTGAATTCTGGGATGTTTGTAAGTTACTGTATTGCCCAGACCTTTCTAAGATAGAGGGAAGCTTCTCTGTTCATCAGTGAGAGTGGTGAGCTTTGGAACAGCCTATCTGCCACTGGAGAGTGGTTTCAACCCAGAAACTGTAGTTTTATTTTTGTTTTGGGATATTTCTATCCCTTTCCTCTTTCTGCTTAAAAACCCATGTTTGGGCAGTTTTTACACTTGAATTACCTCAGCAAGAGCTTGCCTGGGTGTCCTGCAGAGATCTACAGCAGGAGAAAGCAAAAAGGAGACTTTGAGTGAATTAAGTACCTCTGTTTTCCTTTTTATTGCTTGATATTGCTAGCCGCACTGTTCTGACCACTTTTTTAGTACCTTTGCTACTTATCTGAACAGGTTTTTTCCCAAATGCTGTTTGCACTTTAAAATATTCGTTTTTTTTTTTTTTTCATTTGTTTAACTGTAAAAGGCTACACTCAAGTGTGATAGCCTATTATCCTTGTTAAAAGTGTTTATTTGCTGTTTTTGAATTAACTTTTTGAAAAAAAAAACAACAAAAAAAAAAAAACCAAACAAACAAATAAATCCTATCATTTACCACTTTCTAGATATAGTAAAGTCCGGTTTTCAGACTTTGCTGAATTCTAGGCTTTGTAAGTTACTGTGTTGCCCATTCCTTTGTAAGATAGAAGGAAGCTTCTCTGTTCATCAGTGAGAGTGGCGAGCTTTGGAACAGCCTGTCACTGGAGGAGTGGTTTCAATCCAGAAACTGTAGTTTTATTTGCCGCCTTGGAATATTTCTATTCTTTCGTCTTTCTGCTTAAAAACCCATGTTTGCACAGTTTTTGTGCTTGTATTACCTCAGCAAGAGCCTGCCTAGGTGTCCTTCAAAGTTCTACAGTAGCAGATAGTGAAAGGGAGACTTTGAGAGGATTAAGTACCTCTGTTTTGCTTTTAATGCTTGATATTGTTAACTACATTGTTCCAACCACCTTTTTTATTAACTTTGATACTTATCTGAACTGTTGTTTTGGCCAAATACTGTTTTCACTTTAAAGTATTCATTTTTTATTTTTTTTCATTTGTTTAACTTTAAAATGTTACACACTCAAGTGCAATAGCCTATTATTCATGTTAAAAGTGTTTATTTGCTGTTTTTGAATTAACTCTTTGAAAAAAAACAAACAAAAAAAAAACAAAACAAAAAATCCTGTGCTGTTTGCAAGTTCCTGTGTTGTCCAGACCTTTCTAAGATAGAGGGAAGCTACTCTGTTCATCAGTGACAGTGATGAGCTTTGGAACAGAGTCTTTGTCACTGGAGGCCTGGTTTCACTCAAAAACTGTAGGTTTATTGGCCGTTTTGGGCTATTTCTATCCCTTTCATCTTTCTGCTTAAAAACCCATGCTTGCACAGTTTTTGCTCGTGTAGTATTTCCTCAGCAAGAGCCTGCATGGGTGTCCTGCAGAGTTCTAAAGCAGCAGGGAATGAAAAGGAAACTTTGAGTAGATTAAGTACCTCTGTTTGGCTTTTTAATGCTCGATATTGCTAGTTGCATTGCTCCGACCACGTTTTTATAAAGTTTGCTACTTATCTGAACTGTTTTTTGCTAAATTATGCTTGTGACAGCCTATTTTCTGTGCCAAATGTGTTTATTTGCTATTTTTCACTTAACTTTTTGAAAAAATAAAATCCTATCCCTATCCTTGTTTCCCACCTTTCTAATCTAGTAAAGTCTGGTTTCGAGATTTTGCTGAATTATGGGCTTTTTTAAGTTACTGTGGTGCCCAGACCTTTTTAAGATAGAAGGAAGTTTCTCTGTTCATCAGTGAGAGGGGTGAGCTTTGGAACAGCCTATCTGTCACTGAAGGATTGGTTTCAACCCTGAAACTCTAGTCTTATTGGCTGTTTTGGGCTATTTCCATCCCTTTCATCTTTCTGCTTAAAAACCCATGTTTGCACAGTTTTTGCATTTGTATTACCTCAGCAAGAGCCTGTCTGGGTGTCCTTCAAAGTTTTACAGCAGCAGAGTGAAAAGGAAACTTTGAGTGGATTAAGTACCACTGTTTTGCTTTTTATTGCTTGATATTGCTAGCCACATTGTTCTGACCACTTTTTTATTACATTTGCTACTTATCTGAACTGTTTGTTTACCAAATACTGTTTGCACTTTAAAGTATTTATTTTGTAAGTGTTTTTTCATCTGTTTAACTATAAAAGGCTACAGACAAGTGTGATAGCCTATTTTCAATGCTAAATGTGTTTTTTTGCTGTTTTTGACTTGACTTTAAAAAAAAATACAAAAACAAAAAATGCTATCCCTATACTCGTTTCCCATCTTTCTAGATCTAGTAAATTCCGGTTTTCAGAGTTTGGTGAATTTTGGGCTGTTTGTAAGTTATTGTGTTGCCCAGACCTTTCTAAGATAGAAGGAAGCTTCTTTGTTCATCAGTAAGACTGGTGAGCTTTGGAACAGCCTATCTGTCACTAGAGGAGTGGCTTCAACCTAGAAACTGTAGTTTTATTGGCTGTTTTGGGCTATTTCTATCCATTCATCTTTCTGCTTAAAAACCCATGTTTGCACAGTTTTTGCATTTGTATTACCTCAGCAAGAGGCTGTCTGGGTGTCCTCCAGAGTTCTACAGCAGCAGAGAGTGAAAAGGAGACTTTGAGTGTATTAAGTACCTCTGTTTTGCTTTATATTGCTTGACATTGCTAGCCGCACTGTTCTGACCACTTTTTTATTACCTTTGCTACTTATCTGAACTGTTTTTTTCCCCAAATACTGTTTGCACTTTAATGTATTAATTTTTTAATGTTCTTCATTTGTTTAACTGTAAAGGCTACACACTCAAGTGCAATAGCCTATTATCCATGTTAAAAGTGTTTATTTGCTGTTTTTAAATTAACGTTTTGAAAAAAAAAAAAAAACAAAAAAACAAAAAATCCTATCCCCGTACTCATTTCCCACCTTTCTAGATCTAGTAAAGTTTGGTTTTCAGAGTTTGCTGAATTCTGTGCTGTTTGTAAGTTACTGTGTTGCCCAGACCTTTCTAAGATAGAGGGAAGCTACTCTGTTCATCAGTGAGAGTGGTGAGCTTTGGAACAGAGTATTTATCACTGGGCATGGTTTGATCACAGAAATTGTAGTTTTATTGGCTGTTTTGGGCTTTTTCTATCCCTTTTATCTTTCTGCTTAAAAACCCAAGTTTGCACAATTTTTGCTCTTTTAGTATTTCCTCAGCAAGAGCCTGCTTGGGTGTTCTGCAGAATTCTAAAGCAGCAGGGAGTAAAAAGAAGACTTTGAGTGGATTAAGTACCTTTGTTTTGCATTTTAATGCTCGATATTGCTAGCCATATTATTTAGACCACTTTTTTATAAGGTTTGCTACTTATCTGAACTGTTTTTTTTTTATCAAATACTGTTTGCACTTTAAAGTATTTGTTTTTAATCACAGGCCTAAAGCAGACGCCCTACGCTGACCGCCTTAAAAAACTCCAGCTATACCCTGTCGCATATCGTCTACTCAGAGGCAATCTCTGCTTAACATACAAGGCCATCTCAAACCCAGAGCTGTTGGACATGCTACACTTAAAGAAATCCCAATCCCTCAGAGCCACATGCTCCAGGGATCTAAACCTTGTCATCACAATAAACAAAACATGCTGGAGGGATAGGTTCCTGACCCAGAGACTCCTCAGACTCTGGAATAGATTGCCCATGCATGTCAAGCAGAGTGCCTCTTTGGCCCTCTTCAAAAGGAACCTTGATGATTGGATGGGAGAAAGGAAATTCACCCCGGGGATCATGTTAGTCACCCTGATAGACAGGGGTACAGGGAAGTAAATAGCGTGGGAAAAAATAGCCAGGGAATTGTTATGGCTAGGCTTGTATAGGCCCTAGGGCTGATAGCCTAGTACCAACCTATGAACCTATGAACTTAAGTATTTTTCATCTGTTTAAATGTAATAGGCTACACACTCAAGTGCAATAGGCTATTTTCCATGCTAAATGTGTTTTTTTTGCTGTTTTTGACTTAACTTTTTGAAAAAAAAATCCTATCCCTATACTCGTTTCCCACCTTTCTAATCTAGTAAAGTCTGGTTTTGAGAGTTTGCTGAATTTTGGGCTGTTTGTAGGTTACTGTGTTGCCCATACCTTTCTAAGATAGAAGGAAGCTTCTCTGTTTATCAGTGAGAGGGTTGAGCTTTGAACAGTCTAACTGTCACTGGTAGAGTGATTTCAACTATGAAATTCTAGTCTTATTGGCTGTTTTGGGCTATTTCCATCCCTTTCATCTTTCTGCTTAAAAACCCACATTTGTACAGTTTTTGCACATGTATTACCTCAACAAGAGGCTGCCTGGGTGTCCTCCAGAGTTCTACAGCAGAAGAGAGTGACAGGGAGACTTTGAGTGTATTATGTACATCTGTTTTGCTTTTTATTGCTTGATGTTACTAGCCGCATTGTTCTGACCACATTTTTATTACCTTTGCTACATATCTGAACTTTTTTTTTACCAAATACTGTTTGCACTTTAAAGCATTTATTTTTAAGTGTTTTTTTCATCTGCTTAATTGTAAAAGGCTACACACTCAAGTATGATAGCCTATTTTCCATGCTAAATGTGTTTATTTGCTGTTTTTGAATGACTTTTTGAAAAAAAAAACAAAAACAAAAAAATCCTATCCCTGCACTTGTTTCCTACCTTTCTAGATCTAGTAAAGTCTGGTTTTCAGAGATTGATGAATTCTGGGCTGTTTGTAAGTTACTGTGTTGCCCAGACCTTTCTAAGATAGAAGGAAGCTTCTCTGTTCATCAGTAAGAGTGGTGAGCTTTGAAGCAGCCTATCTGTCACTGCAGGAGTGGTTTCAACCCAGAAAGTGTAGTTTTATTTGCCACCTTGGAATATTTCTATCCCTTTGGTCTTTCTGCAGAAAAACCCATGTTTGCCCAGTTTTTGTGCTTGTATTACCTCAGCAAGAGCCTGCCTGGGTGTCCTTCAAAGTTCTACAGCAGCAGAGTGGGTATCGGAGACTTTGAGAGGATTAAGTACCTCTGTTTTGCTTTTAATGCTTGATATTGCTAGCTGCATTGTTCCAACCACTTTTTTATTAACTGTTTTTTTACCAAATACTGTTTGCACTTTTAAGTATTCATCTTTTATTTTTTTTTATTTGTTTAACTGTAAATGGTTACACACTCAAGTGAGATAGCCTATTATCCATGTTAAAAGTGTTTATTTGCTGTTTTTGAATTAACTTTGTGAAAAAAAGGAAAAAAAAACAAAACAAAAAAAAATCCTAGCCCCGTACTCATTTCCCACCTTTCTAGATCTAGTAAAGTCTGGTTTTTAGAGTTTGCTGAATGCTGGGCTATTTGCAAGTTCCTGTGTTGCCCAGACCTTTCTAACATAGATGGAAGCTACTTTGTTCATCAGTGAGGTTGGTGAGCTTTGGAACAGAGTATTTGTCATTGGAGGCATGGTTTCAACCCAGAAACTGGAGTTTTATTGGCTGTTTTGGGCTATTTCTATCTCTTTCATCTTTCTGCTTAAAAATCCATGTTTGCACAGTTTTTACTCTTGTAGTATTTCCTCAGCAAGAGCCTGCTTGGGTGTCCTGCAGAGTTCTAAAGCAGCAGGGAGTGAAAAGGATAAGAATCTGCTGGTCTGTACTGCTTGTAAGTTCCTGTGTTGCCCAGATCTTTCTAAAATAGAGGGAAGCTTCTCTGTTCATTAGTGAGAGGGGTGAGCTTTGGAACAGACTTTCTCTCATTGGAGGAGTTGTTTTAACCCAGAAACTGTAGTTTGATTGGCTGTTTTGGGCTATTTCTATCCCTTTCATCTTTCTGCTTAAAAACCTGTGTTTGCACAGTTTTTGCACTTGTTTTACCTAAGCAAGAGGCTGCCTGCGTATCTTCCAGAGTTCTACAGCAGCAAAGAGTGAAAAGGAGACTTTGAGTGGATTAAGTACCTCGGTTTTGCTTTTTATTGCTTGATATTGCAAGCTGAATTGTTCTGACCACTTTTTTGTTACTTTTGCTACTTATCTGAACTTTTTTTTTTTTTACCAAATACTGTTTGCACTTTAAAGTATTCATTTTTAAGTGATTTTCATCTGTTTAACTGTAAAATTTCTACACACTCAAGTGCAATAGCCTATTTTTAGTGCTATAAATGTTTATTTGCTGTTTTTGACAACTTTTTGGAAAAAAAAATCCTATCACTATACTCCTTTCCCATCTTTTCAGATCTAGTAAAGTCCAATTTTCAGAGTTTGTTGAATTCTAGGCTGTTTGTAAGTTCCTGTGTTGCCCAGACAATTCTAAGATAGAAGAAAGCTTCTCTGTTCATCAGTGAGAATTGTGAGCTTTGGAACAGCCTATCTGTCACTGTAGGAGGAGTTTCAACCCAAAAACTGGAGTTTTATTGGCTGTTTTGGGCTATTTATATCCCTTTCATGTTTTTGCTTAACAAATCATGTTTGCACAGTTTTTGCACTTGTATTACCTCAGCAAGAGGCTGCTTGGGTGTCCCCCAGAGTTCTACAGCAGCAGAGAGTGAAAAAGAGACTTTGAGTCGATTAAGTACCTCTGTTTTTCATTTTATTGCTTGACATTGCTAGCTGCAGTGTTCTGACTGCTTTTTTATTACCTTTGCTAATTATCTGAAGTGTTTTTTCTCAAATACTGTTTGCACTTTAAAGTATTTGTTTTTTAATTTTTTTTCATTTGTTTAATTGTAAAAGGCTGCACTCAAGTGTGAAGCCTATTATCCGTGGTAAAAGTGTTTATTTGTTGTTTTTGAATTAAATTTTTGAAAAAAAAACAAACAAAAAAGCAAATAAATCCTATCCCTCTACTCGTTTCCTACCTTTCTAGATATAGTAAAGTCGATTTTTCAGACTTTGCTGAATTTTGTGCTATTTGCAAGTTCCTGTGTTGCCCAGACCTTTCTAAGATAGAGGGAAGCTACTTTGTTCATCAGTGAGAGTGGTGAGCTCTGGAACAGAGTATTTGTCATTGGAGGCTTGGTTTCAACCCAGAAGCTGTAGTTTTATTGGCTGTTTTGGGCGATTTCTATCCCTTTCATCTTTGTGCTTAAAAATCCATGTTTGCACAGTTTTTGCTCTTGTAGTATTTCCTCAGCAAGAGCCTGCTTGGGTGTCCTGCAGAGTTCTAAAGCAGCAGGGAGTGAAAAGGATACTTTAAGTGGATTAAGTACCTCTGTTTTGCTTTTCAATGCTCGATATTGCTAGACACATTGTTCCAACCACTTTTTTATAAAGTTTGCTACTTATCTGAACTGTTTTTTACCAGAGACTGTTTGCACTTTGAAGTATTCATTTTGTAAGTGTTTTTCATCTGTTTAACTGTAATAGGCTACACACTCAATTGCGATAGCTGATTTTCCATGCTAAATGTGTTTATTTGCTGTTTTTGACTTAACTTTTTGAAAAGAAAAGTCCTATCCCTATATTTGTTTCCCACCTTTCTAATCTAGTAAAGTCCGGTTTTGAGAGTTTGCTAAATTTTGGGCTGTTTGTAAGTTACTCTGTTGCCCAGACCTTTCTAAGATAGAAGGAAGCTTTTCTATTCATCAGTGAGAGGGGTGAGCTTTGGAACAGCCTATCTGTCACTGGAGGAGTGGTTTCAACCCCAAAAGTCTAGTTTTATTGGCTGTTTTGGGCTATTTCCATCCCTTTCATCTTTCTGCTTAAAATCCCATGTTTGCACAGTTTTTGCACTTGTATTACCTCAGCAAGAGGCTGCCTAGGTGTCCTCCAGCATTCTACAACAACAGAGAGTGAAAAGGAGACTTTGACTGTATTAAGAACCTCTGTTTTGCTTTTTATTGCTTGATATTGCTAGCCGCATTGTTCTGACTACTTTTGTTATTACCTTTGCTACTTCTCTGAACTGTTTTTTTTTACAAAATACTGTTTGCACTTTAAAGTATTTATTTTTTAAGTGTTTTTTCATCTGCATAATTGTAACAGGCTGCACACTCTGGAACAGACTACCCATCTATGTCAAGCAAAGTTCTTCATTAGCACTCTTCAAGAAAAATCTCGATGAGTGGATGAGAAATAGGAAATACACCCTGGGGATCCCTTCTGTGTCTCTGCTCGGCAGTGGCACAGGAAAATAACTTTCTTGGGTGGCGTAAGCCAGGCAACTTTGTTGGCTAGGCTTATGTAGAGACTTGAGCTGATAACCTAGTACCTACCTATGAACCTATGAACCTATGAACACTCAAGTGTGATAGCCTATGTTCCATGCTAAATGTGTTTATTTGCTGTTTTTGACTTGACATTTTGAAAAAAAAAAAAAAAACAAAAACAAAAAATCCTATCCCAATACTCATTTCCCAGCTTTCTAAATCTAGTAAAGTCCAGTTTTCAGAGTTTGCTGAATTCTGGGCTGTTTGTAAGTTACTGCATTGCCCATACCTTTCTAAGATAGAAGGAAGCTTCTCTGTTCATCAATAAGAGTAGTGAGCTTTGGAACTGCCTATCTGTCACAGGAGGAGTGGTTTCAATCCAGAAACTGTAGTTTTCTTGGCAGCCTTGAAATATTTCTATCCCTTTCATCTTTCTACTTAAAAAACAGTGTTTCACAATAGTTGTATTTGTATTACATCATCACAAGCTTGCCAGGGTGTTTTTCAAAGTTCTACAACAGCAGTGAGTGAAAAAGAGACTTTGAGTGGATTAAGTACCTCTGTTTTGCTTTTTATTGATTGATATTGATAGCTGTATTTTTCCGACCACTTTTTTATTAACTTTGCTACATATCTGAACTGTTTTTTTTACCAAATACTGTTTGCATTTTAAAGTATTTATTTTTTAAATGTTTTTTTCATCTGTTTAATTGTAAAAGACTACAGACTCAAGTGTGATAGCCTGTTTTCTATGCTAAATGTGTTTATCTCTATACTTATTTCCTGCCTTTCTTGATCGAGTAAAGTCCGGTTTTCAGAGTTTGTTGAATCCTGGGCTGTTTGTAAGTTCCTGTGTTGTTCAGAACTTTCTAAGATGGAGGGAAGCTTCTCTGTTCATCAGTGAGAATGGTGAGCTTTGGAAAAGCCTATCTGTCACTGGAGGGGTGGTTTCATCCCAGAAACTGTAGTTTTAGTGGCCGTTTTGGGTTATTTCTATCCCTTTCATCTTTCTGTTTAAAAACCCATGTTTGCACAATTTTAGTGCTTGCACTACCTCAGCAAGAGCCTACATAGGTGTGCTGCAAGTTCTACAGCAGCAGCAGAGAGTGAAAAGGAGACTTTGAGTGGATTAAGTACCTCTGTTTTGCTTTTTATTGCTTGATATTGCTAGCCGCATTGTTCCAACCGCATTTGTATCAGCTTTGCTACTTATGTGAACTGTTTTCTTTTTTACTAAATATGGTTTGCACTTTAAAGTATTCATTTTTTAAGTGTTTTAAGTGTTTTTTCATCTGTTTAACTGTAAAAGTCTCCACACTCAAGTGCGATAGCCTATTATCCATATTAGAAGTGTTTATTTGCTTTTTTGACTTAATGTTTTGAAAAAAAACAAAAAAACTAAAAAATTCTGTTCCTATTCTCATTTTCCACCTTTCTAGATCTACTAAAGTCCAGTTTTCAGAATCTGCTGGTTTGTGCTGCTTGTAAGTTCCTGTGTTGCCCAGATCTTTCTAAAATAGAGGGAAACTTCTCTGTTCATTATTGAGAGGGGTGATCTTTGGAACAGACTTTCTCTCACTGGAGGAGTTGTTTTAACCCAGAAACTGTAGTTTGATTGGCTGTTTTGGGCTATTTCTATCCCTTTCATCTTTCTGCTTAAAAACCTGTGTTTGCACAGTTTTTGCACTTGTTTTACCTAAGCAAAAGCCTGCCTGGATGTCCTGCACAGTTCTAAAGCAGCAGGGAGTGATAAGGAAACTTTGAGTGGATTAAGTACCTCTGTTTTGCTTTTCAGTGCTAGATATTGGTAGCCACATTGTTCCGACCACTTTATTATAAAGTTTGCTACTTATTTGAACTGTTTTTTTACCAAATACTCTTTGCACTTTAAAGTATTTATTTTTAAGTGTTTTTTCCATCTGTTTAACTGTAAAAGGCTACACACTCAGGTGTGATAGCCTATTTTCCATGCTAAATGTGGTTATTTGCTGTTTTTGACTTAAGATTTTGAAAAAACAAACAAAAAAAAAACGAAAGAACCCTGTTCTTGCACTCATTTCCCACCTTTCTAGATCTAGTAAAGTCCGGTTTTGAGAGTTTGCTGAATTCTTACCTGTTTGTAAGTTACTGTGTTGCCCAGTCTTTTCTAAGATAGAAGGACGTTTCTCTGTTCATCAGTAAGAGTGGTGAGCTTTGGAACAGCCTATCTGTCACTGGAGGAGTGGTTTCAACCCAGAAACTGTAGTTTTATTGGCTGTTTTGGGTTATTTTTATCCCTTCCATCTTTCTGTTTAAAAATCCTTGTTTGCACAATTTTAGTGCTGTACTACCTCAGCAAGAGCCAAATACTTTGTTTAGTTTTTACTTAACATTTTGAAAAAAAACAAAAAAACTAAAAAATCCTGTTCCTATACTCATTTCCTTTGCTACTTATATGAACTGTTTTTTTACCAAATACTATTTTTTTAATTTTTACTTAACATTTTGAAAAAAAACAAAAAAAAAAACTAAAAAATCCTGTTCCTATACTCATATCCCCCCTTTCTAGATCTAGTAAAGTCCAGTTTTCAGAGTTAGCTGAAATCTGTGCTGCTTGTAATTTCCTGTGTTGCCGAGATATTTCTAAAATAGAGGGAAGCTTCTCTGTTCAACAGTGAGAGTGGTGACCTTTGGAACAGCTTATCTGTCACTGAAGGAGTGGTGTATACCCAGAAACTCTAGTTTTATTAGCTGTTTTTGGCTATTTCCATCCCTTTCATCTTTCTGCTTAAAAACCCACATTTGCACAGTTTTTGCACTTGTATTACCTCAGCAAGAGGCTGCCTGGGTGTCCTCCAGAGTTCTACAACAGCAGAGAGTGAACAGAATACTTTGAGTGTATTAAATACCACTGTTTTGCTTTTTATTGCTTGATATTGCTAGCCGCATTGTTCTGACCACTTTTTTATTCCCTTTGCTACTTATCTGAACTGTTTTTTTACCAAATACTGTTTGCACTTTAAAGTATTTATTTTTTAAGTGTTTTTTCATCTTCTTAATTGTAAAAGGCTACACGCTCAAGTGTGATAGCCTATATTCCATGCTAAATATGTTTATTTGCTGTTTTTGATTGACTTTTTGAAAAAACAAAAAAAAAAAAAAAAAAAAAAAAAACAAAAACAAAAAATCCTATCCCTATACTCATTTCCCACCTTTCTATATCTAGTAAAGTCCAGTTTTCAGAGATTGGTGATTTCTGGGCTGTTTGTAAGTTACTGTGTTGCCCAGAACTTTCTAAGATAGAAGGAAGCTTCTCTGTCCATCAGTAAGAGTGATGAGCTTTGGAACAGCCTATCTGTCACTGGAGGAGTGGTTTCAACCCAGAAACTGTAGTTTTATTGGCTGTTTTGGATTATTTCTATCCCTTTCATCTTTCTGTTTAAAAATCCTTGCTTTCACAGTTTTAGTAATCTACTACCTCAGCAAGAGCCTGCCTGGGTGTCCTATAAGTTCTACAGCAACAGCAGAGAGTGAAAATGAGACTTTGATTAGGTTAAATACCTCTGCCTTGCTTTTTATTGCTTGATATTGCTAGCCGCATTGTTCTGACCACTTTTTTATTACCTTTGCTACTTATCTGAACTGTTTTTTTTACCAAATAATGTTTGTACTTTAAAGTATTTATTTTTAAGTGTTCTTTATCTGCTTAACTGTAAAAGGCTACATATTCAAGTGTGATAGATTATTTTCCATGCTAAATGTATTTATTTGCTGTTTTTTGCTTGACTTAAAAAAAAAAAACAAAACAAAAAACAAAAACAAAAAAATCCTATCCCTCTACTCATTTCCTCCCTTTCTAGATCTAGTAAAGTCTGGTTTTCAGACTTTGCTGAATTCTGGGCTGTTTGTAAGTTACTGTATTGCCCATTCCTTTGTAAGATAGAAGGAAGCATCTCTGTTCATAAGTGAGAGTGGTGAGCTTTGGAACAGCCTATCTGTCAATGAAGGAGTGGTTTCAACCCAGAAACTGTAGTTTTATTTGCCGCCTTGGAATATTTCTATCCCTTTCATCTTTCTGCTTGTATTACCTCAGCAAGAGCCTGCCTGGGTGTCCTTTAAAGTTCTACAGCAGCAGAGAGTGAAATGTAGACTCTGAGAGGATTAAGTACCTCTGTTTTGCTTTTAATGCTTGGTATTGCTAGCTATATTGTTCCAACCACTTTTTTTTATTAACTTTGCTACTTATCTGAACTGTTTTTTTTACCAAATACTGTTTGCACTTTAAAGTATTCATTTTTTAATTTTTTTAACTGTAACATGCTACACACTCATGTGCGATAGCCTATTGTCCATGTTAAATGCGTTTGTTTGCTGTTTTTGAATTAACTTTTTGAAAAAAGCAAAAAAACAAAACAAAAAAATCCTATCCCCATACTCATTTCCCACCTTTCTAGATCTAGTAAATTCTGTGCTGTTTGCAAGTTCCTGTGTTTCCCAGACCTTTCCAAGATAGAGGCAGCTTTGGAATATTTCTATCTCTTTCATCTTTCTGCTTAAAAATCCATGTTTTCACAGTTTTTGCTCTTGTAGTATTTCCTCAGCAAGTGCCTGCTTGGGTGTCCTGCAGAGTTCTAAAGCAGCAGTGAGTGAAAAGGATACTTTGAGTGGATTAAGTACCTCTGTTTTGCTTTTTAATTCTCGATATTGCTAGACACATTGTTCCGACCACTTTTTTATAAAGTTTGCTACTTATCTGAACTGTTTTTACCAGATACTGTTTGCACTTTAAAGTATTCATTTTTTAAGTGTTTTTCATCTGTTTAACTGTAATAGGCTACCTACTCAAGTGTGATAGTCTATTTTCCATGCTAAATGTGTTTATTTGTTGTTTTTGACTTAACATTTTGAAAAAAAAAATCCTATCCCTATATTTATTTCCCACCTTTCTAATGTAGTAAAGTCTGGTTTTGAGAGTTTGCTGAATTTTGGGCTGTTTGTAAGTTATTGTGTTGCCCAGACCTTTCTAAGATAGAAGGAATCTTCTCTGTTCATCAGTGAAAGTGGTGAGTTTTGAAACATCCTATCTGTCACTGGAATAGTGGTTTCTACCCAGAAACTCTAGTTTTATTTGCTGTTTGTGGCTATTTCCATCCCTTTCATTTTTCTGCTTAAAATCCCATGTTTGCATAGTTTTTGCACTTGTATTACCTCAGCAAGAGGCTGTCTGGGTGTCTTCCAGAGTTGTACAGCAGCAAAGAGTGAAAAGGAGACTTTGAGTGTATTAAGTACCTCTGTTTTGCTTTTTATTGCTTGATATTGCAAGCCAAATTGTTCTGACCACTTTTTTATTACATTTGCTACTTATCCGAACTTTTTTTTACCAAATACTGTTCGCACTATAAAGTATTTATTTTTAAGTATTTCTTCATCTGTTAAACTGTAAAAGGCTACACACTCAGGTGTGATAGCCTATTTTCCATGCTAAATGTGTTTATTTGCCATTTTTGACTTGACTTTTAAAACAAAAAAAACAAAAAATTCTATCCCTATACTCATTTCCCATCTTTCTAGATCTAGTAAAGCCCGGTTTTGAGAGTTTGCAGAATTCTGGGCTGTTTGTAAGTTACTGTGTTGCCCAGTCCTTTCTAAGATCGAAGGACGTTTCTCTGTTCATCAGTAAGAGTGGTGAGCTTTGGAACAGCCTATCTGTCACTGGAGGAGTGTTTCAACCCATAAACTATAATTTTATTGGCTGTTTTGGGTTATTTCTATCCCTTTCATCATTCTGTTTAAAAACCCATGTTTGCACAGTTTTAGTGCTTGTACTACTTCAGCAAGAGCCTGCCTCAATGTCCTGCAAGTTCTACAGCAGCAGCAGAGAGTGAAAAGGAGACTTTGAGTTGATTAAGTACCTCTGTTTTTCTTTTTATTGCTTGATATTGCTAGCCGCATTGTTTTGACTACATTTTTATTAGCTTTGCTTCTTATCTGAAATGTTTTTATTACTAAATAGTGTTTGCACTTTAAAGTATTCATTTTTAAAGTGTTTTTTCATCTGTATAAATGTAAAAAGCTCCACACTCAAGTGTGATAGTCTAGTATCCATGTTAAAAGGGTTTATTTGCTGTTTTTGACTTAAGATTTTGAAAAAAAAAAAAAAAAAAAACTAAAGAACCCTGTACTTATACTCATTTTCCACCTTTCTAGATCTAGTAATGTCCAGTTTTCAGAGTTTGCTGATTTCTGTGCTGCTTGTAAGAGGGTTGAGCTTTGGAACCGTCTAACTGTCACTGGAGGAGTGGTTTCAACCCAGAATCTCTAGTTTTATTGGCTGTTTTGGGCTATTTCCATCCCTTTCATCTTTCTGCTTAAAAACCCACATTTGTACGTTTTTTTCACATGTATTACCTCAGTAAGAGGCTGCCTGGGTGTCCTCCAGAGTTCTACAGCAGACGAGAGTGAAAAGGAGACTTTGAGTGTATTAAGTACCTCTGTTTTGCTTTTTATTGCTTGATGTTGCTAGCCGCATTGTTCTGACCACTTTTTTATTACCTTTGCTACATATTTGAACTTTTTTTTTACCAAATACTGTTTGCACTTTAAAGCATTTATTTTTAAGTGTTTTTTCATCTGCTTAATTGTAAAAGGCTACACACTCAAGTATGATAGCCTATTTTCCATGCTAAATGTGTTTATTTGCTGTTTTTGATTGACTTTTGAAAAAAAAAAAAAACAAAAAGTCCTATCCCTATACTCATTTCCCACCTTTCTAGATCTAGCAAAGTCCAGTTTTCAGAGACTGGTGAATTCTGTCCTGTTTGTAAGTTACTGTGTTGCCCAGAACTTTCTAAGATATAAGGAAGCTTCTCTGTTCATCAGTAAGAGTGGTTCATAGGTTCATAGGTTCATACTAGGCTATCTGCCCTAGGGCATTTATAAGCCTAGCCAGAGTGTGTTTGGCTTTCGCCACCCATTTTAAATGAATTTTGCTATGTCCTTTTTCGAGGTTAGTATACTGTGCCTCTGTCTAAGAGTGACACAGAAGTGATACCAGGGGTAAACCTACGATCTCCCATCCACTCATCAAGATTCCTCTTGAAGAGAGTCAATGAGGGACTCTGCCTAACTTGGACTGGGATTTTATTCCAGAGTGAAGGGAGCCTCTGGGTTATGAATGTGTCCCTCCAGGATGTCCTATTTATTTCAGTGCTGAGGTTTAAGTCTCTCGAGCGCGTAGCTCAATGGGATTTGGATTTTCTGAGGTGCAGCATGTCCATTAATTCCGGGTTGGACATGGATTTATACGTCAAGCACAGATCGCCTCTGAGCAGGCAGTATGCCACTGAGTAGAGCTGGAGTTTCTTTAACCGGGCAGCATATGGCATCTGTTTGAGCCCTTTGATCCTCTTGGTGAGGTACTTTTGGGGTCTTTCCAGTTGCTACAGGTGTCTGCTAAGGTACATCCCAAAAGGGGCATTGTACTCAATTATGGGCCTGATGAGGGATGAGTAAAGAGGCACGATGACCTCCCTTGATCTAGATGTGAATCCCTTCATGATTAGGTGGGCTATATAAAATGTTTTTCTAACCACTTTGGCCACGTGGTTGTCAAATGAGAGATTGCTATCAACTTGGGTCCCCATGTCCCTAATTACTTCTTCTGTACTTAATGGATTACCACCTATGTGATAATTTGTGGGCACTTTGTTTTTGCCAAAGGGGATGACTATACACTTTTTGGTGTCTAGCTTGAGGCCATGGCTCTGGCACCAGTTGTCTGTTTCTATGAGGCCCTTTTGGAGGATGCTTGTGTCAGCTGTAGAGTCGATTATGGTGCCCAGTTTGCAGTCATCTGCGAACTTGGTCAGCCACAGTCCTTCTGTGTTGGCCTGTACCTCCGAGAAATATATACCGAACAAGAGAGGTCCCAGGACTGAGCCTTGTGGGATGCCACTTGTAACTGGTTTGGAGTCTGACACGGCTCCAGCAATTCTAACCATGTGGGTTCTGTCCTTGAGCCAGTTTGCAACCCATCTAGTGACATAGGGGTTTATATTTAAGCTGGTGAGCTTATTTATAATGCCCGAGTGGGGTATTGTATCGAAGACTTTTGCGAGGTCCAGGTAGGCTGTGTGGACCACCTTCCCCTTGTCAATGGCCTTGGTGACTGTTTCAAAGAAATCGACCAGGTTTAAGAGGCAGGATCTGCCTTTAACAAAGCTGAACTGGGTAGGATCCAGTGTCTGTAGGTCCCCAATATCTTTATTTATGAGGTCCATGATGATCCTTTCCATAGCTTTGCAGACCAAGCTAGTCAGGCTTATGGGGCGATAGTTTCCAGGATCCGTTGAGGCACCACGTTTGTGGAGAGGGACCACTGTTGCTGTACTCCACTCTTTGGGTACATATCCTTTAGTAAGGCTGCGATTGAACAGTAGTTTTATGTTTGGGTTTAGCTCTTCTTGGAGTTCATGTAGGACGCAGCCCGGGACACTGTCTGGTCCCATTGATGCTGTGCTTTTGCTTTGGAGAGGGCGGCTCTTACCTGAGCATCTGAGATGTCAGGGGGGCAGCACTCTGCTGGGATAGATATTTGCCCTTTTGGTGGGGAGGGGTGGAGAAGTTTGCACTGAACCTGTCAGCTAGGATGTTGGCAATGTCTGTGGGTTCGGTGTATTTTTTGTCATTTTGGACTAATTCTGAGCATATCTGTAAATTCCCACCAGGTCCCTAACATAACTAAAGAAAGCCTTGTGATTATCCTTAGTGTCCTTTGCAATTTTTCTCTTGAAGCTGGCCTTAGACGATTTTATGAGTGCTCGTAGTTTTTTGCTAATACTGATCAGAGATGCCTTCCCTTTTTGGGATTTTGCTCTATCATGTAGTTGCTTCCTCCTTCTATTCTATAGTTTGTTTATGGCTGGGGTACACCAGACAGGACGTCTGCCTTTGGAGGATTGGGTCTTGGTTTTATTTGGGATTGCATGATCCATGAATTCCTGAAGGTGTTCATAGAATGCGTTTATAAAGGATTCTGCGGTCTGGGCCGTATTTTCCACAGGCCCGGAGGCTTTGAAGGATTCCACCTTGGTTTTGAGGAGTGTGAAATTTGCTTTAGAGAAGTTTTTCACTGTGGTTTTCTGGGCAGGGGGTGGGGTCGGGATGTGAATATCCAGTGAGATTAGTTTATGGTCTGATCTTGCCAGTGAGGGATACACTTCTGGTCTGGAGCATAGAGTCCCCATGTTGGTGATGATCAGGTCCAGTATGTTTTCCCCTCTTGTGGGAGTGGTAACAAGTTGTTCCATAGCATTTGAGTTTATAAATTCTAGGAACCTCTGGGCTAGGGTGTTGGAGCTAGAGTAATGCTCCCAGTCTATGTTTGGGTAGTTGAAGTCGCCCAATATAATGGTGTTTGGAGAGACCTTCATATTTTCCAGTGTTCTCAGTAAGGCCGAGTGAGGTTCTGGCTTTGGGAGGGTGGTCTGTAGCAGGCTATAAACTGGAAGGCAGTTTTACCCACTGTTAGTTGCACATGGATATTCTCTGATGCTTCGTGCTGTGCCACCAACCTGGAGGTGTGGGTATCTTTGACGAATATTGATACTCCCCCTCCTTTTGTGGTTTGGTCCAAGTTTTGGGCCCGAAAAGCATGGTATGAGGTATAACCTGGTAGTGCTGGGGTGCTCTCGGGAGCCTTGAACCAGGTTTCTGTTACTGCACAGATATTGATGTTCTCCATGCTAAGGAGAGTTTCAAGTGTGTGCATCTTGAGGTTTAGACTTCTGGCGTTGAGTAGCATTACTCTTAGTTTCTTATCCCTTGTGATACCTATGGAGGTGGGTTTGTCTTTTGAGCCTTGCCTAAAAAAGGCACTATGGGGGTAGCAAAGAGCCTTTGCCAATATCTGAAAGCCCAGGGGTGACAGGTGCAAGCCATCCCTAGCGTAGCATTGTGGCTTGTCGAGCATGTCATCCTAGGCTGACAGGCATTGGATCCCCTTTGAATGACAGCAATACTTAATTCAATTGTTGAAATTGATCATCTTGTCTTCATATTGTGGCATCATTCTTGGTGAGGGTAAGATGCTACTCAAGGGCAGGGTCATACCGGCCTGGGCTACATGCTCAGAGAGCTCCTCTATGTCTCTTTTCATGTAGTCCAGGGAGGTACATCTCAGGTCATTCACACCAGCATGGACAATGACTGAGTCATATTTGTACTTGCCTTGGAGTGACCTGAGTGCTTGTGTTATGTGGCGGATCCTAGCACCCGATAGGCAGCTCACCGTGACCTTCTCCTTGCTCAGCCTGGTGAGCGGGACGTCAGTGTGCCTGACGATAGAGTTACCTATTACAAGTGTATCAGGTGTGTTGTTTAGCCTTAAGGGCTGTGACTGTTTGGCAGACTGGCTTTGTGAGCTATGTGTTGCACGTGTTTTGTTTTGGGGTAGCGGTTGCTTGGGTGTCCGGTTTTCAGAGTTTGGGGAATTCTGGACTGTTTGTAAGTTACTGTGTTGCCCAGACCTTTCTAAGATAGAAGGAAGCTTCTCTGTTCATCAGTAAGAGTGGTGAGCTTTGGAATAGCTTACCCATCACTGGAGGAGTGGTTTCAACCCAGAACCTTTAGTTTTATTGGCTGTTTTGGGCTATTTCCATCCCTTTCATCTTTCTGCTTAAAAAAAACATTTTTGCACAGTTTTTGCACTTGTAGTACCACAGCAAGAGGCTCCCCTGGGTGTCCTCCAGAATTCTACATCAGCAGAAAATGAAAAGGAGACATTGAGTGGAATAAGTACCTTTGTTTTGCTTTTTCTTGCTTGATATTGCTAGCCGCATTGTTGTGACTACTTTTTTATTTCCTTTGCTACTTATATGAACTGTTTTTTTACCAAATATTGTTTGCACTTTAAAGTATTCATTTTTAAGTGTTTTTCATCTGTGTAAATGTAAAAGGCTACACACTGAAGTGTGATAGCCTATTTTCCATGCTAAATGTGTTTATTTGCTGTTTTTGACTTGACATTTTGAAAAAAAAAAACAAAACAAAAAAAAAACAAAAAACAAAAAAACCTATCCCAATACTCGTTTCCCAGCTTTCTAAATCTTGTAAAGTCCGGTTTTCAGAGTTTGCTGAATTCTGGGCTGTTTGTAAGTTACTGCATTTCCCATACCTTTCTAAGATAGAAGGAAGCTTCTCTGTTCATCAGTAAGAGTGGTGAGCTTTGGAACTGCCTATCTGTCACAGGAGGAGTGGTTTCAAGCCAGAAACTGTAGTTTTCTTGGCAGCCTTGAAATATTTCTATCCCTTTCATCTTTCTGCTTAAAAAACAGTGTTTCACAATTTTTGTATTTGTTTACATCACCACAAACTTGCCAGGGTGTTTTTCAAAGTTCTACAGCAGCAGTAAGCGAAAAAAAGACTTTGAGTGGATTAATACCTTTGTTTTGCTTTTTATTGATTGATATTGATAGCTGTATTTTTCCGACCACTTTTTTATTAATTTTGCTACGTATCTGAACTGTTTTTTTTTTTACCAAATACTGTTTGTATTTTAAAGTATTTATTTTTTAAGTGTTTGTTTCATCTGTTTAACTGTAAAAGGCTACACACTCAAGTGTTATAGCCTGTTTTCTATGCTAAATGTGTTTATCTCTATACTTATTTCCCACCTTTCTTGATCTAGTAAAGTCCGGTTTTCAGAGTTTGTTGAATCCTGGGCTGTTTGTAAGTTCCTGTGTTGTCCAGACCTTTCTAAGATAGAGGGAAGCTTCACTGTTCATCAGTGAGAGTGGTGAACTTTGGAAAAGCCTATCTGTCACTGGAGGAGTGGTTTCATCCCAGAAACTGTAGTTTTAGTGTCCGTTTTGGGTTATTTCTATCCCTTTCATCTTTCTGTTTAAAAACCCATGTTTGCACAATTTTAGTGCTTGTACTAACTCAGCAAAAGCCTACCTGGGTGTGCTGCAATTTCTACAGCAGCAGCAGAGAATGAAACGGAGACTTTGAGTGGATTAAGTACCTCTGTTTTGCTTTTTATTGCTTGATACTGCTAGCCGCATTGTTCTGACTGCATTTTTATTCGCTTTGCTAATCATTTTTAAGTGTTTTTAAGTGTTTTTTTTATCTGTTTAACTGTAAAAGGTTCCACACTCAAGTGCAATAGCCTACTATCCATGTTAGAAGTGTTTATTTGCTTTTTTGACTTGATGTTTTGAAAAAAAAACAAAAAAACTAAAAAATTCTGTTCCTATACTCATTTTTCACCTTTCTACATCTAGTAAAGTCCAGTTTTCAGAATCTGCTGGTCTGTGCTGCTTGTAAGTTCGTGTGTTGCCCAGACCTTTCTAAAATAGAGGGAAGCTTATCTGTTCATTAGTGAGAGTGGTGAGCTTTGGAACAGACTTTCTCTCACTGGAGGAGTTGTTTCAACTCAGAAACTTTAGTTTTTTTGGCTGTTTTGGGTTATTTCTATCTCTTTCATCTTTCTGTTTAAAAATCCTTGTTTGCACTGTTTTAGTGCTGTACTACCTCAGCAAGAGCCTGCCTGGGTTTCCTGTAAGTTCTACAGCAGCAGCAGAGAGTGAAAAGGAGACTTTGAGTGGATTAAGTGAATCTGTTTTGCTTTTTATTGCTTGATATTGCTAGCCACATTGTTCCGACCACATTTTGGGCTGTTTGTAAGTTACTGCATTGCCCATACGTTTCTAAGATAGAAGGAAGCTTCTCTGTTCATCAGTAAGAGTTGTGAGCTTTGGAACTGCCTATCTGTCACAGGAGGAGTGGTTTCAATCCAGAAAGTGTAGTTTTCTTGCAGCCTTAAAATATTTCTATCCCTTTCATCTTTCTGCTTAAAAAAACGTGTTTCACAATTTTTGTATTTGTATTACATCATCACAAGCTTACCAGGGTGTTTTTCAAAGTTCTACAGCAGCAGTTAGTGAAAAAGAGACTTTGAGTGGATTAAGTACCTCTGTTTTGCTTTTCAGTGCTCGATATTGCTAGCCGCATTGTTCCGACCACTTTTTTATAAAGTTTGCTACTTATCTGAACTGTTTTTTACCAAATACTCTTTGCACTTTAAAATATTCATTTTTAAGTGTTTTTCATCTGTTTAACTGTAATAGGCTACATACTCAAGTTCGATAGCCTATTTTCTGTGCTAAATGTGTTTATTTGCTGTTTTTGTCTTAACTTTTTGACAAAAAGTCCTATCACTATACTCGATTCCCACCTTTCTAATTTAGTAAAGTCCAGTCTTGAGAGTTTGCTGAATTTTGGGCTGTTTGTAAGTTACTGTGTTGCCCATACCTTTCTAAGATAGAAGGAAGCTTCTCTGTTCATCAGTGAGAGAGTTGAGCTTTGAAACAGTCTATCTGTCACTGGAGGAGTGGTTTCAACCCAGAATCTCTAGTTTTATTGGCTGTTTTGGGCTATTTCCATCCCTTTCATCTTTCTGCTTAAAAACCCACATTTGTACAGTTTTTGCACATGTATTACCTCAGCAAGAGGCTGCCTTGGTGTCCTCCAGAGTTCTACAGCAGAAGAGAGTGAAAAGGAGACTTTGAGTGTATTAAGTACCTCTGCTTTTTATTGCTTGATGTTGCTAGCCGCATTGTTCTGACCACTTTTTTATTACCTTTGCTACTTTTCTGAGCTGTTTTTTTACCAAATACTTTTTTTTAGTTTTTACTTAACATTTTGAAAAAAAAACAAAAAAAACTAAAAAATCCTGTTCCTATACTCATTTCCCCCCTTTCTAGATCTAGTAAAGTCCAGTTTTCAGAGTTAGCTGAAGTCTGTGCTGCTTGTAAGTTCCTGTGTTGCCCAGACCTTTCTAAAATAGAGGGAAGCTTCTCTGTTTATCAGTGAGAGTGGTGAGCTTTGGAACAGCTTATCTGTCACTGAAGGAATGGTTTATACCCAGAAACTCTAGTTTTATTAGTTGTTTTTGGCTATTTCCATCCCTTTCATCTTTCTGCTTAAAATCCCATGTTTGTACAGTTTTTGCACTTGTATTATCTCAGAAAGAGGCTGCCTGTGTATCCTGCAGAGTTCTATAGCAGCAGAGAGCGAACAGAAGACTTTGAGTTTTGCTTTTTATTGCTTGATATTGCTAGCCACATTGTTCTGACCACTTTTTTATTCCCTTTGCTACTTATCTGAACCTTTTTTTGTACCAAATACTGTTTGCACTTTAAAGTATTTATTTTTTAAGTGTTTTTTCATCTGCTTAATTGTAAAAGGCTACACACTCAAATGTGATAGCCTATATTCGATGCTAAATGTGTTTATTTGCTGTTTTTGATTGACGTTTTGAAAAAAAAAAATCATATCCCTATTCTCATTTCCTACCTTTCTAGATCTAGTAAAGTCCGGTTTTCAGAGATTGGTGAATTCTGGGCTGTTTGTAAGTTATTGTGTTTCCCAGACCTTTCTAAGATAGAAGTAAGCTTATTTGTTCATCAGTAAAAGTGGTGAGCTTTTGAACAGCCTATCTGTCACTGGAGGAGTGGTTTCAACCCAGAAACTGTAGTTTTATTGTCTGTTTTGGGTTATTTCTATCCCTTTCATCTTTCTGTTTAAAAATCCTTGTTTGCACAGTTTTAGTGCTGTACTACCTCAGCAAGAGCCTGCCTTGGTGTCCTGTAAGTACTACAGCAGCAGCAGAGAGTGAAAAGGAACCCGTGTTTGCACAGTTCTAGCATTTGTATTACCTCAGCAAGAGCCTGCCTGGCTGCCCTTCAAAGTTGTACAGCAGCAGAGAGTGAACATGAAACTTTGAATGGATTAAGTACCACTGTTTTGCTTTTTATTGCTTGATAGTGCTAGACTCATTGTTCTGACCACCTTTTTATTACCTTTGCTACTTATCTGAACTTTTTTTTTACCAAATACTGTTTGCACTTTAAAGTATTTATTTTTAAGTGTTTTTTCATCTGTTTAGCTGTAAAAGGCTACACACTCAGGTGTGATAGCCTATTTTCCATGCTAAATGTGTTTATTTGCCATTTTTGACTTGACTTTTAAAACAAAAAAAACAAACCCCCCCCCAAAAAAAAAATCCTATCCCTATACTCATTTCCCACCTTTCTAGATATAGAAAAGCCCGGTTTTGAGAGTTTGCAGAATTCTGGGATGTTTGTAAGTTACTGTGTTACCCAGTCCTTTCTAAGATAGAAGGACATTTATCTGTTCATCAGTAAGAGTGGTGAGCTTTGGAACAGCCTATCTGTCACTGGAGGAATGGTTTCAACCCATAAACTATAATTTTATTGGCTGTTTCGGGTTATTTCTATTCCTTTCATCATTCTGTTTAAAAACCCATGTTTGCACAGTTTTAGTGCTTGTACTACTTCAGCAAGAACCTGCCTCAATGTCCTGCAAGTTCTACAGCAGCAGCAGAGAGTGAAAAGGAGACTTTGAGTTGATTAAGTACCTCTGTTTTTCTTTTTATTGCTTGATATTGCTAGCCGCATTGTTCTGACTACATTTTTATTAGCTTTGCTTCTTATCGGAACCGTTTTTATTACTAAATACTGTTTGCACTTTAAAGTATTCATTTTTAAAGTCTTTTTTCATCTGTATAAATGTAAAAAGCTCCACACTCAAGTGCGATAGCCTAGTATACATGTTAAAAGGGATTATTTGCTGTTTTTGACTTAAGATTTTGAAAAAAAAAACAAAAAAAAAAAATAAAGAACCCGGTACTTATACTCATTTTCCACCTTTCTAAATCTAGTAATGTCCAGTTTTCAGAGTTTGCTGATTTCTGTGCTGCTTGTAAAAGGGTTGAGCTTTGGAACAGTCTAACTGTCACTGGAGGAGTGGTTTCAACCCAGAATCTCTAGTTTTATTGGCTGTTTTGGGCTATTTCCATCCGTTTCATCTTTCTGCTTAAAAACCCACATTTGTACAGTTTTTGCACATGTATTACCTCAGCAAGAGGCTGCCTGGGTGTCCTCCAGAGTTCTACAGCAGAAGAGAGTGAAAAGGAGACTTTGAGTGTATTAAGTACCTCTGTTTTTCTTTTTATTGCTTGATGTTGCTAGTCACATTGTCCTGATCGCTTTTTTATTACCTTTGATAGTAAAGTCCGGTTTTGGGAGTTTGCAGAATTCTGGGCTGTTTGTAAGTTACTGAGTTGCCCAGTCCTTTCTAAGATAGAAGGATGTTTCTCTGTTCATCAGTAAGAGTGGTGAGCTTTGGAACAGCCTATCTGTCACTAGAGGAGTGGTTTCAACCCATAAACTATAATTTTATTGGCTGTTTTGGGTTATTTTTATCCCTTTCATCATTCTGTTTAAAAACCCATGTTTGCACAGTTTTAGTGCTTGTACTACTTCAGCAAGAACCTGCCTCAATGTCCTGCAAGTTCTACAGCAGCAGCAGAGAGTGAAAAGGAGACTTTGAGTTAAGTATCTCTGTTTTTCTTTTTATTGCTTGATATTGCTAGCCGCATTGTTCCGACTACATTTTTATTAGCTTTGCTTCTTATCTGAACTGTTTTTATTGCTAAATACTGTTTGTACTTTAAAGTATTCATTTTTAAAGTGTTTTTTCTTCTGTATAAATGTAAAAAGCTCCACACTCAAGTGCGATAGCCTTGTATCCATGTTAAAAGGGTTTATTTGCTGTTTTTGACTTAAGATTTTGAAAAAAAAATCTAAAGAACCCGGTACTTATACTCATTTTCCACCTTTCTAGATCTAGTAATGTCCAGTTTTCAGAGTTTGCTGATTTCTGTGCTGCTTGTAAAAGGGTTGAGCTTTGGAACAGTCTAACTGTCACTGGAGGAGTGGTTTCAACCCATAATCTCTAGTTTTATTGGCTGTTTTGGGCTATTTCCATCCCTTTCATCTTTCTGCTTAAAAAAAAAACATTTTTGCACAGTTTTTGCACTTGTAGTACCACAGCAAGAGGCTCCCTTGGGTGTCCTCCAGAATTCTACATCAGCAGAAAATGAAAAGGAGACATTGAGTGGAATAAGTACCTTTGTTTTGCTTTTTCTTGCTTGATATTGCTAGCCGCATTGTTGTGACTACTTTTTTATTTCCTTTGCTACTTATATGAACTGTTTTTTTACCAAATATTGTTTGCACTTTAAAGTATTCATTTTTAAGTGTTTTTCATCTGTGTAAATGTAAAAGGCTACACACTGAAGTGTGATAGCCTATTTTCCATGCTAAATGTGTTTATTTGCTGTTTTTGACTTGACATTTTGAAAAAAAAAAAAAAAAAAACCTATCCCAATACTCATTTTTCAGCTTTCTAAATCTAGTAAAGTCCGTTTTCAGAGTTTGCTGAATTCTGGGCTGTTTGTAAGTTACTGCATTGCCCATACCTTTCTAAGATAGAAGGAAGCTTCTCTGTTCATCAGTAAGAGTGGTGAGCTTTGGAACTGCCTATCTGTCACAGGAGGAGTGGTTTCAAGCCAGAAACTGTAGTTTTCTTGGCAGCCTTGAAATATTTCTATCCCTTTCATCTTTCTGCTTAAAAACAGTGTTTCACAATTTTGTATTTGTATTACATCACCACAAACTTGCCAGGGTGTTTTTCAAAGTTCTACAGCAGCAGTAGCGAAAAAGAGACTTTGAGTGGATTAATACCTCTGTTTTGCTTTTTATTGATTGATATTGATAGCTGTATTTTTCGACCACTTTTTATTAAGTTTGCTACTTATCTGAACTGTTTTTTTTACCAAATACTGTTTGCACTTTAAAGTATATTCATTTTAAGTGTTTTTCATCTGTTTAACTGTAATAGGCTACACACTCAAGTTCGATAGCCTATTTTCTGTGCTAAATGTGTTTATTTGCTGTTTTGTCTTAACTTTTTGACAAAAGTCCTATCACTATACTTATTTCCACCTTTCTAATTTAGTAAAGTCCAGTCTTGAGAGTTTGCTGAATTTTGGGCTGTTTATACGTTCCTGTGTTGCCCAGACCTTCCTAAGATAGAGAGAAGCTTCTCTGTTCATTAGTGAGAGTGGTAAGCTTTCTGTCACTGGCGGAGTGGTTTCAGCTCAGAAACTGTAGTTTTATTGGCTGTTTTGGGCTATTTCCATCCCTTTCATCTTTCTTTTTAAAACCCACATTTGTACAGTTTTTGCACATGTATTACCTCAGCAAGAGGCTGCCTTGGTGTCCTCCAGAGTTCTACAGCAGCAGAGAGTGAAAAGGAGACTTTGAGTGTATTAAGTACCTCTGTTTTGCTTTTATTGCTTGATGTTGCTACCGCATTGTTCTGACCACTTTTTATTACCTTTGCTACTTTTTGAGCTGTTTTTACCAAAGCCTACTATCCATTTTAGAAGTGTTTACTTAACATTTTGAATGTTTTGAAAAACAAAAAAACTAAAAATCCTGTTCCTATACTCATTTTCACCTTTCTAGATCTAGTAAAGTCCAGTTTTCAGAGTTAGCTGAAGTCTGTGCTGCTTGTAAGTTCCTGTGTTGCCCAGACCTTTCTAAAATAGAGGGAAGCTTCTCTGTTTATCAGTGAGAGTGGTGAGCTTTGGAACAGCTTATCTGTCACTGAAGGAATGGTTTATACCCAGAAACTCTAGTTTTATTAGTTGTTTTTGGCTATTTCCATCCCTTTCATCTTTCTGCTTAAAATCCCATGTTTGTACAGTTTTTGCACTTGTATTATCTCAGCAAGAGGCTGCCTGTGTATCCTGCAGAGTTCTATAGCAGCAGAGAGCGAACAGAAGACTTTGAGTTTTGCTTTTTATTGCTTGATATTGCTAGCCACATTGTTCTGACCACTTTTTTATTCCCTTTGCTACTTATCTGAACTGTTTTTGTACCAAATACTGTTTGCACTTTAAAGTATTTATTTTTTAAGTGTTTTTTCATCTGCTTAATTGTAAAAGGCTACACACTCAAATGTGATAGCCTATATTCGATGCTAAATGTGTTTATTTGCTGTTTTTGATTGACGTTTTGAAAAAAAAAATCATATCCCTATTCTCATTTCCTACCTTTCTAGATCTAGTAAAGTCCGGTTTTCAGAGATTGGTGAATTCTGGGCTGTTTGTAAGTTATTGTGTTGCCCAGACCTTTCTAAGATAGAAGTAAGCTTATTTGTTCATCAGTAAAAGTGGTGAGCTTTTGAACAGCCTATCTGTCACTGGAGGAGTGGTTTCAACCCAGAAACTGTAGTTTTATTGTCTGTTTTGGGTTATTTCTATCCCTTTCATCTTTCTGTTTAAAAATCCTTGTTTGCACAGTTTTAGTGCTGTACTACCTCAGCAAGAGCCTGCCTTGGTGTCCTGTAAGTACTACAGCAGCAGCAGAGAGTGAAAAGGAACCCATGTTTGCACAGTTCTAGCATTTGTATTACCTCAGCAAGAGCCTGCCTGGCTGCCCTTCAAAGTTGTACAGCAGCAGAGAGTGAACATGAAACTTTGAATGGATTAAGTACCACTGTTTTGCTTTTTATTGCTTGATATTGCTAGACTCATTGTTCTGACCACCTTTTTATTACTTTTGCTACTTATCTGAACTTTTTTACCAAATACTGTTTGCACTTTAAAGTATTTATTTTTAAGTGTTTTTCATCTGTTTAGCTGTAAAAGGCTACACACTCAGGTGTGATAGCCTATTTTCCATGCTAAATGTGTTTATTTGCCATTTTTGACTTGACTTTTAAAACAAAAAAAACAAACCCCCCCCAAAAAAAAAATCCTATCCCTATACTCATTTCCCACCTTTCTAGATATAGGAAAGCCCGGTTTTGAGAGTTTGCAGAATTCTGGGCTGTTTGTAAGTTACTGTGTTACCCAGTCCTTTCTAAGATAGAAGGACATTTATCTGTTCATCAGTAAGAGTGGTGAGCTTTGGAACAGCCTATCTGTCACTGGAGGAGTGGTTTCAACCCATAAACTATAATTTTATTGGCTGTTTCGGGTTATTTCTATTCCTTTCATCATTCTGTTTAAAAACCCATGTTTGCACAGTTTTAGTGCTTGTACTACTTCAGCAAGAACCTGCCTCAATGTCCTGCAAGTTCTACAGCAGCAGCAGAGAGTGAAAAGGAGACTTTGAGTTGATTAAGTACCTCTGTTTTTCTTTTTATTGCTTGATATTGCTAGCCACATTGTTCTGACTACATTTTTATTAGCTTTGCTTCTTATCGGAACTGTTTTTATTACTAAATACTGTTTGCACTTTAAAGTATTCATTTTTAAAGTCTTTTTTCATCTGTATAAATGTAAAAAGCTCCACACTCAAGTGCGATAGCCTAGTATACATGTTAAAAGGGATTATTTGCTGTTTTTGACTTAAGATTTTGAAAAAAAAAAAAATAAAGAACCCGGTACTTATACTCATTTTCCACCTTTCTAAATCTAGTAATGTCCAGTTTTCAGAGTTTGCTGATTTCTGTGCTGCTTGTAAAAGGGTTAAGCTTTGGAACAGTCTAACTGTCACTGGAGGAGTGGTTTCAACCCAGAATCTCTAGTTTTATTGGCTGTTTTGGGCTATTTCCATCCGTTTCATCTTTCTGCTTAAAAACCCACATTTGTACAGTTTTTGCACATGTATTACCTCAGCAAGAGGCTGCCTGGGTGTCCTCCAGAGTTCTACAGCAGAAGAGAGTGAAAAGGAGACTTTGAGTGTATTAAGTACCTCTGTTTTTCTTTTTATTGCTTGATGTTGCTAGTCACATTGTCCTGATCGCTTTTTTATTACCTTTGATAGTAAAGTCCGGTTTTGAGAGTTTGCAGAATTCTGGGCTGTTTGTAAGTTACTGAGTTGCCCAGTCCTTTCTAAGATAGAAGGATGTTTCTCTGTTCATCAGTAAGAGTGGTGAGCTTTGGAACAGCCTATCTGTCACTAGAGGAGTGGTTTCAACCCATAAACTATAATTTTATTGGCTGTTTTGGGTTATTTTTATCCCTTTCATCATTCTGTTTAAAAACCCATGTTTGCACAGTTTTAGTGCTTGTACTACTTCAGCAAGAACCTGCCTCAATGTCCTGCAAGTTCTACAGCAGCAGCAGAGAGTGAAAAGGAGACTTTGAGTTAAGTATCTCTGTTTTTCTTTTTATTGCTTGATATTGCTAATGCATTGTTCGACTACATTTTTATTAGCTTTGCTTCTTATCTGAACTGTTTTATTGCTAAATACTGTTTGTACTTTAAAGTATTCATTTTAAAGTGTTTTTCTTCTGTATAAATGTAAAAGCTCCACACTCAAGTGCGATAGCCTTGTATCCATGTTAAAAGGGTTTATTTGCTGTTTTTGACTTAAGATTTTGAAAAAAAAAACAAAAAAATCTAAAGAACCCGGTACTTATACTCATTTTCCACCTTTCTAGATCTAGTAATGTCCAGTTTTCAGAGTTTGCTGATTTCTGTGCTGCTTGTAAAAGGGTTGAGCTTTGGAACAGTCTAACTGTCACTGGAGGAGTGGTTTCAACCCATAATCTCTAGTTTTATTAGCTGTTTTGGGCTATTTCCATCCCTTTCATCTTTCTGCTTAAAAACCCACATTTGTACTGTTTTTGCACATGTATTACCTCAGTAAGAGGCTGCCTGGGTGTCCTCCAGAGTTCTACAGCAGACGAGAGTGAAAAGGAGACTTTGAGCGTATTAAGTACCTCTGTTTTGCTTTTTATTGCTTGATGTTGCTAGCCGCATTGTTCTGACCACTTTTTTATTACCTTTGCTACATATTTGAATTTTTTTTTACCAAATACTGTTTGCACTTTAAAGTATTCATTTTTAAGTGATTTTCATCTGTTTAACTGTAAAATTTCTACACACTCAAGTGCAATAGCCTATTTTTAGTGCTATAAATGTTTATTTGCTGTTTTTGACAACTTTTTGGAAAAAAAAATCCTATCACTATACTCCTTTCCCATCTTTTCAGATCTAGTAAAGTCCAGTTTTCAGAGTTTGTTGAATTCTAGGCTGTTTGTAAGTTCCTGTGTTGCCCAGACAATTCTAAGATAGAAGAAAGCTTCTCTGTTCATCAGTGAGAATTGTGAGCTTTGGAACAGCCTATCTGTCACTGTAGGAGGAGTTTCAACCCAAAAACTGGAGTTTTATTGGCTGTTTTGGGCTATTTATATCCCTTTCATGTTTTTGCTTAACAAATCATGTTTGCACAGTTTTTGCACTTGTAGTACCTCAGCAAGAGGCTGCTTGGGTGTCACCCAGAGTTCTACAGCAGCAGAGAGTGAAAAAGAGACTTTGAGTCGATTAAGTACCTCTGTTTTTCATTTTATTGCTTGACATTGCTAGCTGCAGTGTTCTGACTGCTTTTTTAAAACCTTTGCTAATTATCTGAAGTGTTTTTTCTCAAATACTGTTTGCACTTTAAAGTATTTGTTTTTTTATTTTTTTTCATTTGTTTAATTGTAAAAGGTTGCACTCAAGTGCAAAGCCTATTATCTGTGTTACAAGTGTTTATTTGTTGTTTTTGAATTAAATATTTGAAAAAAAAAACAAACAAAAAAGCAAATAAATCCTATCCCTCTACTCGTTTCCTACCTTTCTAGATATAGTAAAGTCGATTTTTCAGACTTTGCTGAATTTTGTGCTATTTGCAAGTTCCTGTGTTGCCCAGACCTTTCTAAGATAGAGGGAAGCTACTTTGTTCATCAGTGAGAGTGGTGAGCTCTGGAACAGAGTATTTGTCATTGGAGGCTTGGTTTCAACCCAGAAGCTGTAGTTTTATTGGCTGTTTTGGGCGATTTCTATCCCTTTCATCTTTGTGCTTAAAAACCCATGTTTGCACAGTTTTTGCTCTTGTAGTAGTTCCTCAGCAAGAGCCTGCTTGGGTGTCCTGCAGAGTTCTAAAGCAGCAGGGAGTGAAAAGGATACTTTAAGTGGATTAAGTACCTCTGTTTTGCTTTTTAATGCTCGATATTGCTAGACACATTATTCCAACCACTTTTTTATAAAGTTTGCTACTTATCTGACCTGTTTTTTACCAGAGACTGTTTGCACTTTAAAGTATTCATTTTGTAAGTGTTTTTCATCTGTTTAACTGTAATAGGCTACACACTCAATTGCGATAGCTGATTTTCCATGCTAAATGTGTTTATTTGCTGTTTTTGACTTAACTTTTTGAAAAAAAAGTCCTATCCCTATATTTGTTTCCCACCTTTCTAATCTAGTAAAGTCCGGTTTTGAGAGTTTTCTAAATTTTGGGCTGTTTGTAAGTTACTCTGTTGCCCAGACCTTTCTAAGATAGAAAGAAGCTTTTCTATTCATCAGTGAGAGGGGTGAGCTTTGGAACAGCCTATCTGTCACTGGAGGAGTGGTTTCAACCCCGAAAGTCTAGTTTTATTGGCTGTTTTGGGCTATTTCCATCCCTTTCATCTTTCTGCTTAAAATCCCATGTTTGCACAGTTTTTGCACTTGTATTACATCAGCAAGAGGCTGCATGGGTGTCCTCCAGAGTTCTACAACAACAGAGAGTGAAAAGGAGACTTTGACTGTATTAAGAACCTCTGTTTTGCTTTTTATTGCTTGATATTGCTAGCCGCATTGTTCTGACCACTTTTTTATTACCTTTGCTACTTCTCTGAACTGTTTTTTTTTTACAAAATACTGTTTGCACTTTAAAGTATTTATTTTTTAAGTGTTTTTTCATCTGCATAATTGTAACAGGCTGCACACTCTGGAACAGACTACCCATCTATGTCAAGCAAAGTTCTTCATTAGCACTCTTCAAGAAAAATCTCGATGAGTGGATGAGAAATAGGAAATACACCCTGGGGATCCCTTCTGTGTCTCTGCTCGGCAGTGGCACAGGAAAATAACTTTCTTGGGTGGCGTAAGCCAGGCAACTTTGTTGGCTAGGCTTATGTAGAGACTTGGGCTGATAACCTAGTACCTACCTATGAACCTATGAACCTATGAACACTCAAGTGTGATAGCCTATGTTCCATGCTAAATGTGTTTATTTGCTGTTTTTGACTTGACATTTTGAAAAAAAAAAAAAAAAAAAACAAAAACAAAAAATCCTATCCCAATACTCATTTCCCAGCTTTCTAAATCTAGTAAAGTCCAGTTTTCAGAGATTGCTGAATTCTGGGCTGTTTGTAAGTTACTGCATTTCCCATACCTTTCTAAGATAGAAGGAAGCTTCTCTGTTCATCAATAAGAGTAGTGAGCTTTGGAACTGCCTATCTGTCACAGGAGGAGTGGTTTCAATCCAGAAACTGTAGTTTTCTTGGCAGCCTTGAAATATTTCTATCCCTTTCATCTTTCTGCTTAAAAAACTGTGTTTCACAATAGTTGTATTTGTATTACATCATCACAAGCTTGCCAGGGTGTTTTTCAAAGTTCTACAGCAGCAGTGAGCGAAAAAGAGACTTTGAGTGGATTAAGTACCTCTGTTTTGCTTTTTATTGATTGATATTGATAGCTGTATTTTTCCGACCACTTTTTTATTAACTTTGCTACATATCTGAACTGTTTTTTTTACCAAATACTGTTTTCATTTTAAAGTATTTATTTTTTAAATGTTTTTTTCATCTGTTTAATTGTAAAAGACTACAGACTCAAGTGTGATAGCCTGTTTTCTATGCTAAATGTGTTTATCTCTATACTTATTTCCTGCCTTTCTTGATCGAGTAAAGTCCGGTTTTCAGAGTTTGTTGAATCCTGGGCTGTTTGTAAGTTCCTGTGTTGTCCAGAACTTTCTAAGATAGAGGGAAGCTTCTCTGTTCATCAGTGAGAATGGTGAGCTTTGGAAAAGCCTATCTGTCACTGGAGGGGTGGTTTCATCCCAGAAACTGTAGTTTTAGTGGCCGTTTTGGGTTATTTCTATCCCTTTCATCTTTCTGTTTAAAAACCCATGTTTGCACAATTTTAGTGCTTGCACTACCTCAGCAAGAGCCTACATGGGTGTGCTGCAAGTTCTACAGCAGCAGCAGAGAGTGAAAAGGAGACTTTGAGTGGATTAAGTACCTCTGTTTTGCTTTTTATTGCTTGATATTGCTAGCCGCATTGTTCCAACCGCATTTGTATTAGCTTTGCTACTTATGTGAACTGTTTTCTTTTTTACTAAATATGGTTTGCACTTTAAAGTATTCATTTTTTAAGTGTTTTTAAGTGTTTTTTCATCTGTTTAACTGTAAAATGCTCCACACTCAAGTGTGATAGCCTATTATCCATGTTAGAAGTGTTTATTTGCTTTTTTGACTTAATGTTTTGAAAAAAAACAAAAAAAACTAAAAAATTCTGTTCCTATTCTCATTTTCCACCTTTCTAGATCTACTAAAGTCCAGTTTTCAGAATCTGCTGGTTTGTGCTGCTTGTAAGTTCCTGTGTTGCCCAGATCTTTCTAAAATAGAGGGAAGCTTCTCTGTTCATTAGTGAGAGGGGTGATCTTTGGAACAGACTTTCTCTTACTGGAGGAGTTGTTTTAACCCAGAAACTGTAGCTTGATTGGCTGTTTTGGGCTATTTCTATCCCTTTCATCTTTCTGCTTAAAAACCTGTGTTTGCACAGTTTTTGCACTTGTTTTACCTAAGTAAAAGCCTGCATGGATGTCCTGCACAGTTCTAAAGCAGCAGGGAGTGATAAGGAAACTTTGAGTGGATTAAGTACCTCTGTTTTGCTTTTCAGTGCTCGATATTGGTAGCCACATTGTTCCGACCACTTTATTATAAAGTTTGCTACTTATTTGAACAGTTTTTTTACCAAATACTCTTTGCACTTTAAAGTATTTATTTTTAAGTGTTTTTTCCATCTGTTTAACTGTAAAAGGCTACACACTCAGGTGTGATAGCCTATTTTCCATGCTAAATGTGGTTATTTGCTGTTTTTGACTTAAGATTTTGAAAAAAACAAACAAAAAAAAAAAAACGAAAGAACTCTGTTCTTGCAATCATTTCCCACCTTTCTAGATCTAGTAAAGTCCAGTTTTGAGAGTTTGCTGAATTATTACCTGTTTGTAAGTTACTGTATTGCCCAGTCTTTTCTAAGATAGAAGGACGTTTCTCTGTTCATCAGTAAGAGTGGTGAGCTTTGGAACAGCCTATCTGTCACTGGAGGAGTGGTTTCAACACAGAAACTGTAGTTTTATTGGCTGTTTTGGGTTATTTTTATCCCTTCCATCTTTCTGTTTAAAAATCCTTGTTTGCACAGTTTTAGTGCTGTACTACCTCAGCAAGAGCCAAATACTTTGTTTAGTTTTTACTTAACATTTTGAAAAAAAACAAAAAAACTAAAAAATCCTGTTCCTATACTCATTTCCTTTGCTACTTATCTGAACTGTTTTTTTACCAAATACTATTTTTTTAGTTTTTACTTAACATTTTGAAAAAAAAACAAAAACAAAAAACTAAAAAATCCTGTTCCTATACTCATTTCCCCCCTTTCTAGATCTAGTAAAGTCCAGTTTTCAGAGTTAGCTGAAATCTGTGCTGCTTGTAATTTCCTGTGTTGCCGAGATATTTCTAAAATAGAGGGAAGCTTCTCTGTTCAACAGTGAGAGTGGTGAACTTTGGAACAGCTTATCTGTCACTGAAGGAGTGGTGTATACCCAGAAACTCTAGTTTTATTAGCTGTTTTTGGCTATTTCCATCCCTTTCATCTTTCTGCTTAAAAACCCACATTTGCACAGTTTTTGCACTTGTATTACCTCAGCAAGAGGCTGCCTGGGTGTCCTCCAGAGTTCTACAACAGCAGAGAGTGAACAGGAGACTTTGAGTGTATTAAATACCACTGTTTTGCTTTTTATTGCTTGATATTGCTAGCCGCATTGTTCTGACCACTTTTTTATTCCCTTTGCTACTTATCTGAACTGTTTTTTTACCAAATACTGTTTACACTTTAAAGTATTTATTTTTTAAGTGTTTTTTCATCTTCTTAATTGTAAAAGGCTACACGCTCAAGTGTGATAGCCTATATTCCATGCTAAATATGTTTATTTGCTGTTTTTGATTGACTTTTTGAAAACAAAAAAAAAAATAAAAAAAAAAACAAAAACAAAAAATCCTATCCCTATACTCATTTCCCACCTTTCTATATCTAGTAAAGTCCAGTTTTCAGAGATTGGTGATTTCTGGGCTGTTTGTAAGTTACTGTGTTGCCCAGAACTTTCTAAGATAGAAGGAAGCTTCTCTGTTCATCAGTAAGAGTGATGAGCTTTGGAACAGCCTATCTGTCACTGGAGGAGTGGTTTCAACCTAGAAACTGTAGTTTTATTGGCTGTTTTGGATTATTTCTATCCCTTTCTTCTTTCTGTTTAAAAATCCTTGCTTTCACAGTTTTAGTGATCTACTACCTCAGCAAGAGCCTGCCTGGGTGTCCTATAAGTTCTACAGCAACAGCAGAGAGTGAAAATGAGACTTTGATTAGGTTAAATACCTCTGCCTTGTGTTTTATTGCTTGATATTGCTAGCCACACTGTTCTGACCACTTTTTTATTACCTTTTCTACTTATCTGAACTGTTTTTTTTTTTACCAAATAATGTTTGTACTTTAAAGTATTTATTTTTAAGTGTTCTTTATCTGCTTAACTGTAAAAGGCTACATATTCAAGTGTGATAGATTATTTTCCATGCTAAATGTATTTATTTGCTGTTTTTTGCTTGACTTAAAAAAAAAAAACAAAAAAAAAAAACAAAAACAAAAAAATCCTATCCCTCTACTCATTTCCTCCCTTTCTAGATCTAGTAAAGTCTGGTTTTCAGACTTTGCTGAATTCTGGGCTGTTTGTAAGTTACTGTATTGCACATTCCTTTGTAAGATAGAAGGAAGCATCTCTGTTCATAAGTGAGAGTGGTGAGATTTGGAACAGCCTATCTGTCAATGAAGGAGTGGTTTCAACCCAAAAACTGTAGTTTTATTTGCCTTGGAATATTTCTATCCCTTTCATCTTTCTGCTTGTATTACCTCAGCAAGAGCCTGCCTGGGTGTCCTTTAAAGTTCTACAGCAGCAGAGAGTGAAATGTAGACTCTGAGAGGATTAAGTACCTCTGTTTTGCTTTTAATGCTTGGTATTGCTAGCTATATTGTTCCAACCACTTTTTTTATTAACTTTGCTACTTATCTGAACTGTTTTTTTTACCAAATACTGTTTGCACTTTAAAGTATTCATTTTTTAATTTTTTTAACTGTAACATGCTACACACTCATGTGTGATAGCCTATTGTCCATGTTAAATGCGTTTGTTTGCTGTTTTTGAATTAACTTTTTGAAAAAAGCAAAAAAAACAAAACAAAAAATCCTATCCCCATACTCATTTCCCACCTTTCTAGATCTAGTAAATTCTGTGCTGTTTGCAAGTTCCTGAGTTTCCCAGACCTTTCTAAGATAGAGGGCAGCTTTGGAATATTTCTATCTCTTTCATCTTTCTGCTTAAAAATCCATGTTTTCACAGTTTTTGCTCTTGTAGTATTTCCTCAGCAAGTGCCTGCTTGGGTGTCCTGCAGAGTTCTAAAGCAGCAGTGAGTGAAAAGGATACTTTGAGTGGATTAAGTACCTCTGTTTTGCTTTTTAATTCTCGATATTGCTAGACACATTGTTCCGACCACTTTTTTATAAAGTTTGCTACTTATCTGAACTGTTTTTTTACCAAATATTGTTTGCACTTTAAAGTATTCATTTTTAAGTGTTTTTCATCTGTGTAAATGTAAAAGGCTACACACTGAAGTGTGATAGCCTATTTTCCATGCTAAATGTGTTTATTTGCTGTTTTTGACTTGACATTTTGAAAAAAAAAAAAAAAACAAAAAACAAAAAACCTATCCCAATACTCGTTTCCCAGCTTTCTAAATCTTGTAAAGTCCGATTTTCAGAGTTTGCTGAATTCTGGGCTGTTTGCAAGTTACTGCATTTCCCATACCTTTCTAAGATAGAAGGAAGCTTCTCTGTTCATCAGTAAGAGTGGTGAGCTTTGGAACTGCCTATCTGTCACAGGAGGAGTGGTTTCAAGCCAGAAACTGTAGTTTTCTTGGCAGCCTTGAAATATTTCTATCCCTTTCATCTTTCTGCTTAAAAAACAGTGTTTCACAATTTTTGTATTTGTTTACATCACCACAAACTTGCCAGGGTGTTTTTCAAAGTTCTACAGCAGCAGTGAGCGAAAAAAAGACTTTGAGTGGATTAATACCTTTGTTTTGCTTTTTATTGATTGATATTGATAGCTGTATTTTTCCGACCATTTTTTTATTAACTTTGCTACGTATCTGAACTGTTTTTTTTTACCAAATACTGTTTGTATTTTAAAGTATTTATTTGTTAAGTGTTTGTTTCATCTGTTTAACTGTAAAAGGCTACACACTCAAGTGTTATAGCCTGTTTTCTATGCTAAATGTGTTTATCTCTATACTTATTTCCCACCTTTCTTGATCTAGTAAAGTCCGGTTTTCAGAGTTTGTTGAATCCTGGGCTGTTTGTAAGTTCCTGTGTTGTCCAGACCTTTCTAAGATAGAGGGAAGCTTCACTGTTCATCAGTGAGAGTGGTGAACTTTGGAAAAGCCTATCTGTCACTGGAGGAGTGGTTTCATCCCAGAAACTGTAGTTTTAGTGTCCGTTTTGGGTTATTTCTATCCCTTTCATCTTTCTGTTTAAAAACCCATGTTTGCACAATTTTAGTGCTTGTACTAACTCAGCAAAAGCCTACCTGGGTGTGCTGCAATTTCTACAGCAGCAGCAGAGAATGAAAAGGAGACTTTGAGTGGATTAAGTACCTCTGTTTTGCTTTTTATTGCTCGATACTGCTAGCCACATTGTTCTGACTGCATTTTTATTAGCTTTGCTAATCATTTTTAAGTGTTTTTAAGTGTTTTTTCAGCTGTTTAACTGTAAAAGGTTCCACACTCAAGTGCAATAGCCTACTATCCATGTCAGAAGTGTTTATTTGCTTTTTTGACTTGATGTTTTGAAAAAAAAAACAAAAAAACTAAAAAATTCTGTTCCTATACTCATTTTTCACCTTTCTACATCTAGTAAAGTCCAGTTTTCAGAATCTGCTGGTCTGTGCTGCTTGTAAGTTCGTGTGTTGCCCAGACCTTTCTAAAATAGAGGGAAGCTTATCTGTTCATTAGTGAGAGTGGTGAGCTTTGGAACAGAATTTCTCTCACTGGAGGAGTTGTTTCAAATCAGAAACTTTAGTTTTTTTGGCTGTTTTGGGTTATTTCTATCCCTTTCATCTTTCTGTTTTAAAATCCTTGTTTGTGCTGTTTTAGTGCTGTACTACCTCAGCAAGAGCCTGCCTGGGTTTCCTGTAAGTTCTACAGCAGCAGCAGAGAGTGAAAAGGAGACTTTGAGTGGATTAAGTGAATCTGTTTTGCTTTTTATTGCTTGATATTGCTAGCCACATTGTTCCGACCACATTTTGGGCTGTTTGTAAGTTACTGCATTGCCCATACGTTTCTAAGATAGAAGGAAGCTTCTCTGTTCATCAGTAAGAGTTGTGAGCTTTGGAACTGCCTATCTGTCACAGGAGGAGTGGTTTCAATCCAGAAAGTGTAGTTTTCTTGCAGCCTTAAAATATTTCTATCCCTTTCATCTTTCTGCTTAAAAAACGTGTTTCACAATTTTTGTATTTGTATTACATCATCACAAGCTTACCATGGTGTTTTTCAAAGTTCTACAGCAGCAGTTAGCGAAAAAGAGACTTTGAGTGGATTAAGTACCTCTGTTTTGCTTTTCAGTGCTCGATATTGCTAGCCGCATTGTTCCGACCACTTTTTTATAAAGTGTGCTACTTATCTGAACTGTTTTTTACCAAATACTCTTTGCACTTTAAAGTATTCATTTTTAAGTGTTTTTCATCTGTTTAACTGTAATAGGCTACATACTCAAGTTCGATAGCCTATTTTCTGTGCTAAATGTGTTTATTTGCTGTTTTTGCCTTAACTTTTTGACAAAAAGTCCTATCACTATACTCGATTCCCACCTTTCTAATTTAGTAAAGTCCAGTTTAGAGAGTTTGCTGAATTTTGGGCTGTTTGTAAGTTACTGTGTTGCCCATACCTTTCTAAGATAGAAGGAAGCTTCTCTGTTCATCAGTGAGAGAGTTGAGCTTTGAAACAGTCTATCTGTCACTGGAGGAGTGGTTTCAACCCAGAATCTCTAGTTTTATTGGCTGTTTTGGGCTATTTCCATCCCTTTCATCTTTCTGCTTAAAAACCCACATTTGTACAGTTTTTGCACATGTATTACCTCAGCAAGAGGCTGCCTTGGTGTCCTCCAGAGTTCTACAGCAGAAGAGAGTGAAAAGGAGACTTTGAGTGTATTAAGTACCTCTGCTTTTTATTGCTTGATGTTGCTAGCCGCATTGTTTTGACCACTTTTTTATTACCTTTGCTACTCTTCTGAACTGTTTTTTTACCAAATACTTTTTTTAGTTTTTACTTAACATTTTGAAAAAAAAACAAAAAAACTAAAAAATCCTGTTCCTATACTCATTTCCCCCCTTTCTAGATCTAGTAAAGTCCAGTTTTCAGAGTTAGCTGAAGTCTGTGCTGCTTGTAAGTTCCTGTGTTGCCCAGACCTTTCTAAAATAGAGGGAAGCTTCTCTGTTTATCAGTGAGAGTGGTGAGCTTTGGAACAGCTTATCTGTCACTGAAGGAATGGTTTATACCCAAAAACTCTAGTTTTATTAGTTGTTTTTGGCTATTTCCATCCCTTTCATCTTTCTGCTTAAAATCCCATGTTTGTACAGTTTTTGCACTTGTATTATCTCAGCAAGAGGCTGTCTGTGTATCCTGCAGAGTTCTATAGCAGCAGAGAGCGAACAGAAGACTTTGAGTGTATTAAGTACCTCTGTTTTGCTTTTTATTGCTTGATATTGCTAGCCGCATTGTTCTGACCACTTTTTTATTCCCTTTGCTACTTATCTGAACTGTTTTTGTACCAAATACTGTTTGCACTTTAAAGTATTTATTTTTTAAGTGTTTTTTCATCTGCTTAATTGTAAAAGGCTACACACTCAAATGTGATAGCCTATATTCGATGCTAAATGTGTTTATTTGCTGTTTTTGAGTGACGTTTTGAAAAAAAAAAATCATATCCCTATTCTCATTTCCTACCTTTCTAGATCTAGTAAGGTCCGGTTTTCAGAGATTGGTGAATTCTGGGCTGTTTGTAAGTTATTGTGTTGCCCAGACCTTTCTAAGATAGAAGTAAGCTTATTTGTTCATCAGTAAAAGTGGTGAGCTTTTGAACAGCCTATCTGTCACTGGAGGAGTGGTTTCAACCCAGAAACTGTAGTTTTATTGTCTGTTTTGGGTTATTTCTATCCCTTTCATCTTTCTGTTTAAAAATCCTTGTTTGCACAGTTTTAGTGCTGTACTACCTCAGCAAGAGCCTGCCTGGGTGTCCTGTAAGTACTACAGCAGCAGCAGAGAGTGAAAAGGAACCCATGTTTGCACAGTTCTAGCATTTGTATTACCTCAGCAAGAGCCTGCCTTGCTGCCCTTCAAAGATGTACAGCAGCAGAGAGTGAACATGAAACTTTGAATGGATTAAGTACCACTGTTTTGCTTTTTATTGCTTGATATTGCTAGACTCATTGTTCTGACCACCTTTTTATTACCTTTGCTACTTATCTGAACTTTTTTTTTACCAAATACTGTTTGCACTTTAAAGTATTTATTTTTAAGTGTTTTTTCATCTGTTTAGCTGTAAAAGGCTACACACTCAGGTGTGATAGCCTATTTTCCATGCTAAATGTGTTTATTTGCCATTTTTGACTTGACTTTTAAAACAAACCCCCCCCCAAAAAAAAATCCTATCCCTATACTCATTTCCCACCTTTCTAGATATAGAAAAGCCCGGTTTTAAGAGTTTGCAGAATTCTGGGCTGTTTGTAAGTTACTGTGTTACCCAGTCCTTTCTAAGATAGAAGGACATTTATCTGTTCATCAGTAAGAGTGGTGAGCTTTGGAACAGCCTATATGTCACTGGAGGAGTGGTTTCAACCCATAAACTATAATTTTATTGGCTGTTTCGGGTTATTTCTATCCCTTTCATCATTCTGTTTAAAAACCCATGTTTGCACAGTTTTAGTGCTTGTACTACTTCAGCAAGAACCTGCCTCAATGTCCTGCAAGTTCTACAGCAGCAGCAGAGAGTGAAAAGGAGACTTTGAGTTGATTAAGTACCTCTGTTTTTCTTTTTATTGCTTGATATTGCTAGCCGCATTGTTCTGACTACATTTTTATTAGCTTTGCTTCTTATCGGAACTGTTTTTATTACTAAATACTGTTTTCACTTTAAAGTATTCATTTTTAAAGTCTTTTTTCATCTGTATAAATGTAAAAAGCTCCACACTCAAGTGCGATAGCCTAGTATCCATGTTAAAAGGGATTATTTGCTGTTTTTGACTTAAGATTTTGAAAAAAAAAACAAAAAAAAAAAAACTAAAGAACCCGGTACTTATACTCATTTTCCACCTTTCTAGATCTAGTAATGTCCAGTTTTCAGAGTTTGCTGATTTCTGTGCTGCTTGTAAAAGGGTTGAGCTTTGGAACAGTCTAACTGTCACTGGAGGAGTGGTTTCAACCCAGAATCTCTAGTTTTATTGACTGTTTTGGGCTATTTCCATCCCTTTCATCTTTCTGCTTAAAAACCCACATTTGTACAGTTTTTGCACATGTATTACCTCAGCAAGAGGCTGCCTGGGTGTCCTCCAGAGTTCTACAGCAGAAGAGAGTGAAAAGGAGACTTTGAGTGTATTAAGTACCTCTGTTTTGCTTTTTATTGCTTGATGTTGCTAGTCACATTGTTCTGACCACTTTTTTATTACCTTTGCTAGTAAAGCCCGGTTTTGAGAGTTTGCAGAATTCTGGGCTGTTTGTAAGTTACTGAGTTGCCCAGTCCTTTCTAAGATAGAAGGATGTTTCTCTGTTCATCAGTAAGAGTGGTGAGCTTTGGAACAGCCTATCTGTCACTGGAGGAGTGGTTTCAACCCATAAACTATAATTTTATTGGCTGTTTTGGGTTATTTTTATCCCTTTCATCATTCTGTTTAAAAACCCATGTTTGCACAGTTTTAGTGCTTGTACTACTTCAGCAAGAACCTGCCTCAATGTCCTGCAAGTTCTACAGCAGCAGCAGAGAGTGAAAAGGAGACTTTGAGTTAAGTATCTCTGTTTTTCTTTTTATTGCTTGATATTGCTAGCCGCATTGTTCCGACTACATTTTTATTAGCTTTGCTTCTTATCTGAACTGTTTTTATTGCTAAATACTGTTTGCACTTTAAAGTATTCATTTTTAAAGTGTTTTTCATCTGTATCAATGTAAAAAGCTCCACACTCAAGTGCGATAGCCTTGTATCCATGTTAAAAGGGTTTATTTGCTGTTTTTGACTTAAGATTTTGAAAAAAAAAACAAAAAAAAAACTAAAGAACCCGGTACTTATACTCATTTTCCACCTTTCTAGATCTAGTAATGTCCAGTTTTCAGAGTTTGCTGATTTCTGTGCTGCTTGTAAAAGGGTTGAGCTTTGGAACAGTCTAACTGTCACTGGAGGAGTGGTTTCAACCCATAATCTCTAGTTTTATTGGCTGTTTTGGGCTATTTCCATCCCTTTCATCTTTCTGCTTAAAAACCCACATTTGTACTGTTTTTGCACATGTATTACCTCAGCAAGAGGCTGCCTGGGTGTCCTCCAGAGTTCTACAGCAGACGAGAGTGAAAAGGAGACTTTGAGTGTATTAAGTACCTCTGTTTTGCTTTTTATTGCTTGATGTTGCTAGCCGCATTGTTCTGACCACTTTTTTATTACCTTTGCTACATATTTGAATTTTTTTTTTACCAAATACTGTTTGCACTTTAAAGCATTTATTTTTAAGTGTGTTTTCATCTGCTTAATTGTAAAAGGCTACACACTCAAGTATGATAGCCTATTTTCCATGCTAAATGTGTTTATTTGCTGTTTTTGATTGACTTTTTGAAAAAAAACAAAAAAAAACAAAAACAAAAAAAATCCTATCCCTGCACTTGTTTCCCACCTTTCTAGATCTAGTAAAGTCTGGTTTTCAGAGATTGATGAATTCTGGGATGTTTGTAAGTTACTGTGTTGCCCAGACCTTTCTAAGATAGAAGTAAGCTTCTCCGTTCATCAGTAAGAGTGGTGAGCTTTGAAGCAGCCTATCTGTCACTGCAGGAGTGGTTTCAACCCAGAAAGTGTAGTTTTATTTGCCACCTTGGAATATTTCTATCCCTTTGGTCTTTCTGCAGAAAAAAACATGTTTGCCCAGTTTTTGTGCTTGTATTACCTCAGCAAGAGCCTGCCTGGGTGTCCTTCAAAGTTCTACAGCAGCAGAGTGGGTATCGGAGACTTTGAGAGGATTAAGTACCTCTGTTTTGCTTTTAATGCTTGATATTGCTAGCTGCATTGTTCCAACTACTTTTTTATTAACTGTTTTTTTACCAAATACTGTTTGCACTTTTAAGTATTCATCTTTTATTTTTTTTATTTGTTTAACTGTAAATGGTTACACACTCAAGTGAGATAGCCTATTATCCATGTTAAAAGTGTTTATTTGCTGTTTTTGAATTAACTTTGTGAAAAAAAGGAAAAAAAAAAAACAAAAAAAAATCCTAGCCCCGTACTCATTTCCCACCTTTCTAGATCTAGTAAAGTCTGTTTTTTAGAGTTTGCTGAATGCTGGGCTATTTGCAAGTTCCTGTGTTGCCCAGACCTTTCTAACATAGAGGGAAGCTACTTTGTTCATCAGTGAGGTTGGTGAGCTTTGGAATAGAGTATTTGTCATTGGAGGGGCATGGTTTCAACCCAGAAACTGTAGTTTTATTGGCTGTTTTGGGCTATTTCTATCTCTTTCATCTTTCTGCTTAAAAATCCATGTTTGCACAGTTTTTGCTCTTGTAGTATTTCCTCAGCAAGAGCCTGCTTGGGTGTCCTGCAGAGTTCTATAGCAGCAGGGAGTGAAAAGGATAAGAATCTGCTGGTCTGTACTGCTTGTAAGTTCCTGTGTTGCCCAGATCTTTCTAAAATAGAGGGAAGCTTCTCTGTTCATTAGTGAGAGGGGTGAGCTTTGGAACAGACTTTCTCTCACTGGAGGAGTTGTTTTAACCCAGAAACTGTAGTTTGATTGGCTGTTTTGGGCTATTTCTATCCCTTTCATCTTTCTGCTTAAAAACCTGTGTTTGCACAGTTTTTGCACTTGTTTTACCTAAGCAAGAGGCTGCCTGGGTATCTTCCAGAGTTCTACAGCAGCAAAGAGTGAAAAGGAGACTTTGAGTGGATTAAGTACCTCGGTTTTGCTTTTTATTGCTTGATATTGCAAGCTGAATTGTTCTGACCACTTTTTTGTTACTTTTGCTACTTAACTGAACTATTTTTTTTTTTTACCAAATTCTGTTTGCACTTTAAAGTATTCATTTTTAAGTGATTTTCATCTGTTTAACTGTAAAATGTCTACACACTGAAGTGCAATAAGCCTGTTTTTAGTGCTATAAATGTTTATTTGCTGTTTTTGACAACTTTTTGGGAAAAAAAATCCTATCACTATACTCCTTTCCCATCTTTTCAGATCTAGTAAAGTCCAGTTTTCAGAGTTTGTTGAATTCTAGGCTGTTTGTAAGTTCCTGTGTTGCCCAGACAATTCTAAGATAGAAGAAAGCTTCTCTGTTCATCAGTGAGAATTGTGAGCTTTGGAACAGCCTATCTGTCACTGTAGGAGGAGTTTCAACCCAAAAACTGGAGTTTTATTGGCTGTTTTGGGCTATTTATATCCCTTTCATGTTTTTGCTTAACAAATCATGTTTGCACAGTTTTTGCACTTGTATTACCTCATCAAGAGGCTGCTTGGGTGTCCCCCAGAGTTCTACAGCAGCAGAGAGTGAAAAAGAGACTTTGAGTCGATTAAGTACCTCTGTTTTTCATTTTATTGCTTGACATTGCTAGCTGCAGTGTTCTGACTGTTTTTTTATTACCTTTGCTAATTATCTGAAGTGTTTTTTCTCAAATACTGTTTGCACTTTAAAGTATTTGTTTTTTAATTTTTTTTTCATTTGTTTAATTGTAAAAGGCTGCACTCAAGTGCGAAGCCTATTATCCATGTTAAAAGTGTTTATTTGTTGTTTTTGAATTAAATTTTTGAAAAAAAAAACAAACAAAAAAGCAAATAAATCCTATCCCTCTACTTGTTTCCTATCTTTCTAGATATAGTAAAGTCGATTTTTCAGACTTTGCTGAATTTTGTGCTATTTGCAAGTTCCTGTGTTGCCCAGACCTTTCTAAGATAGAGGGAAGCTACTTTGTTCATCAGTGAGAGTGGTGAGCTCTGGAACAGAGTATTTTTCATTGGAGGCTTGGTTTCAACCCAAAAGCTGTAGTTTTATTGGCTGTTTTGGGCGATTTCTATCCCTTTCATCTTTGTCTTAAAAACCCATGTTTGCACAGTTTTTGCTCTTGTAGTATTTCCTCAGCAAGAGCCTGCTTGGGTGTCCTGCAGAGTTCTAAAGCAGCAGGGAGTGAAAAGGATACTTTAAGTGGATTAAGTACCTCTGTTTTGCTTTTTAATGCTCGATATTGCTAGACACATTGTTCCAACCACTTTTTTATAAAGTTTGCTACTTATCTGAACTGTTTTTTACCAGAGACTGTTTGCACTTTAAAGTATTCATTTTGTAAGTGTTTTTCATCTGTTTAACTGTAATAGGCTACATACTCAATTGCGATAGCTGATTTTCCATGCTAAATGTGTTTATTTGCTGTTTTTGACTTAACTTTTTTGAAAAAACAGTCCTATCCCTATATTTGTTTCCCACCTTTCTAATCTAGTAAAGTCCGGTTTTGAGAGTTTGCTAAATTCTGGGCTGTTTGTAAGTTACTCTGTTGCCCAGACCTTTCTAAGATAGAAGGAAGCTTTTCTATTCATCAGTGAGAGGGGTGAGCTTTGGAACAGCCTATCTGTCACTGGAGGAGTGGTTTCAACCCCGAAAGTCTAGTTTTATTGGCTGTTTTGGGCTATTTCCATCTCTTTCATCTTTCTGCTTAAAATCCCATGTTTGCACAGTTTTTGCACTTGTATTACCTCAGCAAGAGGCTGCCTGGGTGTCCTCCGGAGTTCTACAACAACAGAGAGTGAAAAGGAGACTTTGACTTTATTAAGAACCTCTGTTTTGCTTTTTATTGCTTGATATTGCTAGCCGCATTGTTCTGACCACTTTTTTATTACCTTTTCTACTTCTCTGAACTGTTTTTTTTTTTTATAAAATACTGTTTGCACTTTAAAGTATTTATTTTTTTAAGTGTTTTTTTCATCTGCATAATTGTAACAGGCTGCACACTCTGGAAAAGACTACCCATCTATGTCAAGCAAAGTTCTTCATTAGCACTCTTCAAGAAAAATCTCGATGAGTGGATGAGAAATAGGAAATACACCCTGGGGATCCCTTCTGTGTCTCTGCTCGGCAGTGGCACAGGAAAATAACTTTCTTGGGTGGCGTAAGCCAGGCAACTTTGTTGGCTAGGCTTATGTAGAGCCTTGGGCTGATAACCTAGTACCTACCTATGAACCTATGAACCTATGAACACTCAAGTGTGATAGCCTATGTTCCCTGCTAAATGTGTTTATTTGCTGTGTTTGACTAGACATTTTGAAAAAAAAAAAACAAAAACAAAAAATCCTATCCCAATACTCGTTTCCCAGCTTTCTAAATCTAGTAAAGTCCAGTTTTCAGAGTTTGCTGAATTCTGGGCTGTTTGTAAGTTACTGCATTTCCCATACCTTTCTAAGATAGAAGGAAGCTTCTCTGTTCATCAGTAAGAGTGGTGAGCTTTGGAACTGCCTATCTGTCACAGGAGGAGTGGTTTCAAGCCAGAAACTGTAGTTTTCTTGGCAGCCTTGAAATATTTCTATCCCTTTCATCTTTCTGCTTAAAAAACAGTGTTTCACAATTTTTGTATTTGTTTATATCACCACAAACTTGCCAGGGTTTTTTTCAAAGTTCTATAGCAGCAGTGAGTGAAAAAAAGACTTTGAGTGGATTAATACCTTTGTTTTGCTTTTTATTGATTGATATTGATAGCTGTATTTTTCCGACCACTTTTTTATTAACTTTGCTACGTATCTGAACTGTTTTTTTTTTTACCAAATACTGTTTGTATTTTAAAGTATTTATTTTTTAAGTGTTTGTTTCATCTGTTTAACTGTAAAAGGCTACACACTCAAGTGTTATAGCCTGTTTTCTATGCTAAATGTGTTTATCTCTATACTTATTTCCCACCTTTCTTGATCTATTAAAGTCCGGTTTTCAGAGTTTGTTGAATCCTGGGCTGTTTGTAAGTTCCTGTGTTGTCCAGACCTTTCTAAGATAGAGGGAAGCTTCACTGTTCATCAGTGAGAGAGGTGAACTTTGGAAAAGCCTATCTGTCACTGGAGGAGTGGTTTCATCCCAGAAACTGTAGTTTTAGTGTCTGTTTTGGGTTATTTCTATCCCTTTCATCTTTCTGTTTAAAAACACATGTTTGCACAATTTTAGTGCTTGTACTAACTCAGCAAAAGCCTACCTGGGTGTGCTGCAATTTCTACAGCAGCAGCAGAGAATGAAAAGGAGACTTTGAGTGGATTAAGTACCTCTGTTTTGCTTTTTATTGCTTGATACTGCTAGCCGCATTGTTCCGACTGCATTTTTATTAGCTTTGCTAACCATTTTTAAGTGTTTTTAAGTGTTTTTTTCATCTGTTTAACTGTAAAAGGCTCCACACTCAAGTGCAATAGCCTACTATCCATGTTAGAAGTGTTTATTTGCTTTTTTGACTTGATGTTTTGAAAAAAAAAAAAACTAAAAAATTCTGTTCCTATACTCATTTTCCACCTTTCTACATCTAGTAAAGTCCAGTTTTCAGAATCTGCTGGTTTGTGCTGCTTGTAAGTTCGTGTGTTGCCCAGACCTTTCTAAAATAGAGGGAAGCTTATCTGTTCATTAGTGAGAGTGGTGAGCTTTGGAACAGACTTTCTCTCACTGGAGGAGTTGTTTCAACTCAGAAACTTTAGTTTTTTTGGCTGTTTTGGGTTATTTCTATCCCTTTCATCTTTCTGTTTAAAAATCCTTGTTTGCACTGTTTTAGTGCTGTACTACCTCAGCAAGAGCCTGCCTGGGTTTCCTGTAAGTTCTACAGCAGCAGCAGAGAGTGAAAAGGAGACTTTGAGTGGATTAAGTGAATCTGTTTTGCTTTTTATTGCTTGATATTGCTAGCCACATTGTTCCGACCACATTTTGGGCTGTTTGTAAGTTACTGCATTGCCCATATGTTTCTAAGATAGAAGGAAGCTTCTCTGTTCATCAGTAAGAGTTGTGAACTTTGGAACTGCCTATCTGTCACAGGAGGAGTGGTTTCAATCCAGAAACTGTAGTTTTCTTGCAGCCTTAAAATATTTCTATCCCTTTCATCTTTCTGCTTAAAAAAACGTGTTTCACAATTTTTCTATTTGTATTACATCATCACAAGCTTACCAGGGTGCTTTTCAAAGTTCTACAGCAGCAGTTAGCGAAAAAGAGACTTTGAGTGGATTAAGTACCTCTGTTTTGCTTTTCAGTGCTCGATATTGCTAGCCGCATTGTTCCGACCACTTTTTTATAAAGTTTGCTACTTATCTGAACTGTTTTTTTACCAAATACTCTTTGCACTTTAAAGTATTCATTTTTAAGTGTTTTTCATCTGTTTAACTTTAATAGGCTACATACTCAAGTTCGATAGCCTATTTTCTGTGCTAAATGTGTTTATTTGCTGTTTTTGCCTTAACTTTTTGACAAAAAGTCCTATCACTATCCTCGATTCCCTCCATTCTAATTTAGTAAAGTCCAGTTTTGAGAGTTTGCTGAATTTTGGGCTGTTTGTAAGTTACTGTGTTGCCCATACCTTTCTAAGATAAAAGAAGCTTCTCTGTTCATCAGTGAGAGAGTTGAGCTTTGAAACAGTCTATCTGTCACTGGAGGAGTGGTTTCAACCCAGAATCTCTAGTTTTATTGGCTGTTTTGGGCTATTTCCATCCCTTTCATCTTTCTGCTTAAAAACCCACATTTGTACAGTTTTTGCACATGTATTACCTCAGCAAGAGGCTGCCTTGGTGTCCTCCAGAGTTCTACAGCAGAAGAGAGTGAAAAGGAGACTTTGAGTGTATTAAGTACCTCTGCTTTTTATTGCTTGATGTTGCTAGCCACATTGTTCTGACCACTTTTTTATTACCTTTGCTACTTTTCTGAACTGTTTTTTTACCAAATACTTTTTTTAGTTTTTACTTAACATTTTGAAAAAAAACAAAAAAAAACTAAAAAATCCTGTTCCTATACTCATTTCCCCCCTTTCTAGATCTAGTAAAGTCCAGTTTTCAGAGTTAGCTGAAGTCTGTGCTGCTTGTAAGTTCCTGTGTTGCCCAGACCTTTCTAAAATAGAGGGAAGCTTCTCTGTTTAACAGTGAGAGTGGTGAGCTTTGGAACAGCTTATCTGTCACTGAAGGAATGGTTTATACCCAGAAACTCTAGTTTTATTAGTTGTTTTTGGCTATTTCCATCCCTTTCATCTTTCTGCTTAAAATCCCATGTTTGTACAGTTTTTGCACTTGTATTATCTCAGCAAGAGGCTGCCTGTGTATCCTGCAGAGTTCTATAGCAGCAGAGGGTGAACAGAAGACTTTGAGTGTATTAAGTACCTCTGTTTTGCTTTTTATTGCTTGATATTGCTAGCCGCATTGTTCTGACCACTTTTTTATTCCCTTTGCTACTTATCTGAACTGTTTTTGTACCAAATACTGTTTGCACTTTAAAGTATTTATTTTTTAAGTGTTTTTTCATCTGCTTAATTGTAAAAGGCTACACACTCAAATGTGATAGCCTATATTCCATGCTAAATGTGTTTATTTGCTGTTTTTGATTGACGTTTTGAAAAAAAAAAAATCCTATTCCTATTCTCATTTCCTACCTTTCTAGATCTAGTAAAGTCCGGTTTTCAGAGATTGTTGAATTCTGGGCTGTTTGTAAGTTATTGTGTTGCCCAGACCTTTCTAAGATAGAAGTAAGCTTATTTGTTCATCAGTAAAAGTGGTGAGCTTTGGAACAGCCTATCTGTCACTGGAGGAGTGGTTTCAACCCAGAAACTGTAGTTTTATTGTCTGTTTTGGGTTATTTCTATCCCTTTCATCTTTCTGTTTAAAAATCCTTGTTTGCACAGTTTTAGTGCTGTACTACCTCAGCAAGAGCCTGCCTGGGTGTCCTGTAAGTACTACAGCAGCAGCAGAGAGTGAAAAGGAACCCATGTTTGCACAGTTCTAGCATTTGTATTACCTCAGCAAGAGCCTGCCTGGCTGCCCTTCAAAGTTGTACAGCAGCAGAGAGTGAACATGAAACTTTGAATGGATTAAGTACCACTGTTTTGCTTTTTATTGCTTGATATTGCTAGACTCATTGTTCTGACCACCTTTTTATTACCTTTGCTACTTATCTGAACTTTTTTTTTACCAAATACTGTTTGCACTTTAAAGTATTTATTTTTAAGTGTTTTTTCATCTGTTTAGCTGTAAAAGGCTACACCCTCAGGTGTGATAGCCTATTTTCCATGCTAAATGTGTTTATTTGCCATTTTTGACTTGACTTTTAAAACAAAAAAAACAAACCCCCCCCAAAAAAAATCCTATCCCTATACTCATTTCCCACCTTTCTAGATATAGAAAAGCCCGGTTTTGAGAGTTTGCAGAATTCTGGGCTGTTTGTAAGTTACTGTGTTACCCAGTCCTTTCTAAGATAGAAGGACATTTATCTGTTCATCAGTAAGAGTGGTGAGCTTTGGAACAGCCTATCTGTCACTGGAGGAGTGGTTTCAACCCATAAACTATAATTTTATTGGCTGTTTCAGGTTATTTCTATCCCTTTCATCATTCTGTTTAAAAACCCATGTTTGCACAGTTTTAGTGCTTGTACTACTTCAGCAAGAACCTGCCTCAATGTCCTGCAAGTTCTACAGCAGCAGCAGAGAGTGAAAAGGAGACTTTGAGTTGATTAAGTACCTCTGTTTTTCTTTTTATTGCTTGATATTGCTAGCCGCATTGTTCTGACTACATTTTTATTAGCTTTGCTTCTTATCGGAACTGTTTTTATTACTAAATACTGTTTGCACTTTACAGTATTCATTTTTAAAGTGTTTTTTCGTCTGTATAAATGTAAAAAGCTCCACACTCAAGTGCGATAGCCTAGTATCCATGTTAAAAGGGATTATTTGCTGTTTTTAACTTAAGATTTTGAAAAAAAAAAACAAAAAAAAAAAACTAAAGAACCCGGTACTTATACTCATTTTCCACCTTTCTAGATCTAGTAATGTCCAGTTTTCAGAGTTTGTTGATTTCTGTGCTGCTTGTAAAAGGGTTGAGCTTTGGAACAGTCTAACTGTCACTGGAGGAGTGGTTTCAACCCAGAATCTCTAGTTTTATTGGCTGTTTTGGGCTATTTCCATCCCTTTCATCTTTCTACTTAAAAACCCACATTTGTACAGTTTTTGCACATGTATTACCTCAGCAAGAGGCTGCCTGGGTGTCCTCCAGAGTTCTACAGCAGAAGAGAGTGAAAAGGAGACTTTGAGTGTATTAAGTACCTCTGTTTTGCTTTTTATTGCTTGATGTTGCTAGCCACATTGTTCTGACCGCTTTTTTATTACCTCTGCTAGTAAAGCCCGGTTTTGAGAGTTTGCAGAATTCTGGGCTGTTTGTAAGTTACTGAGTTGCCCAGTCCTTTCTAAGATAGAAGGATGTTTCTCTGTTCATCAGTAAGAGTGGTGAGCTTTGGAACAGCCTATCTGTCACTGGAGGAGTGGTTTCAACCCATAAACTATAATTTTATTGGCTGTTTTGGGTTATTTTTATCCCTTTCATCATTCTGTTTAAAAACCCATGTTTGCACAGTTTTAGTGCTTGTACTACTTCAGCAAGAACCTGCCTCAATGTCCTGCAAGTTCTACAGCAGCAGCAGAGAGTGAAAAGGAGACTTTGAGTTAAGTACCTCTGTTTTTCTTTTTATTGCTTGATATTGCTAGCCGCATTGTTCCGACTACATTTTTATTAGCTTTGCTTCTTATCTGAACTGTTTTTATTGCTAAATACTGTTTGCACTTTAAAGTATTCATTTTTAAAGTGTTTTTTCATCTGTATAAATGTAAAAAGCTCCACACTCAAGTGCGATAGCCTTGTATCTATGTTAAAAGGGTTTATTTGCTGTTTTTGACTTAAGATTTTGAAAAAAAAAACAAAAAAAACTAAAGAACCCGGTACTTATACTCATTTTCCACCTTTCTAGATCTAGTAATGTCCAGTTTTCAGAGGTTGCTGATTTCGGTGCTGCTTGTAAAAGGGTTGAGCTTTGGAACAGTCTAACTGTCACTGGAGGAGTGGTTTCAACCCATAATCTCTAGTTTTATTGGCTGTTTTGGGCTATTTCCATCCCTTTCATCTTTCTGCTTAAAAACCCACATTTGTACTGTTTTTGCACATGTATTACCTCAGCAAGAGGCTGCCTGGGTGTCCTCCAGAGTTCTACAGCAGATGAGAGTGAAAAGGAGACTTTGAGTGTATTAAGTACCTCTGTTTTGCTTTTTATTGCTTGATGTTGCTAGCCGCATTGTTCTGACCACTTTTTTATTACCTTTGCTACATATTTGAACTTTTTTTTACCAAATACTGTTTGCACTTTAAAGCATTTATTTTTAAGTGTTTTTTCATCTGCTTAATTGTAAAAGGCTACACACTCAAGTATGATAGCCTATTTTCCATGCTAAATGTGTTTATTTGCTGTTTTTGACTTGACTTTTAAAACAAAAAAAACAAACCCCCCCCCCAAAAAAATCCTATCCCTATACTCATTTCCCACCTTTCTAGATATAGAAAAGTCCGGTTTTGAGAGTTTGCAGAATTCTGGGCTGTTTGTAAGTTACTGTGTTACCCAGTCCTTTCTAAGATAGAAGGACATTTATCTGTTCGTCAGTAAGAGTGGTGAGCTTTGGAACAGCCTATCTGTCACTGGAGGAGTGGTTTCAACCCATAAACTATAATTTTATTGGCTGTTTCGGGTTATTTCTATCCCTTTCATCATTCTGTTTAAAAACCCATGTTTGCACAGTTTTAGTGCTTGTACTACTTCAGCAAGAACCTGCCTCAATGTCCTGCAAGTTCTACAGCAGCAGCAGAGAGTGAAAAGGAGACTTTGAGTTGATTAAGTACCTCTGTTTTTCTTTTTATTGCTTGATATTGCTAGCCGCATTGTTCTGACTACATTTTTATTAGCTTTGCTTCTTATCGGAACTGTTTTTATTACTAAATACTGTTTTCACTTTAAAGTATTCATTTTTAAAGTCTTTTTTCATCTGTATAAATGTAAAAAGCTCCACACTCAAGTGCGATAGCCTAGTATCCATGTTAAAAGGGATTATTTGCTGTTTTTGACTTAAAATTTTGAAAAAAAAAACAAAAAAAACTAAAGAACCCGGTACTTATACTCATTTTCCACCTTTCTAGATCTAGTAATGTCCAGTTTTCAGAGTTTGCTGATTTCTGTGCTGCTTGTAAAAGGGTTGAGCTTTGGAACCATCTAACTGTCACTGGAGGAGTGGTTTCAACCCAGAATCTCTAGTTTTATTGGCTGTTTTGGGCTATTTCCATCCCATTCATCTTTCTGCTTAAAAACCCACATTTGTACAGTTTTTGCACATGTATTACCTCAGCAAGAGGCTGCCAGGGTGTCCTCCAGAGTTCTACAGCAGAAGAGAGTGAAATGGAGACTTTGAGTGTATTAAGTACCTCTGTTTTGCTTTTTATTGCTTGATGTTGCTAGCCACATTGTTCTGACCACTTTTATATTACCTCTGCTAGTAAAGCCCGGTTTTGAGAGTTTGCAGAATTCTGGGCTGTTTGTAAGTTACTGAGTTGCCCAGTCCTTTCTCTAGATAGAAGGATGTTTCTCTGTTCATCAGTAAGAGTGGTGAGCTTTGGAACAGCCTATCTGTCACTGGAGGAGTGGTTTCAACCCATAAACTATAATTTTATTGGCTGTTTTGGGTTATTTTTATCCATTTCATCATTCTGTTTAAAAACCCATGTTTGCACAGTTTTAGTGCTTGTACTACTTCAGCAAGAACCTGCCTCAATGTCCTGCAAGTTCTACAGCAGCAGCAGAGAGTGAAAAGGAGACTTTGAGTTAAGTACCTCTGTTTTTCTTTTTATTGCTTGATATTGCTAGCTGGATTGTTCCGACTACATTTTTATTAGCTTTGCTTCTTATCTGAACTGTTTTTATTGCTAAATACTGTTTGCACTTTAAAGTATTCATTTTTAAAGTGTTTTTTCATCTGTATAAATGTAAAAAGCTCCGCACTCAAGTGCGATAGCCTTGTATCCATGTTAAAAGGGTTTATTTGCTGTTTTTGACTTAAGATTTTGAAAAAAAAAAAAAACTAAAGAACCCGGTACTTATACTCATTTTCCACCTTTCTAGATCTAGTAATGTCCAGTTTTCAGAGTTTGCTGATTTCTGTGCTGCTTGTAAAAGGGTTGAGCTTTGGAACAGTCTAACTGTCACTGGAGGAGTGGTTTCAACCCATAATCTCTAGTTTTATTGGCTGTTTTGGGCTATTTCCATCCCTTTCATCTTTCTGCTTAAAAACCCACATTTGTACTGTTTTTGCACATGTATTACCTCAGTAAGAGGCTGCCTGGGTGTCCTCCAGAGTTCCACAGCAGATGAGAGTGAAAAGGAGACTTTGAGTGTATTAAGTACCTCTGTTTTGCTTTTTATTGCTTGATGTTGCTAGCCGCATTCTTCTGACAACTTTTTTATTACCTTTGCTACATATTTGAACTTTTTTTTTACCAAATACTGTTTGCACTTTAAAGCATTTATTTTTAAGTGTTTTTTCATCTGCTTAATTGTAAAAGGCTACACACTCAAGTATGATAGCCTATTTTCCATGCTAAATGTGTTTATTTGCTGTTTTTGATTGACTTTTTGAAAAAAAAAAAAAAAAAGTCCTATCCCTATACTCATTTCCCACCTTTCTAGATCTAGTAAAGTCCAGTTTTCAGAGATTGGTGAATTCTGGCCTGTTTGTAAGTTACTGTGTTGCCCAAAACTTTCTAAGATAGATGGAAGCTTCTCTGTTCATCAGTAAGAGTGGTTCATAGGTTCATAGGTTCAAACTAGGCTATCTGCCCTACTGCATTTATAAGCCTAGCCAGAGTGTGTTTGGCTTTCGCCACCCATTTTAAATTAATTTTGCTATGCCCTTTTTCGAGGTTAGTATACTGTGCCTCTGTCTAACAGTGACACAGAAGTGATACCCGGGGTAAACCTACAATCTCCCATCCACTCATCAAGATTCCTCTTGAAGAGAGTCAATGAGGGACTCTGCCTAACTTGGAATGGGATTTTATTCCAGAGTGAAGGGAGCCACTGGGTTATGAATCTGTCCCTCCAGGATGTTCTATTTATTTCAGTGCTGAGGTTTAAGTCTCTCGAGCGCATAGCTCGATGGGATTTGGATTTTCTGAGGTGCAGCATGTCCATTAATTCCGGGTTGGACATGGCTTTATACGTCAGGCACAGATCACCTCTGAGCAGGCGGTATGCCACTGAGTAGAGATGGAGTTTCTTTAACTGGGCAGCATATGGCATCTGTTTGAGCCCTTTGATCCTCTTGCTGAGGTACTTTTGGGGTCTTTCCAGTTGCTGCAGGTGTCTGGTAAGGTATATCCCAAAAGGGGCATTGTACTCAATTATGGGCCTGATGAGGGATGAGTAAAGAGGCACGATGACCTCCCCTGATCTAGATGTGAATCCCTTCATGATTAGGTGGGCTATATAAAATGTTTTTCTAACCACTTTGGCCACGTGGTTGTCAAATGAGAGACTGCTATCAACTTAGGTCCCCATGTCCCTAATTACTTCTTCTGTACTTAATGGATTACCACCTATGTGGTAATTTGTGGGCACTTTGTTTTTGCCAAAGGGGATAACTATACACTTTTTGGTGTCTAGCTTGAGGCCATGGCTCTGGCACCAGTTGTCTGTTTCTATGAGTCCCTTTTGGAGGATGCTTGTGTCGGCTGGAGAGTCGATTATGGTGCCCAGTTTGCAGTCATCTGCGAACTTGGTCAGCCACAGTCCTTCTGTGTTGGCCTGTACCTCCGAGAAATATATACCGAACAAGAGAGGTCCCAGGACTGAGCCTTGTGGGACGCCACTTGTAACTGGTTTGGAGTCTGACATGGCTCCAGCAATTCTAACCATGTGGGTTCTGTCCTTGAGCCAGTTTGCAACCCATCTAGTGACATAGGGGTTTATATTTAAGCTGGTGAGCTTATCTATAATGCCCGAGTGGGGTATTGTATCGAAGGCTTTGGCAAGGTCCAGGTAGGCTGTGTGGACCACCTTCTCCTCGTCAATGGCCTTGGTGACTGTTTCAAAGAAATCGACCAGGTTTAAGAGGCAGGATCTGCCCTTAACAAAGCTGAACTGTGTAGGATCCAGTGTCTGTAGGTCCCCAATATCTTTATTTATGAGGTCCATGATGATCCTTTCCATAGCTTTACAGACCAAGCTAGTCAGGCTTATGGGGTGATAGTTTCCAGGATCCATTGAGGCACCACCTTTGTGGAGAGGGACCACTGTTGCTGTATGCCACTCTTTGGGTACATATCCTGTAGTAAGGCTGAGATTGAACAGTAGTTTTATGTTTGGGTTTAGCTCTTCTTGGAGTTCATGTAGGACGCAGCCCGGGACACCGTCTGGTCCCAGTGATGCTGTGTTTTTTGCTTTGGAGAGGGCGGCTCTTACCTGAGCATCTGAGATGTCAGGGGGGCAGCACTCTGCTGGGATAGATATTTGCCCTTTTGGTGGGGAGGGGGAGAAGTTTGTGCTGAAGCTGTCAGCTAGGATGTTGGCAATGTCTGTGGGTTCGGTGTATTTTTTGTCATTTTGGACTAATTCTGAGCATATCTGTGAACTCCCACCCAGGTTCCTAACATAACTAAAGAAAGCCATGTGATTATCCTTAGTGTCCTGTGCAATTTTTCTCTCGAAGCTGGCCTTAGACGATTTTATGAGTGCCCGTAGTTTTTTGCTAATACTGATCAGAGATGCCTTCCCTTTTTGGGATTTTGCTCTATCATGTAGTTGCTTCCTCCTTATATTGTATAGTTTGTTTATGGCTGGGGTCCACCAGACAGGACGTCTGCCGTTGGAGGATTGGGTCTTGGTTTTATTTGGGATTGCATGATCCATGCATTCCTGAAGGTGTTCATAGAATGCATTTATAAAGGATTCTACGGTCTGGGCCATATTTTCCACAGGCCCAGGGGCTTTGAAGGATTCCACCTCGGTTTTGAGGAGTGTGAAATTTGCTTTAGAGAAGTTTTTCACTGTGGTTTTCTGGGCAGGGGGTGGGGACGGGATGTGAATATCCAGTGAGATTAGTTTATGGTCTGATCTTACCAGTGAGGGATACACTTCTGGTCTGGAGCATAGAGTCCCCACGTTGGTGATGATCAGGTCCAGTATGTTTTCCCCTCTTGTGGGAGTGGTAACAAGTTGTTCCATAGCATTTTAGTTTATAAATTCTAGGAACCTCTGGGCTAGGGTGTTGGAGCTAGAGTAATGCTCCCAGTCTATGTTTGGGTAGTTGAAGTCACCCAATATAATGGTGTTTGGAGAGACCTTCATATTTTCCAGTGTTCTCAGGAAGGCCGAGTGGGGTTCCTGGGTTTGGAAGGGTGGTCTGTAGCAGGCTATAAACTGGAAGGCAGTTTTACCCACTGTTAGTTGCACATGGATAGTCTCTGATGCTTCGTGCTGTGCCACCAACCTGGAGGTGTGGGTATCTTTGACGAATATTGATACTCCCCTCCTTTTGTGGTTTGGTCCAAGTTTTGGGGCCGAAAAGCATGGTATGAGGTATAACCTGGTAGTGCTGGGGTGCTCTCGGGAGCCTTGAACCAGGTTTCTGTTACTGCACAGATATCGATGTTCTCCATGCTAAGGAGAGTTTCAAGTGCGTGCATCTTGAGGTTTAGACTTCTGGCGTTGAGTAGCATTACTCTTAGTTTCTTATCCCTTGTGATACCTATGGAGGTGGGTTTGTCTTTTGAGGCTTGCCTAAAAAGGCACTATGGGGGTAGCAAGAGCCTTTGCCAATATCCGAAAGCCCAGGGGTGACAGGTGCAAGCCATCCCTAGCATAGCATCGTGGCTTGTCGAGCATGTCATCCCAGGCTGACAGGCATTGGATCCCCTTTGAATGACACCAATACTTAAGCCAATTGTTGAAATTGATCATCTTGTCTTCATATTGTGGCATCATTCTTGGTGAGGGTAAGATGCTACTCAAGGTCAGGGTCACACCGGCCTGGGCTACATGCTCAGAGAGCTCCTCTATGTCGCTTTTCATGTAGTCCAGGGAGGTACGTCTCATGTCATTCACACCAGCATGGAGAATGACTGAGTCATATTTGTACTTGCCTTGGAGTGACCTGAGTGCTCGTGTTATGTGGCGGATCCTAGCACCCGACAGGCAGCTCACCGTGACCTTCTCCTTGCTCAGCCTGGTGAGCAGGACATCAGTGTGCCTGATGATAGAGTCACCTATTACAAGTGTATCAGGTGTGTTGTTTAGCCTTAAGGGCTGTGACTGTTTGGCACCCTGGCTTTGTGAGCTATGTGTTGTACGTGTTTTGTTTTGGGGTAGCGGTTGCTTGGGTGTCCGGTTTTCAGAGTTTGGTGAATTCTGGACTGTTTGTAAGTTACTGTGTTGCCCAGACCTTTCTAAGGTAGAAGGAAGCTTCTCTGTTCATCAGTAAGAGTGGTGAGCTTCGGAATAGCCTATCTATCACTGGAGGAGTGGTTTCAACCCAGAAACTTTAGTTTTATTGGCTGTTTTCGGCTATTTCCATCCCTTTCATCTTTCTGCTTAAAAAAACATTTTTGCACAGTTTTTGCACTTGTAGTACCACAGCAAGAGGCTCCCCTGGGTGTCCTCCAGAATTCTACATCAGCAGAAAATGAAAAGGAGACATTGAGTGGAATAAGTACCTTTGTTTTGCTTTTTCTTGCTTGATATTGCTAGCCGCATTGTTGTGACCACTTTTTTTTTCCTTTGCTACTTATCTGAACTGTTTTTTACCAAATACTTTTTTTAGTTTTTACTTAACATTTTGAAAAAAACAAAAAAACTAAAGAATCCTGTTCCTATACTCATTTCCCCCCTTTCTAGATCTAGTAAAGTCCAGTTTTCAGAGTTAGCTGAAGTCTGTGTTGCCTGTAAGTTCCTGTGTTGCCCAGACCTTTCTAAAATAGAGCGAAGCTTCTCTGTTCATCAGCGAGAGTGGTGAGGTTTGGAACAGCTTATCTGTCACTGAAGGAGTGGTTTACATCCAGAAACTCCAGTTTTATTAGCTGTTTTTCGCTATTTCCATCCCTTTCATTTTTCTGCTTAAAAACCCAATGTCTGCACAGTTTTTGCACTTGTATTACCTCAGCAAGAGGCTGCCTGGGTATCCTCCAGAGTTCTACAGCAGCAGAGAGTGAACAGGAGACTTTGAGTGTATTAAGTACCTCTGATTTGCTTTTTATTGCTTGATATTGCTAGCCACATTGTTGTGACCACTTTTTTATTTCCTTTTCTACTTATCTGAACTTTTTTTTTTACCAAATACTGTTTGCACTTTAAAGTATTCATTTTTAAGTGTTTTTTCATCGGTTTAAATGTAAAAGGCTACATACGCAAGTGTGATAGCCTATTTTCCATGCCAAATGTGTTTATTTGCAGTTTTTGACTTGACATTTTGAATAAAAACAAAAAATCAAAAACAAAAAATCCTATCCCAATACTCACTTCCCAGCTTTCAAAACTTAGTAAAGTTCGGATTTCAGAGTTTGCTTAATTTTGGGCTGTTTGTAAGTTACTGCATTGCCCATACATTTCTAAGATAGAAGGAAGCTTCTCTGTTCATCAGTAAGAGTTGTGAGCTTTGGAACTGCCTATCTGTCACAGGAGGAGTGGTTTCAATCCAGAAACTGTAGTTTTCTTGCAGCCTTAAAATATTTCTATCCCTTTCATCTTTCTACTTAAAAAACAGTTTTTCACAATTTTGGTATTTGTATTACATCATCCCAAGCTTACTAGGGTGCTTTTCAAAGTTTTACAGCAGCAGTTAGCGAAAAAGAGACTTTGAGTGGATTAAGTATCTCTGTTTTGCTTTTTATTGATTGATATTGATAGCTGTATTTTTCCGACCACTTTTTTATTAACTTTGCTATGTATCTGAACTGTTTTTTTTTTACCAAATACTGTTTGTATTTTTAAGTATTTATTTTTTTAAGTGTTTTGTTTTCATCTGTTTAACAGTAAAAGGCTACAGACTCAAGTGTGATAGCCTGTTTTCTATGCTAAATGTGTTTATCTGTATACTTATTTCCCGACTTTTTTGACTAGTAAAGTCCGGTTTTTAGAGTTGTAAGTTCCTGTGTTGTTGAAACCTTTATAAGATAGAAGGAACCTTCTCTGTTCATCAGTGAGAGAGGTGAGATTTGGGAAAGGCTATCTGTCACTGGAGGAGTGGTTTCATCCCAAAAACTGCAGTTTTAGTGGCCATTTTGAGTTATTTCTACCCCTTTCATTTTTCTGTTTAAAAACCCATGTTTGCACAATTTTAATGCTCGTACTACCTGAACAAGAGCCTACTTGGGTGTGCTGCAAGTTCTACAGCAGCAGCAGAGAGTGAAAAGGAGACTTTGAGTGGATTAAGTAACTCTGTTTTGCTTTTTATTGCTTGATATTGCTAGCCGCATTGTTCCGATCGCATTTTTATTAGCTTTGCTACTTATGTGAACTGTTTTCTTTTTTACTAAATACAGTTTGCACTTTAAAGTATTTGTTTTTTAAGTGTTTTTAAGTGTTTTTTCCTCTGTTTAACTGTAAAAGGCTCCACTCTTAAGTGTGATAGCCTATTATCCATGTTAGAAGTGTTTATTTGCTTTTTTGACTTAATGTTTTGAAAAAAAAAAAAAACATAAAAAATGTTGTTCCTATACTCATTTTCCACCTTTCCAAATCTAGTAAAGTCCAGTTTGCAGAATCTGCTGGTCTGTGCTACTTGTAAGTTCCTGTGTTGCCCAGACCTTTCTAAAATAGAGGGAAGCTTCTCTGTTCATTAGTGAGAGGGGTGAGCTTTGGAACAGACTTTCTCTCACTGGAGTTGTTTGAACCCAGAAACTGTAGTTTGATTGGCTGTTTTGGGCTATTTCTATCCCTTTCATCTTTCTGCTTAAAAAACTGTGTTTGCACAGTTTTTGCACTTGTTTTACCTCAGCAAAAGCCTGCCTGGCTGTCCTGCTCAGTTCTAAAGCAGCAGGGAGTGATAACAAAACTTTGAGTGGATTAAGTACCTCTGTTTTGCTTTTCAGTGCTCGATATTGCTAGCCGCATTGTTCCGACCATTTATTTATAAAGTTTGCTACTTATCTGAACTGTTTTTTACCAAATACTCTTTGCACTTTAAAGTATTCATTTTTAAGTGTTTTTCATCTGTTTAACTGTAATAGGCTACATACTCAAGTTCAATAGCCTATTTCCTGTGCTAAATGTGTTTATTTGCTGTTTTTGACTTAACTTTTTGAAAAGAAAGTCCTATCACTATACTCGATTCCCACCGTTCTAATTTAGTAAAGTCCAGTTTTGAGAGTTGGCTGAATGTTGGGCTGTTTGTAAGTTACTGTGTTGCCCATACCTTTCTAAGATAGAAGGAAGCTTCTCTTTTCATCAGTGAGAGGGTTGAGCTTTGGAGCAGTCTAACTATCACTGTAGGAGTGGTTTCAACACAGAATCTCTAGTTTTATTGGCTGTTTTGGGCGATTTCCATCCCTTTCATCTTTCTGATTAAAGACCTACATTTGTACAGTTTTTGCACATGTATTAGCTCAGCAAGAGGCTGCCTGGGTGTCCTCCAGAGTTCTACAGTAGCAGAGAGTGAAAAGGAGACTTTGAGTGTATTAAGTACCTCTGTTTTGCTTTTTATTGCTTGACGTTGCTAGCCACATTGTTCTGACCACTTTTTTATTACCTTTGCTACTTATCTGAATTGTTTTTTACCAAATACTTTTTTTAGTTTTTATTTAACATTTTGAAAAAAACAAAAAAAACTAAAGAATCCTGTTCCTATACTCATTTCCCCCCTTTCTAGATCTAGTAAAGTCCAGTTTTCAGAGTTAGCTGAAGTCTGTGCTGCTTGTAAGTTCCTGTGTTGCCCAGACCTTTCTAAAATAGAGGGAAGCTTCTCTGTTCATCAGCGAGAGTGGTGAGGTTTGGAACAGCTTATCTGTCACTGAAGGAGTGGTTTATATCCAGAAACTCTAGTTTTATTAGCTGTTTTTGGCTATTTCTAACCCTTTCATTTTTCTGCTTAAAAACCCAAGTCTGCACAGTTTTTGCACTTGTATTACCTCAGCAAGAGGCTGCCTGGGTATCCTCCAAAGTTCTACAGCAGCAGAGAGTGAACAGGAGAATTTGTGTGTATTAAGTATCTCTGATTTGCTTTTTATTGCTTGATATTGCTAGCCACATTGTTCTGACCACTTTTTTATTCCCTTTGCTACTTATCTGAACTGTTTTTATACCAAATACTGGTTGCACCTTAAAGTATTTATTTTTAAATTATTTTTTCATCTGCTTAATTGTAAAAGGCTACACACTCAAGTGTGATAGCCTACATTCCATGCTAAATGTGTTTATCTGCTGTTTTTGATTGACTTTTTGAAAAAAAAAAACAAAAACAAAAAATCCTAACCCTATACTCATTTCCCACCTTTCTAGAGCTAGTAAAGTCCGGTTTTCAGAGATTGGTGAATTCTGGGCTGTTTGTAAGTTACTGTGTTTCCCAGAACTTTCTGAGATAGAATGAAACTTCTCTGTTCATCAGTAAGTGTGGTGAGCTTTGGAGCAGCTTATCTGTCACTGGAGGAGTGGTTTCAACCCAGAAACTTTAGTTTAATTGGCTGGTTTATTTCTATCCCTTTCATCTTTCTGTTTAAAAATCCTTGTTTGCACAGTTTTAGTGCTGTACTACCTCAGCAAGAGCCTGCCTAGGTGTCCTGTACGTTCTACAGCAGCAGCAGAGAGTAAAAAGGAGACTTTGAGTGGATTAAGTACTTCTGTTTTGCGTTTTATTGCTTGATATTGCTAGCCACATTGTTCTGACCACTTTTTTATTACCTTTGCTACTTTTCTGAACAGTTTTTTTTTTTTTTTTTACAAAATACTGTTTGCACTTTAAAGTATTTATTTTTTAAGTGTTTTTTTCATCTGCATAATTGTAAAAGGCTGCACACTCTGGAACAGGCTACCCATCTATGTCAAGCAAAGTTCTTCATTAGCACTCTTCAAGAAAAACCTCGATGAGTGGATGGGAAATAGGAAATACACCCTGGGGATCACTTCTGTGTCTCTACTCAACAGTGGCACAGGAAAATAACTTTCTTGGGTGGCGTAAGCCAGGGAACCTTGTTGACTAGGCTTATGTAGGGCCTTGGGCCGATAGCCTAGTACCTACTTATGAACCTATGAACACTCACGTGAGATAGCCTATTTTCCATGCTAAATGTGTTTATTTGCTGTTTTGGACAACTTTTTGAAAAAAAAAAAAATCCTATCCCTATACTCATTTCCCACCTTTCTCGATCTAGTAAAGTCCGGTTTTCAGAGTTTGGTGAATTCTGGGCTGCTTGCAAGTTACTGTGTTGCCCAGACCTTTCAAAGATAGAAGGATGCTTCTCTGTTCATCAGTAAGAGTGGTGAGATTTGGAACAGCCTATCTATCAATGGAGGAGTGGTTTCAACCCAGAAAGTTTAGTTTTGTTGGCTGTTTTGGGCTATTTCCATCCCTTTCATCTTTCTGCTTAAAAAAATGTTTGCACAGTTTTTGCACTTGTAGTACCTCAGCAAGAGGCTGCCTGGGTTTCCTCCAGAGTTCTACATCAGCAGAGAGTGAAAAGGAGACTTTGAGTGGAATAAGTACCTTTGTTTTGCATTTTATTCCTTGATATTGCTAGCCACATTGTTGTGACCACTTTTTTATTTTCTTTGCTACTTATCTGAACTGTTTTTTTTTTTTTACCAAATACTGTTTGCACTTTAAAGTATTCATTTTAAGTGTTTTTTCTTCTGTTTAAATGTAAAAGGCTACATACTCAAGTGTGATAGCCTAATTTCCATGCTAAATGTGTTTATTTGCAGTTTTTGACTTGACATTTTGAAAAAAAAACAAGAAATCAAAAACAAAAAATCCTATCCCAATTCTCGCTTCCCAGCTTTCGAAATCTAGTAAAGTCCGGATTTCAGAGTTTGCTTAATTTTGGGCTGTTTGTAAGTTACTGCATTGCCCATATGTTTCTAAGATAGAAGGAAGTTTCTCTGTTCATCAGTAAGAGTTGTGAGCTTTGGAACTGCCTATCTGTCACAGGAGGAGTGGTTTCAATCTAGAAACTGTAGTTTTCTTGCAGCCTTAAAATATTTCTATCCCTTTCATCTTTCTGCTTAAAAAACAGTGTTTCACAATTTTTGTATTTGTATTACATCATCACAAGCTTACCAGGGTGTTTTTCAAAGTTCTACAGCAGTAGTAAGCGAAAAAGAGACTTTGAGTGGATTAAGTACCTCTGTTTTGCTTTTTATTGATTGATACTGATAGCTGCATTTTTCCGACCACTTTTTTTATTAACTTTGCTACGTATCTGAACTGTTTTATTTTTACCAAATACTGTTTGTATTTTTAAGTATTTTTTTTTAAGTGTTTTTATTCATCTGTTTAACTGTAAAAGGCTACAGACTCAAGTGTGATAGCCTGTTTTCTATGCTAAATGTGTTTATCTGTATACTTATTTCCTGATTTTCTTGACTAGTAAAGTCCGGTTTTCAGAGTTTGTTGAATCCTGGGCTGTTTGTATGTTCCTGTGTTGTTAAGACTTTTATAAGATAGAGGGAACCTTCTCTGTTCATCAGTGAGAGTGGTGAGCTTTGGGAAGGGCTATCTGTCACTGGAGGAGTTGTTTCATCCCAGAAATTGTAGTTTTAGTGGCCATTTTGAGTTATTTCTATCCCTTTCATTTTTCTGTTTAAAAACCCATATTTGCACAATTTTAATGCTCATACTACCTCAACAAGAGCCTTCCTGGGTGTGCTGCAAGTTCTACAGCAGCAGCAGAGAATGAAAAGGAGACCTTGAGTGGATTAAGTAACTCTGTTTTGCTTTTTATTGCTTGATATTGCTAGCTGCATTGTTCCGATCCCATTTGTTTTAGCTTTGCTACTTAAGTGAACTGTTTTCTTTTTTACTAAATACAGTTTGCACTTTAAAGTATTTGTTTTTTAAGTGTTTTTAAGTGTTTTTTCCTCTGTTTAACTGTAAAAGGCTCCACACTCAAGTGTGATAGTCTATTATCCATGTTAGAAGTGTTTATTTGCTTTTTTTGACTTAATGTTTTGAAAAAAAACAAAAAAAAAAAACTAAAAAATTTTGTTCCTATCCTCATTTTCCACCTTTCTAGATCTAGTAAAGTCCAGTTTGCAGAATCTGCTGGTCTATGCTGCTTGTAAGTTCCTGTGTTGCCCAGACCTTTCTAAAATAGAGGGAAGCTTCTCTGTTCATTAGTGAGAGGGGTGAGCTTTGGAACAGACTTTCTCTCACTGGAGGAGTTGTTTGAACCCAGAAACTGTAGTTTGATTGGCTGTTTTGGGCTATTTCTATCCCTTTCATTTTTCTGCTTAAAAACCCACGTCTGCACAGTTTTTGCACTTGTATTACCTCAGCAAGAGGCTGCCTGGGTATCCTCCAGAGTTCTACAGCAGCAGAGAGTGAACAGGAGAATTTGAGTGTATTAAGTACCTCTGATTTGCTTTTTATTGCTTGATATTGCTAGCCACATTGTTCTGACCACTTTTTTATTCCCTTTGCTACTTATTTGAACTGTTTTTATACCAAATACTGGTTGCACTTTAAAGTATTTATTTTTAAATTGTTTTTTTCATCTGCTTAATTGTAAAAGGCTACACACTCAAGTGTGATAGCCTATATTCCATGCTAAATGTGTTTATTTGCTGTTTTTGATTGACTTTTTGAAAAAAAAAAAGTCCTGTCCCTATACTCATTTCCCACCTTTCTAGAGCTAGTAAAGTCTGGTTTTCAGAGATTGGTGAATTCTGGGCTGTTTGTAAGTTACTGTGTTTCCCAGAACTTTCTGAGATAGAATGAAGCTTCTCTGTTCATCAGTAAGTGTGGTGAGCTTTGGAGCAGCCTATCTGTCACTGGAGGAGTGGTTTCAACCCAGAAACTTTAGTTTTATTGGCTGGGTTATTTCTATCCCTTTCATCTTTCTGTTTAAAAATCCTTGTTTGTACAGTTTTAGTGCTGTACTACCTCAGCAAGAGCATGCCTGGGTGTCCTGTAAGTTCTACAGCAGCAGCAGAGAGTGAAAAGGAGACTTTGAGTGGATTAAGTACCTCTGTTTTGCTTTTTATTGCTTGATATTGCTAGCTGCATTGTTCTGACCACTTTTTTATTACCTTTGCTACTTCTCTGAACTGTTTTTTTTTTTCAAAATACTGTTTGCACTTTACAGTATTTATTTTTTAAGTGTTTTTTCATCTGCATAATTGTAAAAGGCTGCACACTCTGGAACATGCTACCCATCTATGTCAAGCAAAGTTCTTCATTAGCACTCTTCAAGAAAAATCTCGATGAGCGGATGGGAAATAGGAAATACACCCTGGGGATCACTTCTGTGTCTCTGCTCGACAGTGGCACAGGAAAATAACTTTCTTGGGTGGCGTAAGCCAGGGAACCTTGTTGGCTAGACTTATGTAGGACCTTGGGCCGATAGCCTAGTACCTACTTATGAACCTATGAACACTCATGTGTGATAGCCTGTTTCCATGCTAAATGTGTTTATTTTCTGTTTTCGATAACTTTTTGAAAAAAAAAAAAAAAACAAAAACAAAAAATCCTATCCCTATACTCATTTCCCATTTTTCTCGATCTAGTAAAGTCCGGTTTTCAAAGTTTGGTGAATTCTGGGCTGCTTGTAAGTTACTGTGTTTCCCAGACCTTTCTAAGATAGAAGGACACTTCTCTGTTCATCAGTAAGAGCGGTGAGCTTTGGAACAGCCTATCTATCACTGGAGGAGTGATTTCAACCCAGAAACTTTAGTTTTATCGGCTGTTTTGGGCTATTTCCATCCCTTTAATCTTTCTGCTTAAAAAAAACGTTTGCACAGTTTTTGCGCTTGTAGTACCTCAGCAAGAGGCTGCCTGGGTGTCCTCCGGAGTTCTACAGCAGCAGAGAGTGAAAAGGAGACTTTGAGTGGAATAAATACCTTTGTTTTTCTTTTTCTTGCTTGATATTGCTAGCCACATTGTTGTGACCACTTTTTTATTTCCTTTTCTACTTATCTCAACTTTTTTTTTTTTTTTACCAAATACTGTTTGCACTTTAAAGTATTCATATTTAAGTGTTTTTTATCTGTTTAAATGTAAAAGGCTACATACTCAAGTGTGATAGCCTATTTTCCATGCCAAATGTGTTTATTTGCAGTTTTTGACTTGACATTTTGAATAAAAACAAAAAATCAAAAACAAAAAATCCTATCCCAATACTCACTTCCCAGCTTTCAAAACTTAGTAAAGTTCGGATTTCAGAGTTTGCTTAATTTTGGGCTGTTTGTAAGTTACTGCATTGCCCATACATTTCTAAGATAGAAGGAAGCTTCTCTGTTCATCAGTAAGAGTTGTGAGCTTTGGAACTGCCTATCTGTCACAGGAGGAGTGGTTTCAATCCAGAAACTGTAGTTTTCTTGCAGCCTTAAAATATTTCTATCCCTTTCATCTTTCTACTTAAAAAACAGTTTTTCACAATTTTGGTATTTGTATTACATCATCCCAAGCTTACCAGGGTGCTTTTCAAAGTTTTACAGCAGCAGTTAGTGAAAAAGAGACTTTGAGTGGATTAAGTATCTCTGTTTTGCTTTTTATTGATTGATATTGATAGCTGTATTTTTCCGACCACTTTTTTATTAACTTTGCTATGTATCTGAACTGTTTTTTTTTTTTTACCAAATACTGTTTGTATTTTTAAGTATTTATTTTTTTAAGTGTTTTGTTTTCATCTGTTTAACAGTAAAAGGCTACAGACTCAAGTGTGATAGCCTGTTTTCTATGCTAAAATGTGTTTATCTGTATACTTATTTCCCGACTTTTTTGACTAGTAAAGTCAGAGTTTGCTGAATCCGGGGGCTGTTTGTAAGTTCCTGTGTTGTCGAAACCTTTATAAGATAGAAGGAACCTTCTCTGTTCATCAGTGAGAGAGGTGAGCTTTGGGAAAGGCTATCTGTCACTGGAGGAGTGGTTTCATCCCAAAAACTGTAGTTTTAGTGGCCATTTTGAGTTATTTCTACCCTTTCATTTTTCTGTTTAAAAACCCATGTTTGCACAATTTTAATGCTCGTACTACCTGAACAAGAGCCTACCTGGGTGTGCTGCAAGTTCTACAGCAGCAGCAGAGAGTGAAAAGGAGACTTTGAGTGGATTAAGTAACTCTGTTTTGCTTTTTATTGCTTGATATTTTATTTATTATTTTATTTTACATTTGTTAACCGGGCTAGTCTGGCTGGATACATGTCCATTTTCAGCAGAGGCCCGAGGAGAAAAGCTCCACTATCAGACTAAGACATTACAGAGTTTGTAGTCACTAAATAAACTAACTATACAAATAAAACTAATATAATAAGGCAAAAACAAATGCATATACATTTTTCTTATACAAAACTGACTAGATGACAATCTAAATTCAGACAGGGGGCTGAGCAGAAAAGCTTCAGTATCATATAAAAAGTAATTTGATGTTAAAAAATTTAACTAGTGGGTAGTCATGACAACAAGTAGGTATTGGCTGAAAGCATGAAAAAGGTTCATCTAAAGTGTCTAATAAGCAGGTTAGTAGAGTAACAGAATAAAATATAGTTGGAGTATAGGAAAGGCAAAAATGGAGTAAAAAGACTGTTGACAGAAATACAGTTTCTGTTAGGTACTGATATTATGGACTGAGTAAGGCTATAGCGCAGATAGTAGGAAGAGTAAAGTAAAGGGGGGGGAAACATAAAAAACATAGATAGTGTGAAATGCTGGAGGTAGTAGGATTAAAGGAGGACAGAATGAAGAAGCAAGAGGCAGAATATCAGCATGGTCAGAGGGGGAGTCTAACAGTTGTTAGAACTAAAGAGTGATGGTGCAATAAATGGGACAGTGGAGACAGTTTAAGTAGGAACAGAAGAGCAAAAGTACACAGGAGCGGACTAGGGAGAGTGAAAAATTTACTGAGGTCAGTCAGGGTTGGAGCAGGGGCATAGCCAGTGAGTTAGTAGGTGAGTTTTTATCTGTTTTCTGAAAAGATGACATGAACTTAGGGAGGTCAGTTCTGGGGGAAGTTTATTCCAAATAGAACCAACAGTGTTTGCAAATAAGGAATCACCTGATTTATTATGAGATTTCAAAGTAGTAACTAGTAGCCTATTGGCTGATCTAAGTGTAGTGAGATTTTTGTAAGGTGTGAATATTGCTAGCCGCATTGTTCCGATCGCATTTTTATTAGCTTTGCTACTTATGTGAACTGTTTTCTTTTTTACTAAATACAGTTTGCACTTTAAAGTATTTGTTTTTTAAGTGTTTTAAGTGTTTTTTCCTCTGTTTAACTGTAAAAGGCTCCACACTCAAGTGTGATAGCCTATTATCCATGTTAGAAGTGTTTATTTGCTTTTTTGACTTAATGTTTTGAAAAAAACAAAAAAAAACCTAAAAAATGTTGTTCCTATACTCATTTTCCACCTTTCCAGATCTAGTAAAGTCCAGTTTGCAGAATCTGCTGGTCTGTGCTGCTTGTAAGTTCCTGTGTTGCCCAGACCTTTCTAAAATAGAGGGAAGCTTCTCTGTTCATTAGTGAGAGGGGTGAGCTTTGGAACAGACTTTCTCTCACTGGAGGAGTTGTTTGAACCCAGAAACTCTAGTTTGATTGGCTGTTTTGGGCTATTTCTATCCCTTTCATCTTTCTGCTTAAAAAACTGTGTTTGCACAGTTTTTGCACTTGTTTTACCTCAGCAAAAGCCTGCCTGGCTGTTCTGCTCAGTTCTAAAGCAGCAGGGAGTGATAACAAATCTTTGAGTGGATTAAGTACCTCTGTTTTGCTTTTCAGTGCTCGATATTGCTAGCCGCATTGTTCCGACCATTTTTTTATAAAGTTTGCTACTTATCTGAACTGTTTTTTACCAAATACTCTTTGCACTTTAAAATATTCATTTTTAAGTGTTTTTCATCTGTTTAATTGTAATAGGCTACATACTCAAGTTCGATAGCCTATTTTCTGTGCTAAATGTGTTTATTTGCTGTTTTTGACTTAACTTTTTGAAAAGAAAGTCCTATCACTATACTCGATTCCCAACTTTTTAATTTAGTAAAGTCCAGTTTTGAGAGTTGGCTGAATTTTGGGCTGTTTGTAAGTTACTGTGTTGCCCATACCTTTCTAAGATAGAAGGAAGCTTCTCTTTTCATCAGTGAGAGGGTTGAGCTTTGGAGCAGTCTAACTGTCACTGGAGGAGTGGTTTCAACACAGAATCTCTAGTTTTATTGGCTGTTTTGGGCGATTTCCATCTCTTTCATCTTTCTGATTAAAGACCTACATTTGTACAGTTTTTGCACATGTATTACCTCAGCAAGATGCTGCCTGGGTGTCCTCCAGAGTTCTACAGTAGCAGAGAGTGAAAAGGAGACTTTGAGTGTATTAAGTACCTCTGTTTTGCTTTATATTGCTTGACGTTGCTAGCCGCATTGTTCTGACCACTTTTTTATTACCTTTGCTACTTATCTGAACTGTTTTTTACCAAATACTTTTTTTAGTTATTACTTAACATTTTGAAAAAAACAAAAAAACTAAAGAATCCTGTTCCTATACTCATTTCCCCCCTTTCTAGATCTAGTAAAGTCCAGTTTTCAGAGTTAGCTGAAGTCTGTGCTGCTTATAAGTTCCTGTGTTGCCCAGACCTTTCTAAAATAGAGGGAAGCTTCTCTGTTCATCAGCGAGAGTGGTGAGGTTTGGAACAGCTTATCTGTCACTGATGGAGTGGTTTATATCCAGAAACTCTAGTTTTATTAGCTGTTTTTGGCTATTTCCAACCCTTTCATTTTTCTGCTTAAAAACCCAAGTCTGCACAGTTTTTGCACTTGTATTACCTCAGCAAGAGGCTGCCTGGGTATCCTCCAAAGTTCTACAGCAGCAGAGACTGAACAGGAGAATTTGAGTGTATTAAGTACCTCTGATTTGCTTTTTATTGCTTGATATTGCTAGCCACATTGTTCTGACAACTTTTTTATTCCCTTTGCTACTTATCTGAACTGTTTTTATACCAAATACTGGTTGCACTTTAAAGTATTTATTTTTAAATTGTTTTTTCATCTGCTTAATTGTAAAAGGCTATACACTCAAGTGTGATAGCCAATATTCCATGCTAAATGTGTTTATTTGCTGTTTTTGATTGACTTTTTGAAAAAAAAAACAAAAACAAAAAATCCTATCCTATACTCATTTCCCACCTTTCTAGAGCTAGTAAAGTCTGGTTTTCAGAGATTGGTGAATTCTGGGCTGTTTGTAAGTTACTGTGTTTCCCAGAACTTTCTGAGATAGAATGAAGCTTCTCTGTTCATCAGTAAGTGTGGTGAGCTTTGGAGCAGCCTATCTGTCACTGGAGGAGTGGTTTCAACCCAGAAACTTTAGTTTTATTGGCTGGGTTATTTCTATCCCTTTAATCTTTCTGTTTAAAAATCCTTGTTTGCACAGTTTTAGTGCTGTACTACCTCAGCAAAAGCCTGCCTGGGTGTCCTGTACGTTCTACAGCAGCAGCAGAGAGTGAAAAGGAGACTTTGAGTGGATTAAGTACCTCTGTTTTGCTTTTTATTGTTGATATTGCTAGCCACATTGTTCTGACCACTTTTTTATTACCTTTGCTACTTGTCTGAACAGTTTTTTTTTTTTTTACAAAATACTGTTTGCACTTTAAATTATTTATTTTTTAAGTGTTTTTTCATCTGCATAATTGTAAAAGGCTGCACACTCTGGAACAGGCTACCCATCTATGTCAAGCAAAGTTCTTCATTAGCACTCTTCAAGAAAAATCTCGATGAGTGGATGGGAAATAGGAAATACACCCTGGGGATCACTTCTGTGTCTCTACTCAACAGTGGCACAGGAAAATAACTTTCTTGGGTGGCGTAAGCCAGGGAACCTTGTTGGCTAGGCTTATGTAGGGCCTTGGGCCGATAGCCTAGTACCTACTTATGAACCTATGAACACTCAAGTATGATAGCCTATTTTCCATGCTAAATGTGTTTATTTGCTGTTTTTGACAACTTTTTGAAAAAAAAAAAAACAAAAACAAAAAATCCTATCCCTATACTCATTTCCCACCTTTCTCGATCTAGTAAAGTCCGGTTTTCAGAGTTTGGTGAATTCTGGGCTGCTTGCAAGTTACTGTGTTGCCCAGACTTTCTAAGATAGAAGGACGCTTCTCTGTTCATCAGTAAGAGTGGTGAGCTTTGGAACAGCCTATCTATCATTGGAGGAGTGGTTTCAACCCAGAAACTTTAGTTTTATATGCTGTTTTGGGCTATTTCCATCACTTTCATCTTTCTGCTTAAAAAAAACGTTTGCACAGTTTTTGCACTTGTAGTACCTCAGCAAGAGGCTGCCTGAGTGTCCTCCAGAGTTCTACAGTAGCAGAGAGTGAAAAGGAGACTTTGAGTGGAATAAGTGCCTTTGTTTTGCTTTTTCTTGCTTGATATTGCTAGCCACATTGTTGTGACCACTTTTTTATTTCCTTTGCTACTTATCTGAACTTTTTTTTTTTTTACCGAATACTGTTTGCACTTTAAAGTATTCATTTTTAAGTGTTTTTTCATCTGTTTAAATGTAAAAGGCTACATACTCAAGTGTGATAGCCTATTTTCCATGCTAAATGTGTTTATTTGCAGTTTTTGACTTGACATTTTGAATAAAAACAAAAAAATCAAAAACAAAAAATCCTATCCCAATACTCGCCTTCCAGCTTTCAAAATCTAGTAAAGTTCGGCTTTCAGAGTTTGCTTAATTTTGGGCTGTTTGTAAGTTACTGCATTGCCCATACATTTCTAAGATAGAAGGAAGCTTCTCTGTTCATCAGTAAGAGTTGTGAGCTTTGGAACTGCCTATCTGTCACAGGAGGAGTGGTTTCAATCCAGAAACTGTAGTTTTCTTGCAGCCTTAAAATATTTCTATCCCTTTCATCTTTCTGCTTAAAAAACAGTTTTTCACAATTTTGGTATTTGTATTACATCATCCCAAGCTTACCAGGGTGTTTTTCAAAGTTCTACAGCAGCAGTTAGTGAAAAAGAGACTTTGAGTGGATTAAGTATCTCTGTTTTACTTTTTATTGATTGATATTGATAGCTGTATTTTTCCGACCACTTTTTTATTAACTTTGCTACGTATCTGAACTGTTTTTTTTTTTTTACCAAATACTGTTTGTATTTTTAAGTATTTATTTTTTTAAGTGTTTTGTTTTCATCTGTTTAAGTGTAAAAGGCTACAGACTCAAGTGTGATTGCCTGTTTTCTATGATAAATGTGTTTATCTGTATACTTATTTCCCGACTTTTTTGACTATTAAAATCCAGTTTTCAGAGTTTGCTGAATCCTGGGCTGTTTGTAAGTTCCTGTGTTGTCCAGACCTTTATAAGATAGAGGGAACCTTCTCTGTTCATCAGTGAGAGTGGTGAGCTTTGGGGAAGGCTATCTGTCACTGGAGGAGTGGTTTCATCCCAGAAACTGTAGTTTTAGTGGCCATTTTGAGTTATTTCTATCCCTTTCATTTTTCTGTTTAAAAACCCATGTTTGCACAATTTTAATGCTCGTACTACCTCAACAAGAGCCTACCTGGGTGTGCTGCAAGTTCTACATCAGCAGCAGAGAGTGAAAAGGAGACTTTGAGTGGATTAAGTAACTCTGTTTTGCTTTTTATTGCTTGATATTGCTAGCCGCATTGTTCCGATCGCATTTTTATTAGCTTTGCTACTTATGTGAACTGTTTTATTTTTTACTAAATACAGTTTGCACTTTAAAGTATTTGTTTTTTAAGTGTTTTAAGTGTTTTTTCCTCTGTTTAACTGTAAAAGGCTCCACACTCAAGTGTGATAGCCTATTATCCATGTTAGAAGTGTTTGTTTGCTTTTGTGACTTAATGTTTTGAAAACAAACAAACAAAAAAAAAAACTAAAAAATTTTGTTCCCATACTCATTTTCCACCTTTCTAGATCTAGTAAAGTCCAGTTTGCAGAATCTGCTGGTCTGTGCTGCTTGTAAGTTCCTGTGTTGCCCAGACCTTTCTAAAATAGAGGAAAGCTTCTCTGTTCATTAGTGAGAGTAGTGAGCTTTGGAACAGACTTTCTATAACTGGAGGAGTTGTTTGAACCGAGAAACTGTAGTTTGATTGGCTGTTTTGGGCTATTTCTATCCCTTTCATCTTTCTGCTTAAAGAACTATGTTTGCACAGTTTTTGCACTTGTTTTACCTCAGCAAAAGCCTGCCTGGCTGTCCTGCTCAGTTCTAAAGCAGCAGGGAGTGATAACAAAACTTTGAGTGGATTAAGTACCTCTGTTTTGCTTTTCAGTGCTCGATATTGCTAGCCGCATTGCTCCGACCACTTTTTTATAAAGTTTGCTACTTATCTGAACTGTTTTTTTACCAAATACTCTTTGCACTTTAAAGTATTCATTTTTAAGTGTTTTTCATCTGTTTAACTGTAATAGGCTACATACTCAAGTTTGATAGCCTATTTTATGTGCTAAATGTGTTTATTTGCTGTTTTTGACTTAACTTTTTGAAAAAAAGTTCTATCACTATACTCGATTCCCACCTTTCTAATTTAGTAAAGTCCAGTTTTGAGAGTTTGCTGAATTTTGGGCTGTTTGTAAGTTACTGTGTTGCCCATACCTTTCTAAGATAGAAGGAAGCTTCACTGTTCATCAGTGAGAGGGTTGAGCTTTGAAACAGTCTATCTGTCACTGGAGGAGTGGTTTCAACCCAGAATCTCTAGTTTTATTGGCTGTTTTGGGCTATTTCCATCCCTTTCATCTTTCTGCTTAAAAACCCACATTTGTACAGTGTTTGCACTTGTAATACCTCAGCAAGAGGCTGCCTGGGTATCCTCCAAAGTTCTACAGCAGCAGAGAGTGAACAGGAGAATTTGAGTGTATTAAGTACCTCTGATTTGCTTTTTATTGCTTGATATTGCTAGCCACATTGTTCTGACCACTTTTTTATTCCCTTTGCTACTTATCTGAACTGTTTTTATACCAAATACTGGTTGCACTTTAAAGTATTTATTTTTAAATTGTTTTTTCATCTGCTTAATTGTAAAAGGCTACACACTCAAGTGTGATAGCCTATATTCCATGCTAAATGTGTTTATTTGCTGTTTTTGATTGACTTTTTGAAAAAAAAAACAAAAACAAAAAATCCTATCCCTATACTCATTTCCCACCTTTCTAGAGCTAGTAAAGTCTGGTTTTCAGAGATTGGTGAATTCTGGGCTGTTTGTAAGTTACTGTGTTTCCCAGAACTTTCTGAGATAGAATGAAGCTTCTCTGTTCATCAGTAAGTTTGGTGAGCTTTGGAGCAGCCTATCTGTCACTGGAGGAGTGGTTTCAACCCAGAAACTTTAGTTTTATTGGCTGGGTTATTTCTATCCCTTTAATCTTTCTGTTTAAAAATCCTTGTTTGCACAGTTTTAGTGCTGTACTACCTCAGCAAGAGCCTGTCTGGGTGTCCTGTACGTTCTACAGCAGCAGCAGAGAGTGAAAAGGAGACTTTGAGTGGATTAAGTACCTCTGTTTTGCTTTTTATTGTTGATATTGCTAGCCACATTGTTCTGACCACTTTTTTATTACCTTTGCTACTTGTCTGAACAGTTTTTTTTTTTTTACAAAATACTGTTTGCACTTTAAATTATTTATTTTTTAAGTGTTTTTTCATCTGCATAATTGTAAAAGGCTGCACACTCTGGAACAGGCTACCCATCTATGTCAAGCAAAGTTCTTCATTAGCACTCTTCAAGAAAAATCTCGATGAGTGGATGGGAAATAGGAAATACATCCTGGGGATCACTTCAGTGCCTCTACTTGACAGTGGCACAGGAAAATAACTTTCTTGGGTGGCGTAAGCCAGGGAACCTTGTTGGCTAGGCTTATGTAAGGCCTTGGGCTGATAGACTAGTACCTACTTATGAACCTATGAACACTCAAGTGTGATAGCCTATTTTCCATGCTAAATGTGTTTATTTGCTGTTTTTGACAACTTTTTGAAAAAAAACCCCCACAAAAACAAAAAATCCTATCCCTATACTCATTTCCCACCTTTCTCGATCTAGTAAAGTCCGGTTTTCAGAGTTTGGTGAATTCTGGGCTGCTTGTAAGTTACTGTGTTGCCCAGACCTTTCTAAGATAGAAGGACGCTTCTCTGTTCATCAGTAAGAGTGGTGAGCTTTGGAACAGCCTATCTATCACTGGAGGAGTGTTTTCAACCCAGAAACTTTAGTTTTATTGGCTGTTTTGGGCTATTTCCATCCCTTTCATCTTTCTGCTTAAAAAAAAACGTTTGCACAGTTTTTGCACTTGTAATACCTCAGCAAGAGGCTGCCTGAGTGTCCTCCGGAGTTCTACAGCAGCAGAGAGTGAAAAGGAGACTTTGAGTGGAATACGTACCTTTGTTTTGCTTTTTCTTGCTTGATATTGCTAGCCACATTGTTGTGACCACTTTTTTATTTCCTTTGCTACTTATCTGAATTTTTTTTTTTTTTACCAAATACTGTTTGCACTTTAAAGTATTCATTTTTAAGTGTTTTTTTCATCTGTTTAAATGTAAAAGGCTACATACTCAAGTGTGATAGCCTATTTTCCATGCTAAATGTGTTTATTTGCAGTTTTTGACTTGACATTTTGAATAAAAACAAAAAAATCAAAAACAAAAAATCCTATCCCAATACTCGCCTTCCAGCTTTCAAAATCTAGTAAAGTTCGGCTTTCAGAGTTTGCTTAATTTTGGGCTGTTTGTAAGTTACTGCATTGCCCATACATTTCTAAGATAGAAGGAAGCTTCTCTGTTCATCAGTAAGAGTTGTGAGCTTTGGAACTGCCTATCTGTCACAGGAGGAGTGGTTTCAATCCAGAAACTGTAGTTTTCTTGCAGCCTTAAAATATTTCTATCCCTTTCATCTTTCTGCTTAAAAAACAGTTTTTCACAATTTTGGTATTTGTATTACATCATCCCAAGCTTACCAGGGTGTTTTTCAAAGTTCTACAGCAGCAGTTAGTGAAAAAGAGACTTTGAGTGGATTAAGTATCTCTGTTTTACTTTTTATTGATTGATATTGATAGCTGTATTTTTCCGACCACTTTTTTATTAACTTTGCTACGTATCTGAACTGTTTTTTTTTTTTACCAAATACTGTTTGTATTTTTAAGTATTTATTTTTTTAAGTGTTTTGTTTTCATCTGTTTAAGTGTAAAAGGCTACAGACTCAAGTGTGATTGCCTGTTTTCTATGATAAATGTGTTTATCTGTATACTTATTTCCCGACTTTTTTGACTATTAAAATCCGGTTTTCAGAGTTTGCTGAATCCTGGGCTGTTTGTAAGTTCCTGTGTTGTCCAGACCTTTATAAGATAGAGGGAACCTTCTCTGTTCATCAGTGAGAGTGGTGAGCTTTGGGGAAGGCTATCTGTCACTGGAGGAGTGGTTTCATCCCAGAAACTGTAGTTTTAGTGGCCATTTTGAGTTATTTCTATCCCTTTCATTTTTCTGTTTAAAAACCCATGTTTGCACAATTTTAATGCTCGTACTACCTCAACAAGAGCCTACCTGGGTGTGCTGCAAGTTCTACATCAGCAGCAGAGAGTGAAAAGGAGACTTTGAGTGGATTAAGTAACTCTGTTTTGCTTTTTATTGCTTGATATTGCTAGCCGCATTGTTCCGATCGCATTTTTATTAGCTTTGCTACTTATGTGAACTGTTTTATTTTTTACTAAATACAGTTTGCACTTTAAAGTATTTGTTTTTTAAGTGTTTTAAGTGTTTTTTTCCTCTGTTTAACTGTAAAAGGCTCCACACTCAAGTGCAATAGCCTACTATCCATGTTAGAAGTGTTTATTTACTTTTTTGACTTGATGTTTTGAAAAAAAAACAAAAAAAAACTAAAAAATGCTGTTCCTATACTCATTTTCCACCTTTCTACATCTAGCGAAGTCCAGTTTTCAGAATCTGCTGGTCTGTGCTGCTTGTACGTTCGTGTGTTGCCCAGATCTTTCTAAAATAGAGGGAAGCTTATCTGTTCATTAGTGAGAGTGGTGAGCTTTGGAACATACTTTCTCTCACTGGAGGAGTTGTTTCAACCCAGAAACTGTAGTTTTATTGGCTGTTTTGGGTTATTTCTATCACTTTCATCTTTCTGTTTAAAAATCCTTGTTTGCACTGTTTTAGTACTGTACTACCTCAGCAAGAGCCTGCCTGGGTTTCCTGTAAGTTCTACAGCAGCAGCAGAGAGTGAAAAGGAGACTTTGAGTGGATTAAGTGAATCTGTTTTGCTTTTTATTGCTTGATATTGCTAGCCACATTGTTCTGACCACATTTTTATTAGCTTTACTACTTATGTGGATTGTTGTTTTTACTAAATACTGTTTGCACTTTAAAGTATTCGTTTTTTAATTGTTTTTTCATCTGTTTAACTGTAAAAGGCTCCACACTCAAGTGTGATAGCCTATTATTCATGTTAGAAGTGTTTATTTGCTTTTATGACTTTTTGAAAAAAACAAAAAAACTAAAAAAATCTGTTCCTATACTCATTTTCCACCTTTCTAGATCTAGTAAAGTCCAGTTTTCAGAATTTGCTGGTCTGTGCTGCTTGTACGTTCCTGTGTTGCCCAGACCTTTCTAAAATAGAGGGAAGCTTCTCTGTTCATCTGTGAGAGTGGTGAGCTTTGGAACAGACTTTCTCTCACTGGAGGAGTTATTTTAACCTGGAAACTGTAGTTTGATTGGCTGTTTTGGGCTATTTCTATCCCTTTCATCTTTCTGCTTAAAAACCTGTGATTGCACAGTTTTTGCACTTGTTTTACCTCAGCAAAAGCCTGCCTGGCTGTCCTGCTCAGTTCTAAAGCAGCAGGGAGTGATAACAAAACTTTGAGTGGATTAAGTACCTCTGTTTTGCTTTTCAGTGCTCGATATTGTTGGCCGCATTGTTCCGACCACTTTTTTATAAAGTTTGCTACTTATCTGAACTGTTTTTTACCAAATACTCTTTGCACTTTAAAGTATTCATTTTTAAGTGTTTTTCATCTGTTTAACTGTAATAGGCTACATACTCAAGTTCGATAGCCTATTTTCTGTACTAAATGTGTTTATTTGCTGTTTTTGACATAACTTTTTGAAAAGAAAGTCCTATCACTATACTCGATTCCCACCTTTCTAATTTAATAATCAAAAATATGTCTTATGCTGCCCGACTGAAAGAACTCCAGCTTTATTCAGTCTCATACCGCTTGCTCAGAGGTGACCTGTGCCTGACATATAAGGCCATGTCAAACCCAGATTTGATGAATATGCTTCACCTCAAAAAATCTAGATCCCTCAGAACCACAAGGGCGGGAGACTTAAACCTTGAGACGGTTATAAATAGAACGTGCTGGAGGGACAGATTCATCACCCAGAGACTCCCTATGCTGTGGAACAAAATCCCGGTACATGTGAGGCAGAGCACCTCGCTGGCCTTGTTCAAGAGGAATCTTGACCAATGGATGGGAGATCGCAGATATACCCCAGGGATTACTTCAGTGTCACTGCTTGACAGAGGCACAGAAAAATGATAGGCATAGTTTTTATTCAAACTAAAGGGGTGGCGAAAGCCACATAACTATGGGCTAGGCTTATAAATGCCGTTGGGCAGATAGCCTAGTATGAACCTATGAACCTATGAACCTATGAACCTATAATAAAGTTCAGTTTTGAGAGTTTGCTGAATTCTGGGCTGTTTGTAAGTTACTGTGTTGCCCATAACTTTCTAAGATAGAAGGAAACTTCTCTTTTCATCAGTGAGAGGGTTGAGCTTTGGAACAGTCTAACTGTCACTGGAGGAGTGGTTTCAACACAGAATCTCTAGTTTTATTGGCTGTTTTGGGCGATTTCCATCCCTTTCATCTTTCTGATTAAAGACCTACATTTGTACAGTTTTTGCACATGTATTACCTCAGCAAGAGGCTGCCTGGGTATCCTCCAGAGTTCTACAGCAGCAGAGAGTGAACAGGAGACTTTGAGTGTATTAAGTACCTCTGATTTGCTTTTTATTGCTTGATATTGCTAGCCACATTGTTCTGACCACTTTTTTATTCTCTTTGCTACTTATCTGAACTGTTTTTATACCAAATACTGGTTGCACTTTAAAGTATTTATTTTTAAATAGTTTTTTCATCTGCTTAATTGTAAAAGGCTACACACTCAAGTGTGATAGCTTATATTCCATGCTAAATGTGTTTATTTGCTGTTTTTGATTGACTTTTTGAAAAAAAAAAAACAAAAACAAAAAATCCTATCCCTATACTCATTTCTACCTTTCTAGAGCTAGTAAAGTCCGGTTTTCAGAGATTGATGAATTTTGGGCTGTTTGTAAGTTACTGTGTTGCCCAGAACTTTCTGAGATAGAATGAAGCTTCTCTGTTCATCAGTAAGTGTGGTGAGCTTTGGAGCAGCCTATCTGTCACTGGAGGAGTGGTTTCAACCCAGAAACTTTAGTTTTATTGGCTGGGTTATTTCTATCTCTTTCATCTTTCTGTTTAAAAATCCTTGTTTGCACAGTTTTAGTGCTGTACTACCTCAGCAAGAGCCTGCCTGGGTGTCCTGTAAGTTCTACAGCAGCAGCAGAGAGTGAAAAGAAGACTTTGAGTGGATTAAATACCTCTGTTTTGCTTTTTATTGCTTGATATTGCTAGCCGCATTGTTCTGACCACTTTTTTATTACCTTTGCTACTTCTCTGAACTGTTTTTTTTTTTTTACAAAATACTGTTTGCACTTTAAAGTATTTATTTTTTAAGTGTTTTTTTCAAATGCATAATTGTAAAAGGCTGCACACTCTGGAACAGGCTACCCATCTATGTCAAACAAAGTTCTTCATTAGCACTCTTCAAGAAAAATCTCGATGAGTGGATGGGAAATAGGAAATACACCCCGGGGATCACTTCTGTGTCTCTGCTCGACAGTGGCACAGGAAAATAACTTTCTTGGGTGGCGTGAGCCAGGGAACCTTGTTGGCTAGGCTTATATAGGGCCTTGGGCCGATAGCCTAGTACCTACTTATGAACCTATGAACACTCAAGTGTGATAGCCTATTTTCCATGCTAAATGTGTTTATTTGCTGTTTTTGACAACTTTTTGAAAAAAACAAAAAACAAAAAAAAAAACCTATCCCTATACTCATTTCCCACATTTCTCGGATCTAGTAAAGTCCAGTTTTCAGAGTTTGGTGAATTCTGGGCTGCTTGTAAGTTACTGTGTTGCCCAGACCTTTCTAAGATAGAAGGATGCTTCTCTGTTCATCAGTAAGAGTGGTGAGCTTTGGAACAGCCTATCTATCACTGGAGGAGTGGTTTCAACCCAGAAACTTTAGTTTTATTGGCTGTTTTGGGCTATTTCCATCCCTTTCATTTTTCTGCTTAAAAAAAAAAACGTTTGCACAGTTTTTGCACTTGTAGTACCTCAGCAAGAGGCTGCCTGGGTGTCCTCCAGAGTTCTACAGCAGCAGAGAGTGAAAAGGAGACTTTGAGTGGAATAAGAATCTTTATTTTGCTTTTTCTTGCTTGATATTGCTAGCCACATTGTTGTGACCACTTTTTTATTTCCTTTGCTACTTATCTGAACTGTTTTTTTTTTACCAAATACTGTTTGCACTTTAAAGTATTCATTTTTAAGTGTTTTTTCATCTGTTTAAATGTAAAAGGCTACATACTCAAGTGTGATAGCCTATTTTCCATGCTAAATGTGTTTATTTGCAGTTTTTGACTTGACATTTTGAATAAAAACAAAAAATCAAAAACAAAAAATCCTATCCCAATACTCGCTTCCCAGCTTTCAAAACCTAGTAAAGTTCGGATTTCAGAGTTTGCTTAATTTTGGGCTGTTTGTAAGTTACTGCATTGCTCATACACTTCTAAGATAGACGGAAGCTTCTCTGTTCATCAGTAAGAGTTGTGAGCTTTGGAACTGCCTATCTGTCACAGGAGGAGTGGTTTCAATCCAGAAACTGTAGTTTTCTTGCAGCCTTAAAATATTTCTATCCCTTTCATCTTTCTGCTTAAAAAACAGTTTTTCACAATTTTGGTATTTGTATTACATCATCCCAAGCTTACCAGGGTGTTTTTCAAAGTTCTACAGCAGCAGTTAGCGAAAAAGAGACTTTGAGTGGATTAAGTATCTCTGTTTTGCTTTTTATTGATTGATATTGATAGCTGTATTTTTCCGACCACTTTTTTATTAACTTTGCTACGTATCTGAACTGATTTTTTTACCAAATACTGTTTGTATTTTTAAGTATTTATATTTTTAAGTGTTTTTTTTTCATCTGTTTAACTGTAAAAGGCTACAGACTCAAGTGTGATAGCCTGTTTTCTATGCTAAATGTGTTTATCTGTATACTTATTTCCCGACTTTTTTGACTAGTAAAGTCCGGTTTTCAGAGTTTGCTGAATCCTGGGCTGTTTGTAAGTTCCTGTGTTGTCCAGACCTTTATAAGATAGAGGGAACCTTCTCTGTTCATCAGTGAGAGTGGTGAGCTTTGGAAAAGCCTATCTGTCACTGGAGGAGTGGTTTCATCCCAGAAACTGTAGTTTTAGTGGCCATTTTGAGTTATTTCTATCCCTTTCATTTTTCTGTTTAAAAACCCAGGTTTGCACAATTTTAATGCTCGTACTACCTCAACAAGAGCCTACCTGGGTGTGCTGCAAGTTCTACAGCAGCAGCAGAGAGTGAAAAGGAGACTTTGAGTGGATTAAGTAACTCTGTTTTGCTTTTTATTGCTTGATATTGCTAGCCGCATTGTTCCGATCGCATTTTTATTAGCTTTGTTACTTATGTGAACTGTTTTCTTTTTTACTAAATACAGTTTGCACTTTAAAGTACTTGTTTTTTAAGTGTTTTTAAGTGTTTTTCCTCTGTTTAACTGTAAAAGGCTCCACACTCAAGAGTGATAGCCAATTATCCATGTTAGAAGTGTTTATTTGCTTTTTTGACTTAATGTTTTTAAAAAAAACAAAAAAAAAAAAACTAAAAAATGTTGTTCCTATACTCATTTTCCACCTTTCTAGATCTAGTAAAGTCCAGTTTGCAGAATCTTCTGGTCTGTGCTGCTTGTAAGTTCCCGTGTTGCCCAGACCTTTCTAAAATAGAGGGAAGCTTCTCTGTTCATTAGTGAGAGTGGTGAGCTTTGGAACAGACTTCCTCTCACTGGAGGAGTTTTTTAACCCAGAAACTGTAGTTTGATTGGCTGTTTTGGGCTATTTCTATCCCTTTCATCTTTCTGCTTAAAAAACTGTGTTTGCACAGTTTTTGCACTTGTTTTACCTCAGCAAAAGCCTGCCTGGCTGTCCTGCTCAGTTCTAAAGCAGCAGGGAGTGATAACAAAACTTTGAGTGGATTAAGTACCTCTGTTTTGCTTTTCAGTGCTCGATATTGCTAGCCGCATTGTTCCGACCACTTTTTTATAAAGTTTGCTACTTATCTGAACTGTTTTTTTACCAAATACTCTTTGCACTTTAAGGTATTCATTTTTAAGTGTTTTTCATCTGTTTAACTGTAATAGGCTACATACTCAAGTTTGATAGCCTATTTTCTGTGCTAAATGTGATTATTTGCTGTTTTTGACTTAACTTTTTGAAAAAAAGTCCTGTCACTATACTCGATTCCCACTTTTCTAATTTAGTAAAGTCCAGTTTTGAGAGTTTGCTGAATTTTGGGCTGTTTGTAAGTTACTGTGTTGCCCATACCTTTCTAAGATAGAAGGAAGCTTCTCTGTTGATCAGTGAGAGGGTTGAGCTTTGAAACAGTCTATCTGCCACTGGAGGAGTGGTTTCAACCCAGAATCTCTGGTTTTATTGGCTGTTTTGGGCTATTTCCATACCTTTCATCTTTCTGCTTAAAAACCGACATTTGTACAGTTTTTGCACATGGCCTGTTTGTAAGTTACTGTGTTGCACAGAACTTTCTAAGATAGAAGGAAGCTTCTCTGTTCATCAGTAAGAATGGTTTATAGGTTCATAGGTTCATAGGTTCATACTAGGCTATCTGCCCTACGGCATTTATAAGCCTAGCCAGAGTGTGTTTGGCTTTTGCCACCCATTTTAAATTAATTTTGCTATGCCCTTTTTCGAGGTTAGTATACTGTGCCTCTAACAGTGACACAGAAGTGATACCCGGGGTAAACCTACGATCTCCCATCCACTCATCAAGATTCCTCTTGAAGAGAGTCAATGAGGGACTCTGCCTAAACTGGACTGGGATTTTTTCCAGAGTGAAGGGAGTCTCTGGGTTATGAATCTGTCCTTCCAGGATGTCCTATTTATTTCAGTGCTGAGGTTTAAGTCTCTCGAGTGCGTAGCTCGATGGGATTTGGATTTTCTGAGGTGCAGCATGTCCATTAATTCCGGGTTGGACATGGCTTTATACATCAGGTACAGATCACCTCTGAGCAGGCGGTATGCCACTGAGTAGAGCTGGAGTTTCTTTAACCGGGCAGCATATGGCATCTGTTTGAGCCCTTTGATCCTCTTGGTGAGGTACTTTTGGGGTCTTTCCAGTTGCTGCAGGTGTCTGGTAAGGTACATCCCAAACGGGGCATTGTACTCAATTATGGGCCTGATGAGGGATGAGTAAAGAGGCACGATGACCTCCCCTGATCTAGATGTGAATCCCTTCATGATTAGGTGGGCTATATAAAATGTTTTTCTAACCACTTTGGCCACATGGTTGTCAAATGAGAGATTGCTATCAACTTGGTTCCCCATATCCCTAATTACTTCTTCTGTACTTAATGGATTACCGCCTATGTGGTAATTTGTGGGCACTTTGTTTTTGCCAATGGGGATGACTATACACTTTTTGGTGTCTAGCTTGAGGCCATGGCTCTGGCACCAGTTGTCTGTTTCTATGAGGCCCTTTTGGAGGATGCTTGTGTCGGCTGGAGAGTCGATTATGGTGCCCAGTTTGCAGTCATCTGCGAACTTGGTCAGCCACAGTCCTTCCATGTTTTGCCTGTACCTCCAAGAAATATATACTGAACAAGAGAGGTCCCAGGACTGAGCCTTGTGGGATGCCACTTGTAACTGGTTTGGAGTCTGACATGGCTCCAGCAATTCTAACCATGTGGGTTCTGTCCTTGAGCCAGTTTGCAACCCATCTAGTGACATAGGGGTTTATATTTAAGCTGGTGAGCTTATCTATAATGCCCGAGTGGGGTATTGTATCGAAGGCTTATGCGAGGTCCAGGTAGGCTGTGTGGACCACCTTCCCCTCGTCAATGGCCTTGGTGACTGTTTCAAAGAAATCGACCAGGTTTAAGAGGCAGGATCTGCCCTTAACAAAGCTGAACTGGGTTGGATCCAGTGTCTGTAGGTCCCCAATATCTTTATTTATGAGGTCCATGATGATCCTTTCCATAGCTTTGCAGACCAAGCTAGTCAGGCTTATGGGGCGATAGTTTCCAGGATCCGTTGAGGCACCACCTTTGTGGAGAGGGACCACTGTTGCTCTACGCCACTCTTTGGGTACATATCCTGTAGTAAGGCTGAGATTGAACAGTAGTTTTATGTTTGGGTTTAGCTCTTCTTGGAGTTCATGTAGGACGCAGCCCGGGACACCGTCTGGTCCCAGTGATGCTGTGTTTTTTGCTTTGGAGAGGGTGGCTCTTACCTGAGCATCTGAGATGTCAGGGGGGCAGCACTCTGCTGGGATAGATATTTGCCCTTTTGGTGGGGGGGGAGAAGTTTGCGCTGAACCTGTCAGCTAGGATGTTGGCAATGTCTGTGGGTTTGGTGTATTTTTTGTCATTTTGGACTAATTCTGAGCATATCTGTGAATTCCCACCCAGGTTCCTAACTTAACTAAAGAAAGCCTTGTGATTATCCTTAGTGTCCTGTACAATTTTTCTCTCAAAGCTGGCCTTAGACGATTTTATGAGTGCCCGTAGTTTTTTGCTAATACTGATCAGAGATGCCTTCCCTTTTTGGGATTTTGCTCTATCATGTAGTTGCTTCCTCCTTCTATTGTATAGTTTGTTTATGGCTGGGGTCCACCAGACAGGACGTCTGCCTTTGGAGGATTGGGTCTTGGTTTTATTTGGGATTGCATGATCTATGCATTCCTGAAGGTGTTCATAGAATGCATTTATAAAGGATTCTATAGTCTGGGCCGTATTTTCCACAGGCCCGGGGGCTTTGAAGGATTCCACCTCGGTTTTGAGTTGTGTGAAATTTGCTTTAGAGAAGTTTTTCACTGTGATTTTCTAGGCAGGGCGTGGGGTCGAGATGTGAATATCCAGTGAGATTAGTTTATGGTCTGATCTTACCAGTGAGGGATACACTTCTGGTCTGGAGCATAGAGTCCCCATGTTGGTGATGATCAGGTCCAGTATGTTTTCCCCTCTTGTGGGAGTGGTAACAAGTTGTTCCATAGCATTTGAGTTTATAAATTCTAGGAACCTCTGGGCTAGGGTGTTGGAGCTAGAGTAATGCTCCCAGTCTATGTTTGGGTAGTTGAAGTCGCCCAATATAATGGTGTTTGGAGAGACCTTCATATTTTCCAGTGTTACATAAGACAAAATCCAGCACCCCGAGTAGGTGTAGCAGAAAAATCATTTATTGTTAACCATACCGGTTTCAGCAATTAGCTTTTTTCAGTGGTATGGTCCAGATGATTAAACAGTCCCTATTTATACATAATTCAAACGAAAAATATGACATCATTTCCTGTTTAAATAAATTATAAATAAGACAATAATCTAATTCCTGACCACATAATATAAATAAGATAGAACAGTGGAAAAAAGAGAAATATAACCCACAATAAACCATCATAATTGGAAACTAACATATATTTCAAAAAAATTTTATACTGAAAACTTATTGTTAAATAATAATAATAAACATATCAGACCAGTGAAAACTATATCAAGGTAAAAACAAAAAATAAGAGTGTTTATAACCATATTAGAATAGTAATTACAAATAGTTTATAACTTGTCATTAAGGCCTGGTGGAAACAAACCACCCAATTTAATTATCTATTTGGTTTCTTTGCTGTTTAACAGTTTATGCCATCCAGTTTTAAATGCTCTGTGGCCAATAATCTTGTCAATACAAATGAAAGAGAATTGAGCCGTTTGTGTAGAACAGTATGTTTGTACAGAGCATTAGTAGCCCTAGCATTTCTAATGTCTCCTAAATGCTCAGAAATACGAATACGCAACTGTCTGGAAGTTTGACCAGTGTAAAATGCCCGACATGTACATGTTGTCAAATAGATCACCCAGTCCGTGCTGCAATTGGCAAAATGGTTAATGTTAAATATCCTGCCTGTATTCTTACTAGTGAATTCCTTTGTTGTGAATATATATTTACAGAAAGAACAGTGACCACAAGGATGACAGCCAATTAATCTATCTCCTAGTAGAGTAGTCTGGGTCATACAGACATCCTGAGGTGTAATTCTTTTGTAATGCGAGAAATGTGATCCTAAAGTTTTGCCTTTGCGGTAGGAGTAAAGACATCTATCATCTAACCACTTAGCCAAATGTGTGTTGGTTCTCAGTATATTCCAATGATTACTGATTATGTCTTGTAATTGGTAGGTATTCCTGCCAAAAGTGGTTACTAGTCTAAGTAGCTGAACTGAAGACTGAGCAGTCATGAGCGACTGTTGCTCTACACCAATAGTCATCTCCTCCCTGGTTAGATCCGACCACAAACTAATCACCTTGGAAATTCACTTTCCTCCCAACCCCCAACAAAGGTAACCACCATGAAAACTTCTCCAAAGTTAACTTTGGGATCCTAAAAGCAGAGGTGGCTAACTTCACGGCACCCATGCAAATGGAGAATAGTTGCGTGACCACAGAATCATACACCAATGCACTGTACGATCACATACACAAATGCATGGATCTCGCCATACCCAATAGAACCAAGACACTCTCCTCCAAAAAAAGGAACCCATCTGGTGGTCTCCTGCCATAAACAAACTCAACAACAGAAGGAGGAAACTGATGCAGAATAAGGTGAAGTCCCAAAACTGGAAAAGTTCCCCTTATCTGGCTCAACAAAACATTGAGATCCCTCATCAAATCCTCTAAAGTTAGGTATGAAAACAGAATTGTAGCAGATAGTAAAGACAACCACAAGGCCTTCGATAGTTATGTAAAGAATCTCCATGGCAATACACAGATTTGCTCTGAGCTACTGCACAATGGTACCTCCTTTACCGAGCCAACAGATATTGCCAGTATACTGGTCAACAGATTCAGTGCCAACTTTACCCCCCCCCAGGACCAATCACAATGCCAGTAGACTGCCAGGCACCCAGTATTACTGCTGCACAGGTTAAAACAACACTGTCTAAGGGCAAGAATACAGCTTCTATGGGACCTGACAATATCCCTGGTTGTGTTCTACATGAACTACAGAGTGAACTGGCACCTCACCTGTGTGCCCTATTCAATCACAGCCTCACCTCAGGCTTTGTCCCAGCAAATTCAGTCGGCTGTTAATAAAGAAACTTTTTATGCGTATGCTCAGAACTGATGCTGGATTTTTTAGTCTTTCATGAAAACTTTGCCTGGGTTTGTAAAGACTTTTTGCAACATAGTTGAAGGTCTGAAGAGATGCTGAACTGTATATTTTTCTAGTAATTCAACTGCTAACAGCCTGGTTTTTGCCATCTACTTAATGGTCTGAAGAGATGCTGAACTGCATATATTTCTCTAGTAACTTAACTGTTAACAGCCTGGTTTGACCGCAAACAGGAACTGTTTTATTTTATATATATTACCTAGTATTCATTTTACATACACATAGCTTTTAGTACACTGTACAAGATACTTGTGCTTTAGCAAATCATTAACAACATACTCATTTAAGGAATTCATTTTCAGATGCAAAAGAATAAAGGATTAGAAAAGGATAATCAAAAATCCGTTACTACAGAATTCACAGAGATTTTAAATCAACTTCTTTGAGAAAAATCACGCAAACAATATACAACTAAATCTGAAGTTAAGTAGAATAAAGTCATTGCTCTGACCATACCAGTTATGAAGGTCACACAAAAGCTGTGATTCCTTTTCCTCATGTGGCAGTAGCTTCTGCTTACTATTGCTTGTAGTCACACCTCTTTTTAACAGTAAAGATCAGTAAATAACAAAACATACTCTGGTAAATCCTCTTGTCTATAATCTATCACTTCCCTTCTACAAAAAAAAAAATGAAAACAATGGTAAAAAATAAAATATAAATCAAAATAAATCTTTTCTTACCAGGCAACTGCACAATCAATCACAAACCAACACAGGATTATGTAGGTAATGTCTGGAACATCAGGCAGGGGTGTCCTCTTTCTCTTTGTAGTTTGCATTATATTTAGAACCACTGGCAATCAAAATAAGTGACTCAGAAATTCAATTATATAACTGGTATGGTAATCAAGAAAAATTGGCTTTATTTGCAGATGAAAATGTTTTTGTACCTGATAAAACCAGAAAATGACATCTCAGTGTTGTGGAACATTCTGAGACAGTTCCAATGTTTTTTGGTATATAAAATTAATGAAAACATAATAAAAGCTATAACTGTAAACTATGTACCCATACACAAAATGGTTCAGCAATACACATATTTATGGGGACATGATAGGTTAGAAAGGATTCTTTTATGCAACTAAAAATACGTGGGAAGGGACTAAAACGATAATATAAAAACTGAGAAAGTGGAAGGTCTTGTCTATGGATATGGCATAGCAATATACAAGCAGTGAAAATGTTTCTAATCCCTTTAGCTTTATACACAGGTCATGCATATTTTTATCAACAAGAGGAGAAGTTGTGGATAGTAATTAATAAAGAGTTGAAGGAGCTAATCTGGGAGGGGAAGAAGGCAAAAGTGGGATAGGTTGATCCTTCCAAAGAACAAAGGTGTTTAGAGTTATCTAATTTTAAGAGATATTTTAGAGCTACCCAGTTAAGGCTATTATATATAACACAAGCAGAAAGCTACAATTCAAAGTGAAAATGGGTGGTGATGCAGGGGGATAGAAGAAACAGGCAGAGAGTGGGATTTTGGATGCAAATCCTTAAGGAGAATAACAAGTCATGCATAATATTATATTCCTGACATAGCAGAAAGTACTTGTAAGAAGTAAGCCAACATAGGAATGGAGAAAGAAAAGTCTGCCAAAAGGGATAACTGCAATTAGGGATACAGAGTTCAAGCAAGAGGGGGGCTGGAATTTACTGGAGGAAATCAGCAAAAGAAACAAGGTATTGGGAACAATTAATTAGAGAGGGAAAGTTAATAGAATGGAAAGAAGCCAAGTAGACATTTAGACTGCAGGTTAGAGATGGACGTCTCTATCTGGGATTGATATCAGAGTATAGGCAAAGAGAAAGGGATAGGGGAATCCTAAGTGAAGGACCTGCACTGGTACAGTTCTTAACTGAGTTTAGAACAGAAGTTGCTGTTAAAAAAGGGATAGTTAGTAGTACATATAAAATATTGCACAATAACTATAGAACTCAATCAATGGAGGTTAAAAAAGAATTGGAAAAGAGAGACAATAAATTCACAAAGAAAAATTGGAAAACATATGTATGACTCCTAAATATGCAGCAAATTCGAGATCATTTAGGATTTTTGCTTGGAAGTTTTTCCATAGGTATTTTTATACTCCAAGCTGACTCAAAAATAATTTTTACTTGGGTAGATAACAAATGTTTGAGGTGTGATGCAGAACAAAGAGGTAACAACATATGTTTTATAAGTGTAATGATTTGGCAGACTTTAAAGATCCCCTATAGAGTACTCTGTCAGAAACACTGGATGAGCAAGTGAGTGTACTTAAGGAATTTTTTGACTTGGGATACAGGATCTGAATTGCCTAGATATAATAAGGTCTTGTTAAGTTTAATTTTGGTGTCTGCCAAAAAGCAATCACTAGACAATGGAAATCAAAGTCTAAACTAACCACATCTGAAATAGTGAATATTGTAACAGAGATAAAAGAATTGGAATGGGATCTATAGAAAGGGGTGGGAGAAAATTACATAGAAAAAAAGAAATTGTGGGAGCAATACATGCAAAAAAAATGTTTTGGAGAAGGAATAAGGTTTAAGGGAAGGCAGGAATTGACCAACTTATGTAATGTTGGACTGATTATACTCTACAGAAGAATATATGTGATGAATAATATTTGTAACTATGAACATGTTAATATTGTTTGCTTTCATTTATATTAATGTAAGTTTGCCTATGCCACAAATTGATAATTCAATAAAGGAGTTTAAAATTTTTTTTAAATATTTCAATATGTGAAAAATATAGATCCTAACAGAAATGTAGAAGCTGATTTACTAGGGGCATGGAGGATGGGTGCAATATGTCTGATGGGGTATGTGGCTATTGTTACTTTGCTTTCACATGGATAATGTTTATGTAATGTATAGGAAAATATAGGATGGTCATAAATGCAAAGCAGCAGACTCAGATTGCCTAAACTCAGAAACTATACTATAGAAGTTATATCAGTGATACTCAATCGCTGATCAAAGCACATACTACAGAAGTGCAGATAAACTCTAATAAAATGTAAGCTGTCAACTATACATAAGCAAAAAAGTGCACAAAGCTTTACAAAACTATAAAAAATAATTAAATGAGAATCATCTTTGTCACCATTTTTAGCATGGGTTATGGAAAAAACATGAAATCAGGTAAGCAAAATAAACAAACAATCAACTAACTTAATAAAAAATATATAGTATGTAAACCAAAGAAGGATTGTAAGTATCTGGCTGATATTCTGGGGGTTATGCTTTGTGTTAAGGCCATGTTATAGTAATAAAATACAAAGTAAAAGATCACAGTGTCTAAAATCTTTACCAGTTTTCAAATATACTTCTTTGCTTATAATTTTCTTATATTTAACCAATGTGAATTCTATTTCAAATTAACTGCTTTATTTTACCCAGTCATGATCGCTGTACTGAAGTTATAAAAGCAGAAGACAAGAATAAAAAAGCACTCTCATTATACTCTGACATTTATTGTGGCATTGCATGCATCATAGTCATAGGATCACATCTGACTAGTTTGGCAATGTGATTGCTTTTACTTTCTTTGCAGTTTTTATCTTACAGACTCTGATAGCAAACATAGGGCAGGATTCACGAAGGCTTGCACGGAGTGTAAGAGACGTGCAACACTCCATGCAAGCCTTGCGATCCAGGAACAGCCCTAAACTCTGTGAAAGAGACCAGCTAAAACGTCTCTTACACGGACTGGGCGTGGACATGCTAAATACCACACTTGCAGCTGAAAGGTATGCAAATGAGGTATATTAGTGATCCACGAAGCAGAAACCAGTCCGTGTAAGAGACGTTTTAGCTGCAGAAATGTACTCAGTTGACAACTGAGTACGTTTCTGCAAATTCCACAACGGAGCCATGTCAGCTCCAAAAAAAGGGTGCATATGACTCAGGCAGCATGCCAATGGCCAAATATGTGGCCATTGGCAATATAACCCGATGCCAAAATAATAAAAATATAATTGTTGATGTTTAAACCCAGCGCGGCCCCGCGCAAACGGGCTGCGCTGTATAAAACATGAAAATGAAGGTTATAAACCCACAAATGTGGGTTTCATGCAATACATGGAATGACAATGCAGGGACCAGCAGACCAAAAACAACATGGCCACCGTGTAGTGGTTGCTAAGGGGGAAGCTGAGTCTAAGACTTGTAACTAAGCATTAGTACCAAAAAACCACAACGCTGAAACACCAAAAATGAGTAAACCACTTTCTCCTGCAGAGGCAATAATTCCAGTAGCGAAATGTAAAAAATTCCTTTTTATTCCACACGATACAAGGAGTTAATACAAGAAGATGACGAGCGCTTTCGCCTGGTTCATTCCAGGCTTTATCAAGTCAAAACTAAGCATTAGTAGGCAATCTCATGTAAATGAGGGTTAGGATACTGAATCTCACAGTCACATAGCAAATGAGCACAGTCTGACTAGTGTAAGAGATACATAAGGGGGAGGAATAGAGTAGGAGATAGGTGACATCACGGGGGGAATGGTAGAAAGAAATGCAGTTCATTGGAGGCCAGTGTAACATGACAGATGACAGACACAGATCATGGAAAGAGGTGTGCCACTAGATAAGTCATGGAAAGTCAAGAAATGGAAGGTGTACACTGTTACTTACACCAAAGTTTCTTGCTGGGCGTGCATGCGCACGTGTGCATGCCATGAAGCGCGAGTAGGGCAGTGTGCGTGCGTGTAAGGCAGACTGAGCATGTGGGAGCGTGTTGGGAGATGTTTAACACTGTTTGCGCAGGTGTGCACGCGTGTAGGGCAGGCTGAGTATGTTGGAGGCTGTTGGCAGACGTGTAACAGTGTTTGCGCGGGTGTACGCACGTTTTAAACTGAATAAGTAGATTCTGAACCGTGTAAGCATGTGTGCGCGCGTGTAAGCCACTGTGAGCATGTTTCTGATAGTATGCACATTGCTCCCCCCTGAGGAAACAGAGAGGAAAAAGGAAGCAACAGAATTAATAGGAAGCTAGCAGGGATAACTGCTGAAGCTAGCAGGTGAAAACAATTAGAAGCATGCAATTTCACAGGCAGAATAGTAGCCCAGCCCAACACTTAAAACTCTGCAAACAGTAGTGCAGGATGTTTCCCTTAAGAGACACTGCAAGACAGGAGTAAGCTAATAGAAGTGAAAACTGAAAAAGCTGAACTCAGAGCAGAAATGTTAGGGGCTGCCATAGCTGTCATAATGAGACATAGGCGACTTGCTGAGGGTGGTGACAATGCAGATGGTGCCAGACAACCCACAGTGAGGAGACGGAGAAGAGTGTACAGGCCCAGGGTCACCTACCATGGGTTACATGAGCTGGAGATAGTAGAGCGCTATAGAGTGGACAGAGAGCTCCTGCAGCAAATTGTTGAGCTGTGCAGGCCACGCCTCACACACAGAACCAACAGAGGGGAACCCATCCCAGTGGAAACCAAGGTATGTGTTGGCCTAAGAATACTAGCAACAGGTACCTTCCAGAGACCAACTGGCGATATGATGGGGATATCACAGGCATCAGCCTCCAGGGTACTGCACCAGTTCCTGGATGCCATGTCAGCACATGTCGGTGATCATGTATATTTCCCCAATGCCCATGAGGTATTGGCTTCCAGCAAATAGCGGAATACCCTGAGGTACTGGGTGCAATAGACTGCACGCACATACGCATCAAAGCACCAGCCGGTGAGCGGGGTAGGGCCTACATTAACCGCAAGGGCTTCCCCTCCATCCACTGCCAGGTCGTGTGTGATGCCCAGGGCATAATAATGAATGTGTGTGCTGGCTGCCCTGGGAGTTACCACGATTCCCACATCTGGCATTTGACGCAGCTGTACCAGACATTTGCCAATGGGGACTTCCCACACGGACACCTAGTAGGGATGAAGGTTATGCACTGGAGCCGTGGCTGATGACACCCATCAGAAACGCACACACACCTGAACAGGAACGCCATAATGAGGCACACGCACAAACACGTAATGTAATAGAGCGTGTGTTTGGGCTGCTCAAGTCACGGTTCTGGTGTCTGGACACATCTGGTGGAGCCTTGCAGTACACACCAACTACATGTACCCAAATTGTCATGGTATGTGCTATGCTACATAATATGATCTTGCAAAAACAGCTGCAGCAGGACCAGCATAGGGCTGGGCCAAACAGCCCCCCACCATTGCCAAGACCATCACAGGCAGAGCGTGACTCGGAGGAGGAACAACCTGAGCCTGCCCCAGTAGGCAGAAGGAGGCGTGCCCAGTATGCCCTGGCCTTGGCAAAGAGGCAACGCATAGCACATACACTGGCTCAGTAGGAACCCTGGGAATGATACTCCCTCTGACTCACTCAAATAATAACATGAATGCCTAAAATGACATGACCTGCTCACAAACATGTACAGGGAAGTGTAATATGCGCATCCGACAGAGGCAGCCCTGCAGCACCACCTGAGGCATGAATGCTATGTGTTAAGTAATGTAACACCATGTACTTTATGCACACCTGAGCACCCTGACTAACATCCACCCTCACCAAGCATGAAGCCACAAAATGACAATGGGATGATCAAGTGCAATAACTGGCTGAAGTAATGCAGTTAGTCAAAGGGGAGCCAATGTGTTTCAGGCTGGGAAGACATGCGGAGCTTGACATGATGCACCACCTGCTAGGGGTGGCGTGCACCTATCATGCCATGCCCCATGGATACTGGCAAAGGCTGTCAGTACCCACAGCATGCCCTGAATAGGTAAGTCTCAAAACACAAACCCACCTTCATAGGTTCTACAAGGGATAGGAACCTAGATGTAATGCTACCCAATGACAGATGTATAAACAGCAAGATGTGTGCAGTGTAAATGCTCACAGTATGGAGAATGTGGATACCAGTCCTGTAATAGAGAACTGGGTCAAGGCTCACATCAGCACCCTAACACTACCAGGTCACACCTCATACTGTGCTGTACAGCCGCAAAACATGGAACAAGCTACAAAAGGAGGGTGACTAGCAATAAATGTCAAGGATAACCACACCCCCATGTTGGTACCACAACAAGAAGCAGCATGGATTAGCCATGGTCAAATACCAATGGCTAAAACCGCCTCCCAGTATATAGCCTGCTGCAGACTACTGTCCTAATACCAGGAACTGCACCTGGCCTATGTCGGAATACATGAATATATCAAGTCCCCCAAACCACATTATATTGCTTGACTGAAAATACCCAGACATACACCGGGAGCATTATACTAGCACCAACACAGTAGGAGAAAATTACCCAGATTCCATAAACCAAAATGCCCAGGAACAATGTACCACTCCCACAAGAGGGGTATGCATACGGGATGTGATAATCAGCAACATGTGTACTGGATGGCAAGATGAGAAGTGTACCCCTCACTGGTAAGACCAGACCATAGAGTAATCACACTGGATATACACATCCTGACCCCAGTCCCTGGCCAGAATACCACAGTGAAAAACATGTGTAAAGCATAGGTTGCAGCCCTCAAAACTGATGTTGAATCCACAAAAGGCCCTGTGCAAGTGCAGAATATGGGACATGCCACAGAACATGTTATACAGGCATTCCATGAACACAGCCAGGAATGCTTGGAGTATGCAATCACAAATAACAACAACACACAATGCCATACACGCAGGCATCTGGCATGCTGGACTCCAGCCATTACCAAACCATGCAAGAGAATGAAGAATCTACCACATGATAGAGCAAACATAAAAAGGGAAGTAATCACTGACCAGTAGTATGGCAATAACATATGTCCACACATACAATCCACTAAGTCCAGCCACAACAAGTAGAATCTGTGAATCCAGAGGCAATGTGACACCAGTCCCAAATACACAGACAACCACAACACCCCCCAATAAATACAAATATATGTGATAGATGCATCCATGTATCCAAACCAGAGGTTGAGCTCCACCAACTCAGTACTGTCAAAACTAGTCAGGAGGAGAAGGTAACCACATACACCACAAACCCAGTCCCACATAGACCTACCACAACTGTAAACCAAACACATAAACACAGACAAATATTCCCGGAGGCCTTAATTACAAACACACCACACCAACAGAAGTCTCCAAAGCAGATCACAAGCAACTACAACCTTCAAACATAGCACATGCAACGAATAGTATGCAAAGCTGGTGTGCCAAACAGTCACAGGCCAGAAGGAGAAACAACATGCCTGATACAGTTGTAATAGGTGTCTGTATAGGCAGACACACTGCTGTCCCACTCACCAGACTGAACAAGGGAAAGGGTTGAGTAAGCTGCCTGTAGGCTGCCACAAAATGCCACATAACACAAGTACGCAGGTCACCCCAAAGCAAGCAGAAATATGATGCACTCAATGTCCATGCTGGTGTGAATTACCTAAGATGTACCTCCCTGGTCAACATCAAAAGAGACATGGATGGTCCCTCTGAGTATGTACCCCAGGGCGGTATGACACTGGCTGTGTGCAGCATCCAACCCTCACCAAGAATGATGCCATAGTACAAACACAGAATGCTCATGTTTAACAGCTGGCACAGTTACAGCTGTCAGTCCAAGAGGGTCTAATGTCTGTCTGCTTGAGATGACAAGCCATGCTGATGTTCCAGGGATGGCTTGCAGCTGTTACCCGTGTGCGTCCGGATACTGGATAAGGCCTTTGCCGCCTCCATAGAGCCGTATGTAGGCAAGGCCAAAAAGACTACCCACCACCCTAGAAAACATAAGTGGTAGGAAACATAAGGGTAATGCTGACCAATGCCAGATGTGTAAACTGCAATATGCATGCCCCTGAGGCACTTCCCATTATGGAGAACATTGATGTCTGTGCAGTGACAGAAGCCTGCTGCAAGCCTAGTGATAGCACACCAGCACTACTAGGTCATACCACATATCATGTGTTATGGCCCCAACACCTGCACCAAAACATCAAAGGAGGGGGAGTATCCATATGCAGCACAGGCACCCATATTGCCAGGTAACTGACAATGCACAAAGCAGCGGAGACCACCCATGTGCACATAACTGTAGTCAAAACTGCTGTACAGTCTGTAGCATGCAACAGACCACACTCTCACACACAAGAACTCCACCCAGACATCCGAAGACACTGGACAGTATGAATGTCCCACCAAATACCAGACAAGGTACACACAAATTACCACATAGGTGTCAAACCATTATGTATGCAAGGAGTAATCAGGGACCTAGGGACACAGGTCAACATTAATCTGTCATGTGACACCCACAATGCCAATGTGGCTATGAAGATTGTCGATACTGGACACCGTATCATGAAAGGATTCACATCAACATCAACAGAGGTCACTGTGCCGCTGTACTGTTCCCTTATCAGACCCATAATCTAGTACAATGACTCATATGGGATGTACCGTACGTGACACCTGCAGCGGTTCGGAAGATCTTATAGTTACCCCACCAACAGGATAAAGGGTGTGAAATATATGTCATATGCTGCCTGGCTGTAGACACCCCAGCTGACTGCAGTCACACACTGCCTACACAGAGGCATTGTATGTCTGTTGTACAAGGCCATGTCCAACACAGGAGTAATGGACATGCTCCACCACAGGAAATCAAAGCCATTGGAGCTGTGAGAGTCACAGATGTCAGCCTCAACACATAATGAAATAAGATGTGCTGGAGGGACAGATACATAACCCAGAGGCTCCCCACACCCAGAAACAGGATCCCAATCCATGGTAGGCAGAGCCCCTCACTGACACCCCTCAACAGGAATATTGCCAAGTGGATGGATGACCGTACATGTATACTGGGGGTCCTCACTGTGTCACGACCAGACAGAGGCACAGTGAAAAACTTCATAAATGGCCATAATTGAACATAGCAAGGGGTGGCGAAAGACACACACACTCTGGCTAGGATTACTAATGGCCTAAGGTGTATAGCCTAGTATGAACCCATGAACCTATGAAGATACAAAACGTACAGGACACTAAGGATAATCACAAGGGTTACCCAACTGATGGTAGGAACCATGTTGGGCATCCACAGATATGCTCCGAATCACACAGATATTACAAACAACATACCAAACACACACACATATTGCTAACATACAACCTGTCAGGTGCAGTGCAAACACCCCCCCGAGTGCAAAATACCTATCCCAGCAGACTGATGGTCCCCTGACATTGCAGATGCTGAGGTAACAACCATCATCTGCAAAGCAGAACACACAGCAGCAAAGGTATGTGATGGTGTCCTGTGCTGAGGCCAACATGGACTCCAAGAATAATGGAATGCCAAATCACACTACTGCCCAATGTCAGCCTTACCACAGGATATGTACCCAAAGAGCAGTGTACAACAACAGTGGTCCATCACAACAAAGGTGTTGCCTGAATGGATACTTCAAACTACCACTCCAGGATCCTGACAAGCTTGTTCTTCACAGCTATGGAAAGGATCAGTATGTACTGCAGACAGAAGGCTATTGTGGACCTACTGATACTGGACCCTACACAGTGTGGCTGTCGTAACTGCAGAACCTGCCCCTAAACATGTCTGACCCATTTGAAGCAGTCATTAAGGTCATTGATGAGGGCAATGTGGTCCACACAGCGTAGCTGGACCATGCACATGCTTCTAGACAATACCGTACGAGTTCAGTATGGATATGTTCAGCAGCTTAAATATATACCCCTATGTCAGTAGAGGGGTTGCAAACCAGACCAAGGACAGAACTGACATGGTCAGACATGCCACATCCATGTCAGACTTCAAAGCGGATATGAGTGGCATCCCACAAGGCCTAGTCTTGGCCCCCCCCACCCCCGTTCTGTATATATGTCCCATAGGTATAGGCCAACATGGAAGGACTGTGACTGAACATGTATGCAGAGGAGTACAAACAGCCCACCATATCCAACCCCCAGCTGACACAAGTAACCCACAAAAGGGCCACCTACAAACAGACAACTGCAGCCATAGCCATGTCAGCAAGCTAATTGCAGAACTGTGTATAGACAACCACCGTGGATATACAGTAAGTGCCCACAAATTACCACACAGGTGTTAACCCATGAGGTACCTAACATGTAATGTGAGACCTGGGTACAAAAGGTGATAAATATCCTGCACTGGACAAACATGTGGCTGTAGTGTTCACAGAAACATGTACCATATACCCACCCAAACATGAAGGTTGGCAGATGTAGATAAGGGGAACTCACTGTGGCTCTGCAGCCATCCTCCATCAGCGTCACAACTGACTACAATAGCCCCTGTGGGATATACCGCAGCAGACACCTCCATCAACTGTAAAGTCCACAACAGTACCCCACCAGGGGTAGCAAAGAGCATGAACAGATGCCATGTGTTGCCTGAGTAAACAAACTGCAGCCCCACACACCGCCATCCTTCCCAGCTACAGGAAAGCTGTGCCTGATGTATGAAGCCATGTCCAACTTGGAATGAATGAACATGTTGCACCTTGTACAATTTGAATGGCAGTGAGCTATGCACATGAGAGACCTGAACCCCAGCACTGACATACATAGGACAAGCTGTACAGAATGATCCATAACACAGAAGGCACCCCCACTCTTCAGTAAACTCCTGGTACAGGTCTGCCAGAGAGTCACATATCGACACCCCTCAAGAGGAATCCTGATGAGTGTATGGGAGATGGTAGGCTAACCCTGGGTATCACTGTTATGTCAGAGGTAGACGGAGGCACAGTATACTAACCATGACATATGTCATGGCAAACTCCAGTTACAATGTGTGTCGAAGGACAAACACACCCTGTGATTAGCATCAGAAATGGCCTAGGGAACATCGCTAGTGTTTGCCAATGTCCACCCATGTTGTGGAATACACTAGCAATGTTGGACGAGCCTGGTGTAGGTAGTCCATATCTGAACATATTGCAACATGGTCATATGTACACAACTGGCCCCTACACAGTCTGTTGTGCTCACTATGAAGATGTCAAGCAGTCATAGGACTAAAGCCCAGGATACTGTCCACCACAGTGAAAGTACTGAACCAGTACACTATACGGTACTACAGTGTTAGGTCATTATGAAAGTATGTTGAGAACTGTCTGCAAAGTATCCCATGCAATCCCTGCAGGCACAGTATAATCCCTGTTGTGGCAGACACGAAGCATTTGGCCAGTTAGTACACAACATGACACCCAACACACAACCATAAATGTGAGATATTGTTGAAGTTCACACACACCCAAATATGTGGTGGACTTCAGAGTGCAACATATGGAAAGCTCACACTGGGCATGCTCGCACACTTTGATAAATGAGGCATATGTCAGACAACATGCCATTGAAAGGCTGAACTGGGCATGCTCACACACTTAGGCCATATCTCCATTTAGCAGTTGGCCACACATATCTGGTATTTGTACGTGTCAGTCCAGGAACCAACAACAACACAGCAATCAGTCCAGTGCACACAGTAAATGACTACAGAGACATAAGTGATATAGTGAATCACCGTCATATGCAAACATCTTCCACAGATACACAAGCTGGTCATAGGAACAGGGAATGCTATGGCAATAAAGACCTGCAAACAGTAGAACAGCACAACAAATAATGTGCATCCGACAATTGAACATATGGGTGTAGAGGTCAATACTAGACTTGTTGCCCTAGGGAATGACAGCTCAGCCAGAGTGTGCTTGGCATCTGCATCCCCAGGATAGTAGGCTACTGTGCCACTGTAAAGTAGGTCACAGAAGGCAACATGTGAGGCTAGTGAGCTGTGCCTCTGTCAAGCAGGGGCACCGTGGAGGTCCCAGGGATTGAATGTGGTAAGCCACAGCCATGTTGTCGGTGTCTGCTGTGAGAGGGTTGCTGTGGATCTCTGACAGTAGGTGTCCATCAATAACAGACTGAGGGGAGCCCTATCTGCATTCTCTGGATGATTCCACTGTCAACACTGTGTTGTAATGAGTATGTGTGAATGAAGTGCCATGCCGGAACTGTTCACAGATGTCCTCCCTCTGTGGGCTACAGCTCTGCAATGTATTAGGTCACTCTGTCTGTTGTACAGCGCATATATGGCTGGTGTACAGCTGACAGGTGTCTTGTTGTGGAGCAGTCATGGGTATATGTGGGATAGCATGACCAATGCAAACCGTACACATGCTCATAGAATGCAATTGTCAAGGATTATGCTGAGTGGCCAGTATAGTCCTCCAGCATGGGTCCTCTGAAGTCGTCCACCCCAGTCTACACAAGTGTAGAGTCTGCTTGTGCTAAATACAGTTTGTGTGCAGTGACAACCTTGCCTTGGGGTGGAGATGGGATATGGATGTCCAGGGAAAGGTGGGTATGGTCAGATATCAACAATGGTGGTCTACTTCTGGTGTGGAACAGTGAGTACCCACGTTGCAGATGGACAGGTGCAATATGTATTCCCCCATGTGGCTGTGGTGTGTGGTTCTGCCACAGCACATGGACCCACAAATTTTAGTGGCTGTAGGGTAAAGTGGTAGAGGCCTGAGTAGTTCTCACACACAATATGCCTGTACCTGATGTTAACAACTGGAATGGTGTATGTGAACACCTGCATATCCTGGCACTGTTCCCAGGGAAGCTAAGTGTGTGTGACCTGGATGTGGGTTTGGTGTTCTGGACTGGTTGTGTTGTGTGTTACAGGTCCTGTGGTCCCAAAGCATGGTATAGAACATAACCTGCCAGTGCGATGTGCATATCTGACCCTGACGTAGGTGGCTGCAAATGCATATATATGCTATCCCCCATCTGACAGGTAGTACTACATGTACATACCTCTGTAGAAATAAAGATGTCAGCACCCTATAAATACTACAGGTGCAGAACAGATGCCCAGTAATTCGGATAGTGCGCTCTGCTAATGCGTCTCCCTCAAGTATCATAATATAGTTAGGTAGGGGTTCCAATCCTGCTAATGCTCAGTGTGTGTGTGTGGGTGAGTGGGGTTTGTGTCTGTGAAAGGCTGTGAGAGGGAAATGTCCCTTTTGGCAACTGGGAAAACACACTACAGGATACACATTCCCCTTTCTAAACACTGATGATGTCAGCACCCTATAAGTACAGCAGGAGAAGGGAAGCCTTCCAGTAATGCGAATAGCGCACTCTGCTAATGCATCTCTCCCGAGTGTCGTTAGGTAGGAGTTTGAAACCTGTAAATGGCATGTGTGTGTGTTTGGATGTGGGGAGTTTGTGTGTGTGCATTTCCGTATGAAAAACATGTTAGTTTTGGCAATCAGGAGATCACAATACCTGATGCACATTACCCTTTCAAAATACTGATGTTGTCAGCACCCTATAAGTACAGCCAGAGAAGAAGAACTACCTAGTAATCCGAATAGTGCACTTCGCTAATGCGTCTCTCTCACGTGTCGTGACTTAGTTAGGTAGGGGAATGAATCCTGCAAATGGCAAGTGTTTGTGTGTGTGTGGGGGGGTAGTAGGGTGTGTGTAAATGCAAGTGTGAGAAAACAGATCCTTTTGGCAAATACTACAATACACCAGATGCTGCATATTCCCCCAGTAAACACAGGGGATGCCACCACACTATCAGCACAGCCAAACAGGGCTAGTTGGCTAGTAATGCCAATAGTGCGCTCTGCTACTGTGTCTATTACCATTGTCAGAGTACAGATAGGTATGTTTTGGTAACCCACAACTGCCACATGTGGTTGTGTCACACAGTATGACCTTGTGTGGGTCTTTGCACATAACAATGCATGCCATTGCCTAAACCAGCAATGGCATTGCACACATGATGTATGTGTGTGACACATACACATAAATACCTGTGACCTGCAGTAGTTACCATGTCTGACACATGCCTCGAGTGGATAAATGGTATTTGCAATGTATACCAATATGACTATGTTTTACTGTGCAGGGTCCGCACGTGGTATGTCTCTATACAGTGTGGGTGTATATGGTAAAATACCTACAGCAGGGGATACACATCTGGTCTGGGCCATATAGTGTACATGTAGTCGATGTACAGGTGCTGCATGTTCCCACCTGTTGTGGTAGTGGTAACATGTCATTCCACTGCAATTCAGTGACCACATGCTGTGAACCCTTCAACTCGTGTGTTGTAGCTACAGTAATGCTCACGCACAATGTTTGGCTGGATGCAGTCCAGCCATATAAACACAGTTCTTGAGACTGTCATATTGCCAGTGTTGTTATGGAGGATAGGTGGTCTTCCTGTGTATGGGAGGGTTGTGTGTGCCAGGCTATGAACCAGATGGCAGTCCGACACACTGTTAGCTGCACATGATTAGGCCCTGATGCTTTGTGCTGTGCCAACAACCTAGAGGTGTGTGTATCTGTGGTACCTTGGGATACCACCCCCCTGTCCATGTGTGTTACATGTGTAGGGGACAACAGGCATGGTATGGGGCATAACCTGTCAGTGATGGGTAACACCTGTGAGCCATGAATCAGGAATCTGGTACTGCACAGACATTGCAGTTCACCGTGCTGAGGACAGTGTCTGGTGCATGCATCTTCCGGTGTACACTGCTGTTGTTGTGTAGCAGCACTGTTAGTGTCCTAACCTGTGTGATACCCACGGAGGTGGCTATGTAAACCATGTCCTGCAGCATAAGGCAGTATGTGTGTACCAAGGAGCTTTGCCATTATACATCGGGCCATGGGTGTCACGTGCAAGATGACCCTTGCACATCATTGTGGCTTCCCTAGCATGTAAGCACACGTTGACAGCCAGCGGATACCCTATGAATGACAGTGGAGACTGAGCATAATGTAGACATACAACACCCTTCCCACATATAGTGGTAGCATACCTGGTGAGGGTATGTTGGCAACCAAGATCAGGCTCATACTGGCCTGTGCCACATGCTGAGAGATCCATTCTATGTTCCCTATCATGTATTCCAGGGAGGTATGTCTCAGGTCAGCCATACTGGCATGGTCAATGAGTGAGTCATATGTGTCCATGCCTCTGACTGACCTGTATGCATGTGTTCTGTGGTGGACCATAGTGCCCCTGAGGCATATCACTGTGACCTTCACCAGATACAGCCTTTTGAGTGGGACCCCATTGCTGCACCCAAGACAGGTACCTGACACGTCTGTAGCAGGTGTGTTGTGTAGCCCTACAGGCTGTGAGTGTGTGGCACAGGGGATGTGTGTGCCATGTGTGGCATGTGCTCTGTTCCGACAGAACATATGCCTGTGTGCCAGCTGCGGAGGTGTGTGATGCTCAGACAGGATGCTATTCTGAGTCCCCACGTATGCCCCAGTGTGTTCAGCATGCTGTCAGTGCGTGTCAATGTCTGACTTGTATTGTAGTCACTGTAATATATTTTATTTATTTATTTATTTATCCTACATTTGTTGACCGGGATAGTCCCACTGGATGCATGTCCATTTCCAGGGGAGGCCCGGGGAGAAAAGCTACAAGGGTAAGCAGATACAGCATTACATAATACCAGCATAATACCAGCATTACATATTACAAACAGATTATTTACAGAGATTACATAAGTAAGCAAGTTAAACATGTTCCACAGGTTAATGTTAGTCCTGAGCACAAGTCAGGATTAAATTAAATTACACAGTAAACTGGTTAACAGATTTTACACATTCGAGTTAGCCAGGCTTGATACATTGACATAGCCAGTTAAGTGACAAATGTTGTTTGAGTCTAGTGTTGACCTAAGGTGGAAAGTAAGGTAATGTCAGCTGGAAGTGAGTTCCAGGATCTACTTACAGAGTTTGCAAAGAGAGAATCACCGGCTGTGTTATTAAATTTGATAGTCTGAATTAGTAGTTTGTTAGAGGATCGAAGCGGTCTAGGATTGTTATAGGGGGTGATAATATTTGAAGTGCAGGAGTATTGTCCGGATTATAGAGGATTTTATAGGCCATAATCAGTTGGTTATACTGTATTAGGCTGGGTATTGCAAGCCAACCAAGCTGATTTAGATTGATGCAATGATGTGTCCTAAAAGGCAGCCCAGTGGCAAACCTGGCAATGTGGTTATAGCAAATTGAGTGTTTGTTAAGGACAGTCTTGTTCATATTCGAGAGTAGAGCGGATGCATACAGAATGGTTGAAAGAAGGTGTGAGCGAGCTATGGCACCTTTAGCTGGAGGGGCTAGGAAGACTTTTATTCTGTAAAGTGACCCTAGTTTTTTATTGATGGCTTTGATAATTTGGTTAACATGTAGGTCACATTTGAGATTATTGTCTATGATGACACCTAATAGCTTAGTAGATGGGTCAGGGGAGATTATTGTGCCATCAGTTGATGTTATGGTAAAGGTGAAAGTGGTAGACCTACGTGTTGGTGAAATAACAGCAGTTTAGTTTATTTGGGATTTAGGATCAGATGATGTTCAGAAAGCCAGTTTTCTATTGTATTAAAGGTGGTCTGGGTAGCTGACCATAACTCTACTGGAGATGTGGCTGAGCAGATCAGAGAAGAGTCTTCAGCATATTGGATACAGCTGACTTTTGGGATGACAGTATAAAGGTGGTTAATGAAGATGGAGAACAGCAAGGGCCCTAGTATAGAGCCTTGTGGTACTCTGAGGGTGTTAGGTAGAAGGTTAGAGAGTTTGTTCTGCCAGAGGCCAGCCTGCTGTCGACCATGCAGGTAGGATTGAAACCATTGGAAGGCTCCAGTATCTAGACAGAATGTTTGCAGGGTGTGGATTACAAGTTGGTGATCAACCATATTGTATGCCTTGGAAAGATCCAAAAAGAGGGCTGAGGATATATAATTAGTGTTGCAAGTATGATTTATGGTGTTATTAAAGGCTAGGAGGCCTGAAGTAGTGCTGTGATGAGGACGGAAGCCATGCTGAGTGTCTGCCATAAGGCGATTTTGGATTAGGTGGTGCATGAATTGTCTATGAATAAAGTTTCCATAATCTTTGCAAGTGGAGAGAGTATAGCTATTGGCCTATAATTGGGGAATTCAGTAGAGCTGCCTCCTTTGTGAAGTGGGATTACATAGGATATTTTCCAGATGGTGGGAAATTTAGATTCTACCATGGTTCGTTTGATTACTTTTGAGACGGGGTAAGCAATAGCATCATCTGATTTTGATAGGTACTCGGCGGGGAGTTGATCAGCAGAAAGTGTAGTGGGTTTCACTGTTTCAATCAAGGTACGGAGAAGTGAAGTGGTGACTGGTTGGCAGCAGAACACAAGTAGGTTTCTAGGGGTGCTACTTTCAGGACCAGGGGAGCTAGGAGGTAGATGGCTAGCTAGGGCTTGAAATGTCTCAGTAAAGAATTGGTCAAAACTATCAGAAACATCTTCAGGGGTTTTATCAATAGTAGCAGCAGGGATTGGGGTTGAAGTTTGTCCAGGATGTAGTATATATGACATGCCACCTGACAGGGTATGGCATTACTGGGTTCAGAGAGCCCAGTCCCCAGATTGGCTGTGTGGTGGCATCCCACACATGTGTTGTACGTTCCTGGCCAAGGGTGATGGCTGACTGCATACATGTGGCAGCTGTGACATTGCCACATGACTCACATAAACCACAACTGGACCATAGAGGTGATTCACAGGTTACCTTTGCACATGCTACCCTAGTAGTGTGATTGCCATGGTGAGTACCAACACATAGGGCCAATGGGGAACAACATACTGAAGGTGTGTATGTGTGGGTGTACTGCTACTGTTTCATAGCACTGGCATATATGACTGTACACGTGGGTAAATGCCAGGTAAGACATGTGCAATGTGTCACAAGCAACGTACATGCGTACAGGACAGACAGTGACATTCTGTCATGTGTAAAGTTGACATACGTATCGTACGCTATGCAGATGTCACTAGGAGTCTACAGAAGCACTGTAACTCTGCATTGCAGGTGTAAGCAGTGTTCCAGGGAACCCCAAGCGAACATGCATGCAAACAAAGCTACAGTAAACAGGGCTGGAAGTAGTGCATTGTACAACAAAGAAGGGGTAACAATAACAGTAAGTAACAATGCAAATATGTAGGCACTATCAACATGTACCCAAGAATACACAGCGCAGATGCCCATGGTAGAACTGATATTATGTCATAGTTATTTGTGATTTGGATTACATTGGTACTGCACACATATCTACATGCGCGAACATCCACATTGCATAGTCGTTGTGGGCAACCTGACACCATTACTGTACATGTCCACCATTGCATATCACTACTTGCGTTAGCTTTCCCCCTGTGCTACCCATGTATGCGGCTATCTGTTGACAACCTTACCACCGGCATGCAATTATGTGCAGCTGTTACACTTTGATATGTACTATGGGTGCAGATAACAATTCAGGACGTTCATACAGTTACTGCAGCAGGCATGCTGGGATATACACACAGTCATAGCAGCACACTGTACTGTTACCAACATGATACTACTAATACACTTCTATGTAGTCACCCTGTGCATCAGCAACGTGTTTACCTGTTCCCGCAATGATGTTGCAGATTGCAGGAGGTGGCACAGTGTCATCATATGCACAGGGTGTGGATTAGGTATGCCTGAGTCAGCCACTGATACCACCAATTGACATGTGTGTGTAGGTGTGTTGGTGAGGGGCAGCAGTACAGGGTGGGGCAGTGTTGGTGCAGTGTGTGCGTGTATGTGGTCGCCCTAGGTGTTAACATTTCACATGTGTGTATGCACGCACACAGTTCCACCTCATGGCTGCCATATACAGGGGTTTGTGGACAGCCACAGACTGCACCTGGCAGGTCATACAGATCAGTGTCTGTGGGCACGGACACGGTACCTGTGCCTGGCAGGGGTGCTACGGACCCTATCCAGCACTAAGCCAGACTGGGTACTGTCATCAGAAGCGGGAGTGTGTTGACTGGACACAGGTCCCTGCTGGGACTGTCCAGAGCCACATGCACGTGGTCTCCTGGGGCGTTCCGATGACAGCAGAGACCCAGCATTGCTGGTGCTGCTGCTGGCACTATGGGGGCGTGCGCGAGCCTGTTGTCGTCCGCGCCGACTGCCAGCTGCTGCTGTTGCTGGCATACGGCTACGTCGATGCCGCAAATGCCCACCATTGCCCTGGCTCATGGACATCTGGTTGTGGAACTGCTGTAATATGTCCCCACAATGTCTGTCTATGACATCGGTGAAATTATGGATAGCATCCACAATGTCACGCATACTGTCTGTCATGGCTGTGCGACATGCTCTCAGCTCCCTCAGACCCTGTCTGGTGTACCTTTCCATACGCGACTGTGCCTGCATGACAGTCCGAAACATAGCTGAGGTTGACAGACCTCTTTGGGCACGTCGGCCAGAGGCAGTACGCCCACGGATGCTCCCACGAGAACCCATTGCAACTGTCTGTGTGGTACCATCGGAGGACCCTGCCCATGGCTGCTGTGTGGGGACGCATGTGCCACAGGTACAACATTACCCTGGTCTATGCCCACTGTATCCTGTCCATCACCTAGGGACAATGGTGACAAAGGATGTACTGGCAGGGTGACTGCGCAATGATGGGGTTGACAGCTGTGTACTGTCAATTGGCTGACCAATGGCAGACCCTGACACACCTTCCTGTACCATTACACAAATATCATCATTACCAGTACCCGTGGCACAAGATTCAGGTTCCCTGCTGCAGGTCACCAGAGCAGCACCAGAACCTGTGGGAGGAAGACAGGAAACACAGTTTACAGTCTCCAGACATTGTTACCAGTGATGCACTTCTACACACATGCACACATGCACACATGGACACATGCACACATGCACACATGGACACAGGCACACATGCACACATGGACACAGGCACACATGCAGACATGCACACATTGACACATGCACACAGGCACATATGCACACATGCACACAGGCACACATGCACACATGCACACATGCAGACATGCACACGTGGACACATGCACACGTGGACACATGCACACATGCACATGTGGACACATGCACACATGGACACATGCACACATGCACACATGGTCACACGCACACATGGACACATGCACACATGCACACATGCACACATGCACACGTGGTCACGTGTACACATGCACACATGCACACATGCACACATGCACACGTGGACACAGGCACACATGCACACATGCACACATGCACACGTGGACACAGGCACACCTGCACACATGCACACATGCACACATGCACACATGGGCACAGGCACACCTGCACACATGCACACATGCACACCCCGCAGTATACACACAGAGCACTACTGAGTTACACTACTGTTACTAGCATTATCAGGACTATTATAGGTTATGTTAAACACACTCACCAGCATGGATGGCCTGCCTTGCTGTAACCCCGGAGGGACCTGCAGAAATGATGAGATTAATGTCAGTGGGCACAACTGTGCCATTGATATTGCATATGATACAGTGTACAGAACAGTCAAGTGTACATATGGCATATTACCTGCACGGTCCATGTCGTGCTGCTGTGTGGAACCAGCCTCCTTCATAATGCAGGTGTACTGCTGTTGCTGTTCCGAGGCTGGAGCCACAACACTTAGGAGTAGCCCCTCCAGTCTGGTGAGGGGGGATGTGTGGCCACCCCACCTCCTGTGGCAACCTGTTGCCCGTGGATATCTGATGCACGCTGATGGACACTTCGGATTAAATCACTGCAGTGATGTCGTACCTGCTCATATGTCCTGTTATGCGTGCCAATATCATTTACCCTACGGACAAGGTCTTGCCACAGTGCAGCCCTCTCCTGCTGATTCTGACTGGTGCGGGAAAACAGGATGTCATACTCCCGCACCAGGATCTGGTGGATCTCCTCGTCTTGTGCTACAGAGTAGGCAGGATTATGCTGACGCGCCATCTCCCTGGAAGAGAACACAAACAGGATATCAGTAGACTCTGTCAGCAATATATGGCACACATACTATACATGATACTATACCATATGTTGCTTGTGTGTGTGTCGTGGTGGATACACAGGTACATGGCCAGATATCAGTGCTCAGCCAACACCTGTGCAACAATACCTGCCACGTTCCACACAACATAGTAGCATGCCCCATCGGTCAGCACACACTGACAGGTCCAATGCACAACCTCACTCTGGGGGTTCATGCCAATGTACTGTATGTGGGATGCCATCCACTACTGTGATGTGGACAGAAGTTACTCGGCCTGGATATACATATCCCACCACCACCACCAGCACAGTAGACTACTTTGATATGTATGTGATTAGACAGTTATTCACTTGCTGGGACTGAGATGGTATCCATGCAGCACACTGGGCCAGTGGAAGCCACAACCCACACTGCTGACCCCTTTGTAAATGCTTACCACGGACTTGCCACAGATGGCATGAAACTTGCACACACATTTCTAACCCAGACCCTATGCACAAAGGTTAGGCATCCTGTCCGGTAGACCCCAGACAGAGACAGATTGTATAACAATAGCAGGAGGCTACTGCAGGACAGAGCACATTCACATTAAGGGAAGGCATCTGTGGTCAGCACTGGTACTATGCTACGGTCCATCATAACAACGGCCACGGCCTACTCTGGGAGGGAAATGGCCACAAACACTATGGATGACCACAAGGCCTTCTTCAGTTATGTTACACATATGGACCACATGCCTCAGATATGCTCTGTGTTAATACACACCTACTTAACATTCACCAAACACATGGATATTGGCAACAGTCTTGCAGACAGGTTTGGTGCATGTATCCCCCCTCCTTCTTCCCCACCAGTTGAAATATTTATCACAGCTGTATGTAACCTCCCTATCATCTCACATGTCCAGGTGAGGGCCACCCTCAGCAGAGCAGAACACACAGCATCACTGTGACCTCATGGTATCCCTAGATGTGTGCTACCTGCACTCCGAGAGGACATACAACCGCATATAACACTGATAATTTATCTTGGCCATACTACAGGATATGTACCTGGACAGTGGCATACAGTGACAGTGGTCCCACACCACTAAGGAGGCACGTCGACTGACCCTGGGAGCTACCACATCATATGCATAACTGGACTGGTCTGCTAAGCTATGGAATTATGCAGTATGGGATGCATATGCAGTGATATCGGGTACCTGCAGACACTTGTTCCCAGCCAGTGTGCCTTTGTGATGGGCTGATCCTGCCTTTTGAACCTGGCTGACTTTTCAAAGCAGTCACTACAGCCATTGCTGGGGGCAACGCACAGACAACTGCTGCCAGGATCATGGCCTAAGACTGATTGACATGTAATGTATGGTCATCCCCTTTTGGTGGAACTACGTACACACAACATATCACATGGACATACCTATAGATACAGACCTATGACACATTTGGAGGGTTCACAGTATGCACACTATTAACCTGCTACTTTGCATTACCTGTGTTTGTCGCAGCTGGTTGCGTTACTACTGCTTCTGCTTGCTGCTGCTACTGTCACTGCTGACAGCTTAGGGTCACAGAGTCACAGTGTATAATTTTTTTTTGTTCTCTCTCTCTCTCTCTCTCACTTTTCTCTCCCCCTCTGTCTGCTTCCAGACAGTGCAATGAATGTATTGCATGTGTGGAGTGTTAGTACTGGATGCTTTTGTAGGTATCTGCATAGGTCCATGTGATGGCCTCTGCACCAATTGTAAGCCAGCATTTGCTAATTGCATACAGCCAGTTGTGTACTGATTGCAGTTTTCACTGTGATTTCAGGTCAGTGCTATAAAAGGGTATGTGGGATAGGCGTTGCCCTTTCAGATTGTAAGGGCGGGGACCATGCTGGTATGCTGTGGACAGTGTTCTGTGAGTGTAAAGGTTAGTATCTCTCTCATGATTCAGGCTGTGTTGTAGATTCACATTTCTCCATTCCTCTCTCATGTTCCCTGTAGTAAGTGTGTATGCACAATGACTCCTACAACTATATATAGATATATATTTATATATATATATATATGTACATATACATACATTTATATATGTACTTTAACTGACATTATTACCTACAAGCTACCAACTAGCATGGCTGTTTGTGTTCACACAGTACTATTGTGGGAATCCAGTAGTTTTGACAGTAATTCTACATGACATGCTTTGGGTACTACACATCCTATATTCCCTTTACATTCATCCCTACTATTACATGTTATATTTATTTTAGCACAATGTTCTTGTATAAGAGTCATGGCTTAGTGGTAGGTCATACAGACTAAAGTTTCCAAGGTCCTGGGTTCGATACTGACAGTGGGATTTTATTTTGCTTTTGAACTGAGTACAGGACCTGTCAATCAAAGTGACTAAGGCACTTTTAAGCAGTTGTAACCGGGTTAGCGCTGGTTTGCATGGAGCTCACGCATGCGCACTGGCGGTTAGCTCTGTGCACACAAGCGCACACCCGCTTACAACCGCTTAACAGTGCTTACTCTGGCGCACACCCGCGCTATTTTCTTTGAAAGAAAAGAAAATGGGGAGACAGGAAAGTGGTGAAAAAGGGGTCACAAAGAGGGTAAGACAGTAGGGAAACAAGCTTGGGATTTGCAGGAGGGATGTAGGTAAGGCCCATAGCTGCCCATTTCTTCATCAGCAACAGCTGTGCATATGTATGTAATTTGGTGTGACATTTGAAACCTTCCACCCCTGAGAGAGGTGTCAGGACAACAATAATACTTGTTGTACAGCCAATTGTAATTGATAGATTCCATGTCCAGCAGACATGTGTGCGGAATGGGCAGCTATGTATGGGGCGTGATTTTTTTGTGGGTACAGAGTGCCCTTTTTTTTTTTCAGGTGAGAGTGGTATGTCAGGTGAAGGAAGTCGGTACAGCTGGGGAGGTAGGTTGGGTAGGTAAACAGACAAGACAAACAAGATGCATACAGGGGCGGTGTATGACACGTGTGGGGGGGTTACAGAATTGACGGGGATGGAGGTTTGGATATCCAGAGCCCATGAGCCCACAGATGGCAACAGTGGAACTGATATCCCCACCCATAGGCAGTTGCCACTGTTCCTTCACTACCCAGGTTGGGGCTATGCTGGGGGCTGTGTAGGCCGGGCAACAGGCATGCCTGTTAGTTGTGCCACCCGTGCCTCAAGCTGGCATAGGGGCTCAAGAACAGAGTCCCGAATCTCCCTACGCACCACAGTCCGGACACTACGGAGGGTGAGTGGTGGTTCTCCTCCGGCCACACTTGCAGAGGGGGGGCGAGCCCCATCCCCCACAGCACTTCCACCCGCAGGTGGCACAGGGCCACCGGAGGAGGGTCCAGACTCAGCACTAGTGCCAGGTGCACTCACCAGCTGAGGTGGGAGAGGTGGGTCCGCTGGAACCCGCCTTCCCTGTCGTCCTATGTTTTGCATTATGTCATGACAGTTTGGGTTAGTGACATATAATACCATTCACAATTAGTTGTAACAGCATGCATTAGTATTCCCATTAACCAAAGACCCAGATATTCACACCATTGAACAGCGTGCATGACACATGCATAATTTGAACAGCAATACACAGTCCAACAACATGCAGGGTTAATTGATGGCAACAGGCCATCAGGTTTGGATGTATGAACAGGGCAGATGCATCAATGGACATGCAAATATATATGACCCAACAGGACAAACGTCCAGGGGTGTTAATTGTGATTGCACATACCATTTTCATGTGGAATGGGTTATATGTGGTTATAGGGTGGGGTGAAGAAAATAATATTAACACCTTCAAATACCAATACATATGCTGTACATTTCTAATAGCTACAGATATATACACACTACTGTTCTAACTACAGTTTCCTATATGATAACTATTTCAACTTGGTGATAGGACTGTTACTGCAACATCAATATACATTTTATTGTTCTTCATACACATTCATATCTAGCTTTGTTCAGCTACATCATCCTGCTACATTTGCTTTATATAGCTGTAGACAAGTGTGGATGTTTGGTATATCAGACAATCATCCTATCTGCATATTGCAGACTGAGAGCAAGATATCCAGATTTTGGGATACACATTCCAGATGCAGCAACACTTTGAACAGATTTCGCTGTTTGGTTTTGATTCTCACATGCATTTCATTCTGTCTTGACTGCAGTATACTTTATTCAGGGGTTATTACTACTGTATTGCTGGATTCATGACACTTTCTCACACTCTCTCACTTGCTTTCATTTTACTATTCAGGATGGTACTTACTTCTAGGCTTTATTGACATGTTTTACCTGTAGTTATTACAATCCTTTCCAGCAGTCTCACTTCTGTCATGTTTCAGTATTTCAACAGGGATATATTTCACACATGTGATTTCATCATCTTCTGCAGCTATACTTTTCAGCCTGCTGCAGGTTGTGTACTATTTTCTTACAGGTGGGGCATTTTTATTTCAGAATTTATGTCAGACATTTTCATTTTTCGGTTTAACTTACAGGCTGAAACACACTTTTGTAATCAAGCAATACTTGCAGAAACTTTCACACTGTTACTTGCACATTTTATTCCTTAGTGACTACACTGCACTCTTTTGCTGACTGTCATACTTTTATATTTATTTACAGTTACTGGTAGTGGATTACTGACCTGCCTGGTGGTGCAACCGCACCAGCCTATCGCCATAGGCTCTGCGGTTCGCAGAACGGACACCTGCAGCTGTAATATAAATGAAGTAATATTGGAATACACATCTCCATAATATCAGCTAGTTTAATTTCTTACATACATAATTAAATGTAACTTACTCAGTAGTGGGGCGTTGGGCATTTGCCGGGCCTCCTGGATCCAAAGGTTCAGTTGGTCCTGCTTGCATCTCTTCAGGTCCGCATGGTGGTGACGGACCTGCTCACCAGTCCTTGGAATCCCTGTGGCACTGGTGAGATCATGAGCCAACCGGTCCCACGCCTCAGCCCTGTATGCTCCCCAGAGGACCTGGCTCTGCATGAGTTGGGCCTCATGATTGTGGACTAGGAGCCAGACCATGTACCTGGACTTCTCAATGCCCCACCTCTGTGCTCGAAAGCAACTACCCTCTCCTACTCCTGTCATTCTGTCTGCAGTTCAGTTCTACAATCGTTTATGCTGTGTATTCCCGCCTATGGGGCTTATATAGTCCGTTTTTCCCACACATATCTGTGATTGGCCATTTTGGAATTGTATCAACTTCAGTAAACCTGCATTGTCATGCTCCAGTTTGTATTCATTCCTATATATTAGCTATTATTGCATTTCTAGGTACTGCTGTCATAGCTTAGTGATTTGGTTCCTTGACTATGGTGTATAGTATCCTGGGTTCGAACCTGGCTAGTGCTTTTCGTTTTTCATGACTGTCTAGACATGCTGAGGGGTGTGTCTGTGTAAAGGCAGTTTTGATACGGCTTGCTCAACGTTGCCCGTCGGTTAGCTTGTTTGCGCAGTGCGCAGCTCTGCGGAAATGGGGTACGCTGGTTTAAGCCTCATTTGGCTATCGGCACGCATTTTACGCTCAGCTGAGCTAGGGGCACTTAAATTCAGCATGTTAAACCACTGCTCAGCTACAGGCACTCATTTTGCACCAGTTAAACCACTGCTCACGTACGGGCAGATGCACTCACCCTGTTAAACTGTAGCTCAGCTATGGGCACATCTGGCATTTTTTATTCTTTTGTTACCTCACATTTCTTCAATATAAATGGGCTATTTCATTACATTTTACATAAAATATGGTTTTATGTGTACATATTTGTCAGGGACTTGTTTCGTGCTTATTTTGCTAAAAAAAAATTGGTGTTGTGGAGGCTCGGACCATGAATTCCTGCTCTTCAGCCAACATCTCTACTGCTACGCTATTGCTTCCTGGCTTACGTTGCATATTTAGTTCTTATATGCTTTCCCACTGACTGCTAACTGTAGCTGCGCTACGGGCACGCCCGTGCAAACGAGCGCACTCACGGTTAAACATTTTTACAATTTAAAAAAAATATATAACATGTTTATTTATATGTTTCCTGTTCATAGTCTGTGGGGGCATGTGTTGTGTTGTGTTTATTCACATTTCCGTGGACTCTGTCGTGGGTGTTTACTTTGGGCACTTTTCCTCTTCTGGGGGCGTGTCCGCTTACAGGGCTCGGCCTACGGACACGCCCCCTACTGTCTTACACGGACCATGTTAGACTTAGGTGTGATTCAGCATGCTCTCATGAATATGCAAAGCATGCTGACATCACTCCGTTTAACTGCAGCCTCCGTGTATGAGTTATAACTCTTACACGGAGGCTTCGTGAATCCATAGTCTACATCTGTTCAAAAGATTGTGGTAATCAAAATAAAATATGAATTAAAATACTGTTGTATACAGTGAATGAATTAACTATAAAGTAATTTGTAGATTACCAGAAGCTACATGCAGGGCAGTTATATACAAAGTGCAGTTATACACAGCAGCTACATCTATCTATATCTATATCTATATCTGTATCTATATCTATATCTTTATCTATATCTATATCTATATCTACATCTATATCTATATCTGTACCTATATGTCAGTATCGTAATTTGCCATTTGCCTGTAAACAGAAGGCTGAAGGGACAGATGTTAATGAAATGTGCACTGACCATTTTATTTAAAATTATTCCCTAGGATCCATAACACTTACACTGAGTGTACACCTTTCTGAGTGAACAGACAACACAAGCATAACTTATACCTTCTTCCTCCTAGGTTTAGTTTTTCTACTGATTTTCTTGCAGCCTTAAATATTGAGGGGGGATTCATAAAGGTTACTAAAAGTGTAGACTGCAGGTACACTTAGCATAATCTTTCTGAGTGACTAGAATGTTCCTGAATACAAATCATGTACACTTAGTGCAGGTATTAATGAATCTGTGTGTGACTATGATTATTGATGTTTTACTCCTTCATGTTCCAGTGCTCAGTGCCAGAAGATGATAAAGCCACATATAAAAACTGATAAATTTATACCTTTACACATTTTTATGGATATACCCCAGATTTAATAATTTCCATGTAGGCATAGTGTAGACCCTACATGGAATTTACCATGTCTGTGTACCCAGTTCCCCCTCGGTAGTGCACCATGCATATTAATGATGGTGCATTGCTGAGGGAGAGCCATGGAACAGGGTTATTGAATCAGTGTAGGGAGTGTGCCACTAACTGTGTCCACAGATGAGTAACATACCCCCTGCACTGTCCAAGTGCTTGATAGCAATGTATTTAAATTTTATTTTATGTTTTTTTTTTAAAGTTTGCCTGGAGCAGCATGCAGCCATCAACATGTGCCAGACATCTAAAAACAGAAACCGGATGCATTTAGTTTGTGATTCAAATGTCAAGTTTAAGCATTGCTTCGTGGGTTTGCATAGCACGGTGCAGTGCTGAGCAGTGCTTAAACATGGCACAGAGGTATATGTAAAAGTATAGCAGCATTCCACATAGCCAAGTGGATAGAGTTACAGGCTCATGTGCAGTAGGTGTGGGGTTTGAATACATGGAAGGGAAATTAAGCAGTTATTTTCGCAATATAAATTATGCCAGTTATTTTTAAAACATGATCTGCTGCACTCAGCTAAGCTCTGCTAAGCCTTGCAAAGCCATGGTAAGCACTGCTTAATCTTTGTTTAAGTACTGCTTGGCAGTGTTTGACACTGTTTGGCTGTGCTAAGCTGGTCTGTGCACTGCTAAGCATTGCTAAGCATTGACAGTTTAAGCACTACTCAGCTGAGCTGAGCTGGTTTGTGCTGTGCTAAGTGATACACCGCATTTTTAAATATTGTCCGATGGCATGTAAGGGAGGGAAAAAGGGCTATATTAAGCTGAATACAGAATACACCATAATCCATTGGAGTTCAGTGGCAGGCGCTGGAAATGATTCATGCTTTTGGGTGCAGCAGTAGGGCATTGAGGAGTCCAGGGTCATGGTTGGACTCCTAGTGAAAAACTATGAAGATCATCTCATGCAAAGAGGTTACCGGGGCTCAGATTACAAAGTGGAGTCCTGGAACTGGCTGGTAAGAGACCTCACTAGTGCTACTGGTAGCTCCCACACAGGTGAGCAGTATCATCACCACCATGATGACCTGAAAAGAAGCAAGGGGGGCTCTCTTGGATACTTGGGTCCAAGAATTCCAGGCGGGCAATGTTCCACATGTGTAAGTATGTTTACCTGTGTTTCACCAATATTTAATCTTGAATGTCTGCTAAACTGGTATGCATAATGCTGTGCTTCTCTCCCAACAGCTGCAGAGATGAGAGCTTGCAATGTCAAGGCTCACACAGGGTGCCTGGCCAGGTTGCACCGTAAGTGTGGTGAGTACAGCTGTATCAAGCTATCTGTAGTCAAATAAAACAGAAAAAGAGTAGAGGATGGATCATTCATGTGCAAAATATTTGTAGTGCAATAATTGTGGAATTACAGCTGCATAATGCCAACTGAAATGCAAGCAAAACTCAAAACTATTCCAGTAAATGCATGAAGGTATCTACTTGTGTAATTAGAACTGATATTTCAACCCAGTAACAATATATTGTGTACACCTGCATTTTATCTAGTAATGTATAAGTTACCTAGTATCTCTGTCATGATTGCATTACATGCATGTTTCTTCAACTGTCACTGCATCGCACTATACCACTGTAGTACTAGTAACAGACTATATTTTGTTTCCAGGTGAACTCTAGGTAAATATCAGTCAGATTTCAGCAGTGACTCAGTAGCTCAGTTTGTTAAATGCTGTGTATAAAGTACAGTTTTCCACACACAGACCAAGGTTTAAATGAAGTGCTATGTACTCATAAATATTACTGAATCAGATATGTTATGGTGACAGATATTCTCTCCACAGGGACTACTGGTAAATGGGTGAGGTAGCCTATATTATGTGTAAATAATTGTTTATTCAGATTTCACAGACTGTTAAAATCATTACCATGAATGTGCTATTAATGCATAAAATAAAGGAAATATGTGGAATAATAATAGAATATATTAACATAATAGAAATAAAATGTGTAATCTTGGAATGGCTATATGCCTGGTGTGTCTTGTAAAGGTTGCTGCAGTCAATTAACACATGCAACACACATGAACCCTGCAGTACCTGCTATTGGTTTCTATCCCCATGCCTGCCAAGCAAGACATGACAGTTGTGTACTCTCTTTACTGTACACATGCATGTCTCTCAAGTGACACACTGTCATGTAATGTAATTACTGTTGCTTACTCCCTCTGTTATAGATGTATCATCGACATGGTTATAAGTCAATAGCAAAGTAACAGTACATAAGCCCACAGTACACCATAGTAGTTATATAGGTCCACCTGATATGCAAATTTTCTTTGTAGTTATGTACCTGCAGGTGTTACTGCTTGGCCCATAGTGTCCCATTCTGATAGCTTGAGAGGTATATACATGCTACAGCAGTTATAGGGCACATTTACACATAAAGAAAGGACTTACCTGTAGAGTAGCTAGCATTACTGTTGTCAACTATATAGCCCATGATGGTATTAATGGACTGTATTTCTCTCTCTCCCCAACCCTTATCTTCATAAATTTATAATTTTTATATATTGGTTATGGTTTACTATTAACATATGTTGTTCCATAAACTTTATTTTGGGGCATGTGTTTTATTAACGTTATGTATTACTATGGCTGCATATTAACATATAAATGTTGATGGCATGCTGTTAATATACTGACTGTTCTGTTATTTATTGTTGTGTTTCACATAACATGCATTGAACTGTAATGGGGTTATTTCCAATGTTCTGGCATGCTGTTATTACTAACAATGGTTTTGTTCATAATTTACCTATATATATTGGTTTACCTGCATAACCACAGCAGTTCAAGGTAGTCAGTTCCTTGTGATCCGCCCACTCTACCTCAGCTGGATGTGGCACTGGGTCCCACCCAAGCAAGTGGTGCCCCTTCCACTGTCCCTGCATCACCTTTGGAGGGAACTACCTCAGGGGATGGGGCCCATCCCCCCGGGAGTGGGGGCAGAGGGGCGTTCTCACCCAGGATCAGCTACTGACCATGTGGTGCACAGGATTGTTCATAGGAGCTATGAATGTCACCTGCATCAGATTGAGGGTAGACTGGATACCTGGTGGGGCCTGATGGCCCTGGCACCCAGCCTCCAGCACAGCCACCTTTGGGGCAGTGAAGGAGCAGTGGGTGGGGATCTCAGTCATGCTGCTGCCATCTCTAGGCACATGCACCTCAGATTCTGCAACAACCTCACTGTCCAAAGTGTTTACCCCCCTCATGTGTCACATGCCAATCCTGTCAGCTGTCTTGTCTGTCTGCAAATGCAACCTCCCCTACCCAACTTACCTCCCCACATATACCTACATCTCTACCCCAACATTCCACTCTCTCCTTAAAAAAAGTGGGCACCTGTCCCACAACAAAAATATCACTGCATATATATAGCTCTCCATTTTGCACATATGTCCACTGGACACAACTAATAATGAAATTAATTAATTAATACATTTACATTGTCCTCACCCCTCTCTCTGAGGTGTGAGGCTCCAAATTCTTGTACAAATTCTGTAAAACCTGCACAGATGTTGCTGTAGAAGAAATGGAAAGCTATGGTCCTTTCCTACACCCTTCTGCACAACCCTACCTGCCTTTCAATATGTTTTCCCCCTGCTTGTCCCCATTTCACCACTGTCCTATCACCCCCTTTTTCTTTTCTTTAATAATTTTTAGCTTGGGTTTATACAGAGCTAAGTGCCTTAATGGTCTTATGTGTTTCTCACAGTGTTAGGCAGATCATCAAAATAATCACCCCACCACATCTCAAACCAAGGCCTCTGTCAACTACAACATAGTGCAGTAGCCCACTAGGCCACTCGTGTCTGAATTAAAACAGGTGTTTCCAGCAAAATGCACTGATTGCCACTGACAGATTGCAAGTAATTAGAATAGGAAAAATGAGCATGTACCTGGGATTGTGATACAAACACTACACCAGTACACAGCCAAATAAATAATAATGGATGTACACCAGGCCTGGGAGAGCAGGCATACCTGTCAGCTGTACAGATTGTTGCAGAATGTCCAGAGTTTTGCCCCTATTTTTGGCCTGGTTTCATAGCATCATATTTTTCTGGCAAAGTACTGGCAAGTCATCAAAGTCTGAGGTTAGAACATCATGACAGACATTTGAGTTTCACACTTCATACCCTTCAGAAAACACATGCTAATCCAACACCTGCTATCCTATCAACATTCCACATTTGGTAAGGGCAATATGTAAAGATTGTCCCTATTTTTGGGCCTTTGTCCCACTTTTATTTATGGCTTTTTCCAGATTTCTTGCTCTAAGAGGCTGAGAAGTATGATAGCAGGTAATTGTTCCCATTTATCAGCAACATCTTTAAACACACCTGCTAAGGCAGCAATGGCAAAGTACATGTGTACAAATAGGACCCTGCTGCACAACAACTGCCTTTGAAAGCCATGCACATAATGATGGAAAAAGACATGTGTCACAGACTGTAGGTATGCACACATATCTTGCAAATACAGCTGTTACAATCGTAACTCAGTAGCTCAGTCTGTTAAATGCCTTGCATGTGCTATATTTTGCCACCCACAGTCCTGGGTTCGAGTCCAGTGTTGCACATCAATTACATTCTTGTGAACACAGCAAGTAATAACTGAGTCATGCAATTTTAACTCACACAGGTTGCTGCTACTGCATTAACTGCTACCCGTGTTTGCAAGTCAAAGGCCTGTAGGTAGGGACACACTTCATATATTTCTAAAGCCAGACAACATGCTGTCTACTACTCCGTGATTGAGACTGTTACATAACAGACGTTCCTTACACACATGCCTTGATTGGACTATAAAGAGTACCTTTACCCTGCATCTGCTGTGAAAACACAGCTGACACTGCTGGCTCAGTTACACGTACAGCCTGCTGTCCTCCAAAGAGGTCACACTCCCCCCTATGTGTCCTAGGCTGAAGCAGCAACTGCAGCCTGGAATGTATGCAGCTGTATGTTAAGCTAGCTGCAACAGACCTACCATACCTCACAACATCCTAGAACAAGGGATCCAGGCACAACCACATATAAAGGGTGGGGGTTCAAAGATCTAGTGACAGGAACATGTTTTGCAGTTTGCCCCTACAAAGCTATTGAGGTGATAGAATAGGAGCTACTGCATCAGCATGCATAGTCTGATGGGGGTGACATCTCACATTCACGTCTCCCTCTCCTTACTGACCTCAACCCATAATGTTTACCACTGAACTCCAGATAATCACAATGTCATGGGACAATGGCCAAACATATCATAAAAAACTGTGGACATACCTCAGAAATCTCAACAGTGGACAGTATTTGTACCTACCCTCTGTGATGCTGTAGTATGCACACCTCACTAATGTCCATCTCAATGTCTAAGAAAGGGGCAAAGGCCTACATGAAGACCTTAAATATTGCACTGTGGTGCTATGTCATTGGCTAATGAAAGTGCAACCCAGGTGTTTTGGATGCAATTAGCAAGTCTGAGGCACAGATTGGTGCACAGGCAAGTGCCTGTTAATGAGCAGTACCTACAAAAATCAATCAACTGCCTATGGGGAACAGATCTGTATGTTGTTTTGCTCACAAAGACAATGGTTTTGCAAGCTATTTTCTGAGGAACACTTCAGGAAAGGAGTACTACACTCTACCAGGTATGTAATAGATGTCCCCATGTAATGGGATGCAGATGGCAGGATGGAGGTATGGAGAATATGGATTACAACAGCAGGCCTGTCATACATCTATAATATTGACATGTTGGTAATACTCTGCTGTCCAACAGCTACATGCATGCCTCACAACTGTTCCTGCTTTGAGTCAAATCCCAGCTCTGCCCCTGTTACTTCCTCCTGTAATGGTTGGCTGTTGTAGGAAAGCTAGTGGAATCTATGTTAGACATAGTGACACTACATAAGGGTGTACAACCCTGTAACATCAAATTATGTACTGTTATTCACAACCTCTTAGTCTGTCAATGCCATACCTAAATAGTGCTGGCATTCTACAGGTGTCCCTGACTGTCCCTGATGTATCCTGGCTAGATATCCTGGCTAGGTCACTGTTTTGTTGACATTTGCTCCTGTGGCTAACATACATGTCAACCCTCTACAGCAGGGATTTGGTCATAGCCATAAATAATGGGGGGGGGGGGACAGGTCCAACCTCAGTGACAGGGGATATGTATTGGTCATACAACATAAAACTATGACTACACTAGCAGATATTACTGTAGCATACATATTTTCTGAGGAGTCCGGCATGTGACAGCCAGATTCCCTAATGTCGGTCAACAGCCATCAATGAATGGCCAACCATTTGTCAGACATCCACATGTTTGTGCCAAAAGGAACACATTCATGAGGCACATGTTCACAGTCCACAAGCTTCTGTGTAGTGGGAAGGTGGGTTACCTACAGGGAACATCTACTACAGCAGATTTGTATTGCTGCCTGTCATTGTGGCACACTGCTGTTGCTGGACTGTCCCCATATAGTTGCAATATCATACAGCTATTTGTCTGACAGTGGCTGTTTGACATATTACTGGAAGCTTGCCCATAGGTGACACACCACAGTAGACTGCAGTGGTGGGTGTAGAGACATACAGCAGAATCTGTCATGGCACACAAAGACATACCCAGTATTGCTACTGTCCTTGTGATAGCCACACATGTGGTGTGTTGATAGACTGTGGGGTATGACGTGTGAGGAAGTGGTGAATAGTGCAGGCCGTATTGGTTGTTCAGGGTCTGTACATAGTGGATGTCCACTTATCTGGTCCTGTAGTATGTCCCCCTCTTGTTGTCTTTCAGGAACAATGTATTGCAGGAGGCATTCCCCATTCACAGCTGTTGAGAATGATGTTACCCTGTGTGTCCTCAGACTGCATCACATTCTGCTGTCAAGGGGTCGACAACATCATGACCAGAGTGCAGCATTTTGGGGTGACCTTGTCAGGGTGGTTAACCAAAATGGACATCAGGGCAGGACCTATTAGCGGATCTGACACAGTTCCACAGAGATGCTCAATGCCACATGTCAAAGAGCAGCTGCTGTGGCCAGGGATCATACTGCCACAGGTGGAAGGTCTGCAATAGAACAACCACTTACAGAGGAAGTCCTGGTAAACCTAGAATTAACCACCAGCTCCCAGGCATCCATCACCGCATACGTCCTGGAGGTGGGTGCTACAGCATCCACATCAGAGGAGTGTCTAGGTAAGCTTACTTGGTTCACCAGTGTAATACTGTATCAGTTATTGTGGCAGGCTCTGCATACCAGAACATGGGTGTCAGATCTCTCTGCACTGGGGGGGGGGGTTGTTTTAATGCACAACTGTGCACACATACTCAGAATATCAGCAATGTAGGTAGTATCACATTAGGTACTGTACATGTGGATATATGCACATATTACATTCTAGCAGTGCAACATTTGGTATTGCTGACAATCCCTCTCCCTCACATTTCCATAGGTACATCAGATGTGGCCGGAGTCTGTGGTCCTGTACCTGGTAAGTGCTACCATTGTTTTATGGCTTATATATACCATATGAACATTAAGGACTGCCATTTAGGCCAGGGCACAACTGTTATGCTTAGCCAGAGTGAAATAGTTGTATGTTCGATATCGGAGCAGTTGACTACAGTGTATACAATGGATAACCACAGCCGTGTATTTGCACAAACACTAACACATTTGCAGTTATAGTCATGAAAAAGTATGCAGCCTGCTATACAGGAGACAATGACTCCAGAATGTCTGTTCACTCACTATAGGGAGATGGTCCATACCTGCGGCAGTGATACTACAGCAGGCATATCATTCTCAGGATAGGTGTACTGGGTATTATGTGTAGTTCGAGCATATACACTGTCATATTGTGTACCCTACAGGTGTAGTATACTGCAAACATTCACTGGATGTAGCTGAAATGCAAGTTAGAAATGGCCTAGCTTGTCTCTGTATGTTGGTATGTGTTTGTGTGTTATGCATGAGATCAGTGATGAGATGTGTGACTGGTAATGCAGTTGTGGCTCCTCATATGTATGAGTCTGTGTGGATTACCATACATAATAGTGCAGGTAATAATGTACTGATTTTGTCTTCCTCCTCACAGGTGATTGGGGAGGTTGGAGTCTGTCCCCCTCGCAACCTGATGTCAGTGTTCCATCGAGCTCTGATGACAGTGATGGTGGCAATAGTGAGGCACAGGTGGGGTTGATGGGGGCTGAATCTGTTTCAAAGGTTGACACCCCTCTTCTGCCCCCATTGTTCCTGCACATAGTCAGTATGCACACACATACCCAGTTCCCAGAGGCCACAGATATTGGACAGTCACATGGTGTTGACATTGAACAGGACAGTGTGACAGCTATGGCATCAGTGAGTGTAGACATTGGCCATATCTAGACAACTGGTGAGGTTCCACACAGATAGATTGGCAGGGGTGCTTGAAGGGGGATTGCTGTCCATCCACCTCCTGTCACAGGTGTCATATCACAGGTTACTTGCCACATGTTTCAGGATATCATGGAGGCACAGGCATGTACCAAACCCAACACCAGATGGATGCTCAAGGTCATGGATGCAGCACAGCCTGACATTTGTGACTGCCTCCACCACACTGGTGATGCCATGGATTGTTTTACTGGTATAGTGGACAGACAGTGGGCTGAGACAGTGCCTGCCTTTGCCCGCACATTGTCTGTGCTGAAACATCTGGTTGGGGTAGGGCATCAGCAACACCATCTGCTGAGAGACCACGGGTCCATACACACTCACTTCCCTGTAGTGGCAGTACCTCCAGTGCTACAGAGGGAAGTGTGCTGTCCACACCACAATATGACAGGCCATCGGCACGTGGTCCTGGGGGGTCCCATGGTGGACACAGGCCCAGCAGACAGCAGTCACTGTCAGGTACTAGCACTGTATCCAACCTTGAGAGTGGTGGTACCAGTGCCACTCTTGACAGAGCAAGTTCCCATGTTCATGGCCTGAGACAGTGAACTGTCCACTCTTCCATGTACAGTCCACAGCTGTCCAACATACACATGTGCAGGGCTATCACATGCAGGCCATCCACAGACACACATAGTACCTCTCCACAGTGCATATGACCAGCACACATGCTGCCAACTGTATGGCACAGCCTAGGTCTCTGGCAATGCAACACCACACCCTGTGCATGTGATGACACCTATGCTACATCCCTGCCATCTGTGCCATCGATGCAAGGACATGAAAATATGTGTCTGATGCACAGGGAGACTATATTACTTTCAATGTAGTTGTGTAGTACAGTATTGTTATGCCATTGCAGGTGTTGTGGACCACAACAGGTAATGTGTGCTGGCATGTGTCATGACTACATAGCAAACCTTGTGTATTTTAGGTGCATGATGTTAGACTGGTGGTAGTGTGACAGAATGACAGGTGTATCATGGACCTGTGTATGTGTCTGTTCCAGGGGTATGAGTGGTTATTCTAGGGATATGGACACATGGTGGCAGTACAGCAGCACAGGATGGCATGGCAGCACAGCAGAAATATGATGTGAGCAAGGTATGGCAGTATTTGTGCATGTTTGCCTTGGTGCATACGTGTAGAAGGTCATGTGTGGGATAATGGGGGCAGCCAGCATAATTATGCATTCATACTTTGTGAGAAAGTCTGCTACCCTTTATACATGTCACCTGGGTTTTCTGATTGTACAAACCTAGATGTTGGCAGACATCAGTGATGCCTATGGAGGACCTGGAGCTTGTCATAGGGCTGTAAAATGCATAACCATTGCACAGAAATAGCACATATGAGCATGTTCGTAGTGATACTAGGGAATATATCTGTAACCACACACATGGACACACAGCTGGCTGGTGGGAAATTAGAACCCCTACCTATGTAATATTACACATGCTAGCTCACAGTAGTTGTCACATATGAAATGGAGTTTATTTGAGTTTGGACTGTCAACTAGTACTCTTAAGGTGGGTGGCATCAGCAGGCCTTGTAGAGGAGGGCATTTAGAGGCCAGCAGCTAGTCTTAGGCCCATAAAATGTATAACCATTCCACAGAGATTGCCCATATGGGTTTGTCCATAGTACTACAGATGGATACATGTATACGCACACACAGAGTTGACTTGTTTGTGAGATTAGAATGCCTAGCTATCTAGTAGTACACACTACAGTGTGCAGTACTTATTGCATGCACCACAGAGGTTACTTGAAAGTAGACACTCAGCATGTGCTGTTAAGGTTGGTTGACATCTGCAGGCTTTGTAAAGGAGGCCACTGTAGAGGCCATCAAGTAGTCAAAGAGCCTTAAAATGTATAACCATTGCTCAGAGATAGGCATGTCTGTACTGCTGGAAGGGGTGATACTTATACACAGACACAGAGTTGGCTGTTGTGAGATTAGAACCCCTATCTGTCTAATAGTACACACTACAGCTTATAGTACTTATTGCATACACCATGGAGATTAATTGAAGATAGACTGCCAGTGATTGCTGTTAAGGTGGATGATATCAGCAGGCTTTGTAAAGGAGGCCACTGTTGAGGAAACCAGCTAGTCACACGGACATACAATGAATCACCATTGCACGGACATAGGCCAGATGGGCATGTCTTCACTGCTGCAGGGGATATATCTTTATATACACAAACAGATACACAGAGAATCACATGTTGTGAGACTAGAACCCGTATCTATCTATTGGTATACACAACAGCTTGCAGGACTTATTGCATGTGCCACAGGTTATGTATTTTGTATTTGTGGATGCAGCCACACTACTTGTGGCCTACTCAAAGTGGCCTTGCATTACACAGCTTGTGTGGCCTGCAGACTGCTCCAACATGCTGCTGTTATTGTCTCTAGTGTCATAGGAGTAGGATACCTGTCAATACCCCTGCTATGTGTGCACAGTTCCCAGTATGGCCATATCTGGCTGGTTGCAGTTTGGTAGGTGGACAATTGGTAATGGACAATATGCCCTGTCCAAAGCCTGCTTTACAACCATTGCACATTACACCACCTGCTCACTGTTGACTGTCTACAGGGTGACATTCCACAGGCATAGGGTTCTGTGGGTGTGTGGATTCTGTCCTTTTGCATCCTTGGTCTGTTACCATCAGACAAATGTTGTAATGCGTAGGTGCAGATAACCCTACCGCAGCATTCTGTGTGTAAGTGGGGACATTCCTACACCCCCCCCACACACACACACATATATATATATATATATATATGCGTGTGTGTGTGTGTGTGTGTGTGTGTGTGTGTGTGTGTGTGTGTGTGTGTGTGTGTGTGTGTGTGTGTGTGTGTGTGTGTGTGTGGGGGTGCGTGTTGTGTGTATATATACTTATCTTATTAACACACACACACACACACACACACACACACATATATATATATATATATATATGTGTGTGTGTGTGTGTGTGTGTGTGTGCCACATACTGACAGCTGGGGTAATCATGTGTGAGAGGGATAGGGGTGACATACATAGCTATCTGTATGCACAGACATATTTCCACATAGCTGTTCTTTAGGTGGAAGAGACAAGAGACATGGGCTCAAGTTAGCTAAGTGTTGGAGCATGCCCACTGTGACTGTCAGTACTTACAAGGTGACTCCAGGCTAGATCTACCTGTACTCCAGTCTGGGATTTTGTGTGCTGCAGACCATTGGATGCTGCACTTGTTTCCACACTCCAGCACCTCTCTGATATTTTGTCCAAGGCATTCCCTGGCTGTTTGCTGAATGTAATATGTGACTCATCCCTATCAATTGTACAGATTTGCACAGAATGTCCAGCTATTTGTCTCATATCTTTGGTCCATGTTACATAACATTATGGTTTTCTGACACATTAGTGGCAAATCATTAGAGTGACTTTAGGAAATAATGACAGACATTTGAGATTTAGACTGCATACACTTCAGGAGATTCATGGTAATCCCAGACCTGTTAGTCTAGCAATTCTTTACATTTGTAAGTGTACTATTTAACACTTGCCTCTATTTGTGGGCCTTTGCCCCACTTATATTCATGGCTTTGACCAGATTACTTGCTGTAAGAGGTTGAGAGGTTTGATATGCTAGGGCACATGCTGTAACACAACAGGAAAGTAAATAATTTTGGAAGAAATAGCCAGGGAATTGTTATGGCTAGGCTTGTATAGGCCCTAGGGCTGATAGCCTAGTACCAACCTATGAACCTATGAACCTATGAACCTATGAACATACAGGGTGACAGTTTGCATACCTCTCCCTGTACATGTTTTTGCAGAATGTCCAGCCTATTGCCCCATATGTCTGCTGTGTTCCTCATACAGTTGTGGTTGTCCAGCACTATACTATAAATTGCAGGCACTGAAGTGTTGTAGCTACTGAGACATTTAAGTGATGGCCTTTACATCCTGTAGCTAATCTGATCTGGTGTTTGGCCTTATGTCCTCCCATTTTTTCTGGCTTTGTCTAGCTGTCTTGCAGTCAGAGATTGTGGTGTTAAGACATTCTCTGGGACTCCTACCACATGAGTAACTCACATGCAAAAGTTGTAGATGGTGCAAGCTTTGAGCCATCAACACCATCACCCATGCTAATGTCCTTAACCCAGTGAGCCACATCAGCCACTAGAGAGAATGAGAGGTTCAATTCCTCACACTGTCAGCAGCATACAGACATACACTGACCCCTGCATTTTGTATATAAAATATGTAGGTAGGTTGTATGTCACAACCCTGGAAATGTGTGGTCTGCTGATATATCCTTGCAAATATACTCTGTTACTGCAGTTGTATGGGAACACAGATGTGTTGGGGTAGGGGGACTGTGGCATTAGCAGTTGTGCGTCTGTCCTATGACCCCACTGTTTGGCATTTTCCTTGAATAATGCAGTGAGGTTTCCAGCCATGTAGCCTAATGAATATTATAGGACACTCAATATTGGACAGAGTACCTGTTGCCCCAAGTGGCTGTTAGATCTCTGCAAGTTGCCCAGTAGCCCACTCTATTCTCTTGCATAAATGCAGCAGGTCCATACATATGCTACCATAGTCTAGTACCCTGTACATTTGTTGTATAGCAGAGTGACTTAGCTTGTGAATGCAGCAGTTGAGAGACCTATGTTTCAGGGCTGACTCTGATGCATGCAGTACACAGCCAATACATGATTAGGTACATGTGTGGTGTGGCTGGCATCCTTTTTACTATACCTACTAGGTCTCTCAACTGCTGCATTCACATACAGGGCATCTATGCCGTACTTGAAAGCATGGCTGAGTAACATTTTGTCTAAATTTGCCGTTCAGAGTGTTTTGTACCTGGAACTAAAATAGTTGTGTGTATGCCATACTAGAAATGTCGGCTGATTTTACAAAGTTCTAATTGCTAATGCAAATACTATTGCACCTACAAGCACCCACATCAGTGATAACTAAACTGCTACTTCCTGTGCGGAGGTCGCATGCTAGACTTATCTTCCTAAAAGTGCTTTTTCTTTCTCATTTTTAATATGTTCAGCTTGCTAGCTATATACAGGCAATTGCAGTGCTTAAGAAGTGTTGATAACATATTATTGTAGAGTTTGTTTGCTTATCAGTTATAAGACTGTGTTCTGCCTAACAGCATCTTGTGCATTTATGCATTTGGTCATTTTTCACTAACTTGCATATTTATCAAAAACTAATAGCATTGAGTTTGTTATCTCTGCATCTACAAAATGAATCTGTGTTATTGTTATTTCTTGCACACAACTGACTGTCCCATCTTTCTATCCAATGACTCCCATCTCAAACCCTCACCCTACTGACTTACAATGCTGTAATTCAGCCACTCAACATAGAGCAGCCAGACCACTACACACACTGTCATCTAACTGCCCCCCTTCCCCTTACACTCCCACCACTCTCAACACTTTCATTCCCACATCCACACATCCACTCACTGTTCCACTCATTCCCTTTATTTGTCTACCTACAGCCCTGCTCTCCCTTTTTGCTAACATTCCTCTTATTCCTTCCATTCCAGCTTGTTCAAACCAACTTGCAAGCCCATTCAACCAGGATCAACACCCTAAACCACCTCCCTGCAACCAGGACACAAGAAATTACTGAATACCTACCTTACTGCTCTGTTACTAGATCACCAGGAATGCATGTAAGGTAGTGTTTCCAGGATCTATACCTTACCTGTACAAACACTGTTCTAACTGCCATCTATTACAGGGTTTCCTGATATCATGCACACTCGCAGGGACCTTATCTCCCACTGCTCCCTAACTGTAGCACCAGTTTCTTACCACTAGGTGGCAGCAGAAAACCTCTCCTCCCCTTATCACCACTCACCCTTCCCAACTGGCATATATCTTACAGAACCCTGGTGCACGTTCGGTCCAATGGAACCAGATAGCACCATTTCCTAATTCAACTGCTGTAGCCAGCAACAGTTTCATAGCTGCTCAAAGGCTGCAACGGACCAAACACTCACTTATAATTTAGCCTGTAATTTAAGCCTTTTAGAATTTACCTTAACATCTACGTTTGGTGACCGCTAAGTCTATTTAATGTAAGCAAAAGCAACAACTCTTACTGAAACTGTTCCCTCACTCCTTTGTCCAAGCCACCACCCCCAGTCAATATCAGCATTCACCGATTAAGTTCTGCTTACCTCTTCTGGGGATCTGACCCACTCTGTTCGCCCTGTGGGCTTACTCCACTCCCCTACCCTGCCCCCAACTCCCAACCATCCCCACTACCTGTACATTTCTTTCAAACATAATCCCCACCTATCTCTCCAATCCACCAATTTAATCATTATGACTCCCACCACACACACCTTCCTTTCTTTCTCTCCACCCAGCATTACACTATGTCCACTCTCTCATACCTTCTCCTACTTGTAATAACCTTTCTTACCCCACCTAACTATCTCACTTATCTCACTCAACTACCTCACCCCAACCATATATCCCCCCACAGCTCCACATCTACCACACAACCTGCCTATGCAACAGCTTTCACCTCCATAACTCACTAACTCTACCCACTCAACCCAACCCTACAATTCAAACATACAATACTACCCATTCCACACACTCACTACACACCCCAGACCCACATTCCACCAGATCCTTCCCATTCCTACACTCATACTCCACAATCATACTAAACCACCTGACATACATCATCCTTTAGATTACTGTATCACTGTCTGGTGACATTCACCCTAACCCAGGACTCACATCCCCAACTTCTACCCCCCACACACACACACTTAAATCTATACATCTTTCCACTTTCAATGTCCAAAACCTAAGAAATAAAATCCCTAACCTCCATGCCTGGCTTCACCATAACCATCCCAACATAACCGCCATCTCAGAGACCTGGCTTAAACCCTCCATAAAAGACAATGAAATCCTCCCACCTGGCTACCAAATCTTTTGTAATGAGAGACTTAACAGAAAAGATGGAGGTGTAGCTAGCTATAATCTCCTGTTCTTGCTATACCATAACTACTTACACCAATCCCATACCTAACTTTAGCAAGGCTGAAATTACTACTGCTCTACTAAAACTAAACTCTCACAAATCCATATGTATAGTTGCCTTATATATACCCCTGGTAACAACATCTCAATCCTAGAAGATATTCTTTCCTGGTTTTCCTCCAACATAAAAAATGAAGTTTACATTCTAGGTGACACTAACATAAATTGACCCTCGAATAAATTCACTAGCCCCATCTCAACTAGTCAGTGTCTTCAATTTTAGCCAGGTTATAAACTCCGCTAGCAGCCCAAATAAAGATGGGTCCTCTGGCACCATCATTGAATGGATCCTTACATCCCATTCCAACCTTATCTCAGACTCTGTCTCAGACTCAAGAATCCTTCCTCTCCCCCTTAGCAACCATCTTCCAGCTTTTGCTGACCGTCACCCCTGCCATCTCCAGCAACAACACCATTACACACACACACACACACACACACACACACACACACACACACACACACACACACACACACACACACACACAGTCTCTCCCATTTCAACTTTTAAACTTTCTATGACTGTCTAAAACTTATCGACTGGTCCCCCTAAGAACCCTGCCCCTCTACAGTGCCACTACCTACTTCAATGACACATTCATAAACACTCTCAACAACCATGCCCTTATAAGAACCAAAGGAATCAAATCCAATGCCTCCCCTTGGCTGTCCAAAGAAACCAAACTTTCCATGCTACAAAGTGCTAAAACCTGAAGACTATATAAAAAAAAAAAAACTACCCAACTCCCTACTAGTATTCAAACAACTTCGTAACTTCATAAAAAAACTTATAATCAGAGATTGTAAACTATATTACTTCAAACTTCAAACCACCCAAACAACCCAAAAAAATTCTGTGCCACAGTTTCCTTCCTCCTTCTCCCTGGTAACACAGAGAGCCCCTGCCCAAACTCAAACCTTACTGACCTAGACACTGCCAGCCAATTTAACTCCTTCTTCATAGATTGCATAGCCAAAATGTCCTCCTCTTCCCCCCCCCCAACATCAACTGCTCCAACCCTCTCAATCCCACCAACCACTTACACCCCCCTTCAGCCTTAAACCCATCCCCACATGTACTATAAAAAACTACTACTCCAACTAAAACCAAGCTGGAACACACCTGACAATCTCCCAACAACCTTCCAAAAATTAACTGCTGACAGTATAGCCTTTCCCATTTCCATCTTAATCAACAGATCCATCCAAAAAGCATATGGCACCATGCATACATCATTCCAATACACAAAGGTAGCAAAAACACAAACACCTCCAATTTCAGACCTATAGTTATCCTTTCACCTCTTTCAAAAATCCTCAGGAAATGTATCCGTACTCAACTCATGTCATACCTTACTCAAAACAACCTTCTTACCCCTACTCAATACAGCTTCCACCTTGGCCACAGTACCATGACTATCATCCTACCCTTTCTCAAAACCATAAATCAAGCTCATAACTCTGGTAAACTGGTATCTTCCCTGTTCCTTAACCTATCCAAAGCTTTTGACACCATCTCCCACCCTCTACTCTTAACTCAACTCTCTTCTCTCAACCTCTCCACCTCCACCTTAGCCTGGTTCACAAGCTACCTCTCTGGATGTCAACAAGCTGTCCAATGGAAATCCTCAACCTCCCCCATTCTACACATCCCTACTGGGGTCCCACAAGGTTTAGTTCTAGGACCACTACTCTTCAATATATTTATTAACAACTTTTACCATGCCATCCCTGACTCATCAATAATCCAATATGCAGATAACTCAACAATCATACATACACCCCCTCTGACCTACTTCTAAAAACTCAGTCAGCCTTCTCTAAAACTGAATCCCGGATGAAAAATAACCACCTTGCCCTTAATGCTAAAAAAACTAAACCAATGATCCTTTCCACCTCTAGAAAGTCCCCAATCGACAAAAGCTCTTTCTCAATACTCAGTAACAATAACATCCCAATTGAAATTGTTTCTTATACCAAACTCCTTGGTGTCATCATCAAAGAACATCTAAAATTTGACACCTATGTTCAATCCACCATTAAAAAAAACACCAAAAACTAGGACTTCTATACAGACACAACCGCTACCTCTCCCCCTCCACCAGAGTACCCTAGCTTCCTCCTACCTTCTCCCCCTCTCTTATGTATGATGCCCCAATGCTAAACAATCTCCAACTCAGTCTACAACACAAACTCAAATCATGCCATAGTAAAATAAGCAAATTTGTTATCAACTCAAAAAAACTCCACCCTGTAGCGCTCTACAATCTCCAGCTCATGTAGCTCCTGGAAGGTTAACCTGGGCCTAAATACTCTTCTCCTTCTTAGTCTAGGCCTATTGTCGGTATCAGCACTGCCTTTAGCATCTAGCACATACAGATGTAGCAGAGCTGCAGCATCCCCTAGTATTCTCTCAGTTAAAATTCCCAAGTCTGTACTCCAATGGTGCAGAGTATGGGGGGGGGATTAAATTGTAGGGTGTATGCATACTTTATAGTGCTCTACTGCAGATGCAGCCTGTGTGATTGGCTAACTGTGATGCATTCTACCTGTCAAGTACATCATTGATTGGTTGGAATGGCCCAATTTAGGTGGAACAGGGGTTATCAGTAATTTATATATGATTGGGTTTCTCAGCCAATTTCTTTTTTTTTTACTTTTTTTGACAGCCTTTCTTGCTAAGCACTGTGGCGCAGCATGCAAACCCACACTGCAGCTATAAACAATACTCAGCAGTCAATAGACACACCCCCAATGATCATACATACTCAGCAGAGTTTAAACCAGCGTAATCCAGAGCCCAAGGCTAAACAAAGCTCAACAGCACTGGATATCCCCCCCACCCCCACTCAGTTCAGCTCAGTGGTTCACAAACGGGCACCACTCTGCTCCAACGTGCTTAAAGAAATAGAGATATCCCCCTTTTTGATGTCAGCTACCTCTTCTGTGGATGCCAACATGGTTCTGGGGCTACACTGGTTTGATCTGTGGGCATGGATATCCATTGTTGCTATTCCAAAACCCCAGCTCATTTGCATACAGATCCATACACACGACCTGCATACTATGCTATTCCAGGACTTGTCTCCTTAGCAACCACAGACATCTACCATTGTACATACTCCATGCAAGGCCCTATAATACATTATTGTCACATATTTTATTTTTTTCCTTTTTACACTTTTAAATATTTTTTTTCATAACGGCATGTTTGCACACTGCTGCGCAATGTGCAAACATAATATGAGTATTAAAAATATATTTTAAATATATTTTCCTTATGTTTTGGACAAACAGGGCATAGTTTTGCACATATCTGTGTCTGCTTTGCTATTTGTGACCTTCTTAACAGGACTTTTACAGCCCCTGTTCACTTTTTCATTTCATGTAGATGGAAATTTTCCGTGTACACTTCTGACACCTACATGGGATCTGCATGACTGCCTATCTGCTTGCTGGAACACTCTACACCCTCATTTGCATGCAATTCACCTGCTTATGAGGAGATTTGCATGCCACAGATACTTCTGTGTTGGCATGCTCGTGCATACTCCTCAGCTCTGTTTACTGGATCACATGGCTGCTTACTTCCTTGTAAGCTCTGTGCCACTATGCCTACATGGAAAATTAATCTGTGTAGACTTTATTGAATTCCCCCTACAGTCAATACAGGAAAGTATGAATATTAACAGTTCGTTATTGTTAATTATGTCAGCCTGTTGTTCAAGTTTAACATCTTAGTAAACGAAAAAAAAAAGAAGTCCTTGAAATTTAGTAACTGCAGTTAGAGATTTTTTCAAAGCATGGTGAGAAGAATGTTAATTCTTACCTTTATTAAAATAACAATTTCCAACTAGTAACAGACATGCATTTTCATTGAAGTGAATGGATGAGGAACTGTAACAGCTTTTCAGCTTTACAAAATTCAGTGGTTTAGTGATATTAGTTTATGAAAAGGGAAAAAATGCATTAGTTACAGAAACCAAGGCAACTGGAATAAGAAATGTATTATACTCACGCCTACACTTAGTATTAAATTCCATCAATTATAAGTCAGCAAAATATGCTCAAAAACATGTTTCCAATTCATTATTATTATTATGCACAATTATTTGCAGGCGCTGACTTTATCTAACAAGTAACAATTATTTCAACACAGAACAACATGTACTGTATTAACATATATATGAATTAGTAATTGAATTTAAACAGTAACTTAGAAGATGTGATACTTTAATACCAGTACATATACACAAACACACCTACACAGGTGAAAATTCCTACACCTACACGGAAGATGCAGCCATTATATATTAATGCAAATTTCATCATAAAGTTTTTTTTTAACAATTGTACTTGGTGATATGAGATTTACTATCATAACTGCATTTTTCTCAGATATTTTATAAAGTTTTAAAGTTAACATTTGTGATTGACAAGTCACACAGTTAAATATGGTCACAAGTAACAGTTTTTATGATTCCTTTCTTCCATTTTGCAATCCAGAGTTGCAGAATCTGCAAATTCATGAGTATATGATATATAATTTGTATTCCTTTTTATGTGTAGATGTTATGTCCATCATCCATTTTGCTTTCTTGTGATATAGTCATTTTTTTTATTTTATGGACTCTATCTATCTGTGCCAATTTGTCTGTCTGTCTGACAGTCTGTCTTGAAGCATTTTGAGGACTTTATCACACTGAATTGAGATTGATATATATCTGAACAAACACACATCAAAGGTTCTTATGATACACAAAACATTTTTAGCAAAATGTCAAAAGAACACCCAAAGAAATGTAACTGGAGAGCTGAAACATACAAAACTTAGTACAAATAAACATAGGAATGCTCACAAAATGAAAACTTGCTGTTGTGTATTTGTGAGTGTGTGTGTGTGTGTGTGTGTGTGTGTGTGTGTGTGTGTGTGTGTGTGTGTGTGTGTGTGGTGGTAGGGGGATATGATACCCTAAGTGCCCCTGACTTTGTTTATTGTATAGTATTACTTTCATGTAAGTACTGATGAAGGAAAACAATTATCTTATCTCATGCCTCCAGGCTCCTGATCTTTATAGATTTGCAGAATAGTGTCCCTACATGCCATGGGTGGGTAATGCCACCTTTGTTACTCAGTCCATTGATTTACTTAGCTCACCCACTGCATGAGTGGAGAGCTGTTAGCTGAAACAAATGAAATATATATATATATATATATATATATATATATATATATATATATATATATATATATATAGAGCTGGTAAACATTGTAGTAAATGGAGTGCTGTGATTACAGTCTGAAATCTGGGAAAAGACAGGCTTGTCAGGCACCTTTCTGATATCAGAAAGGTGCTTATCAAGCTGCTGTTAAGCACCTGTCACCACTGTTAAGCATTAGTGTCATGCAAGAGCATTAACAGTGATCAGCATACAATGCAAAACAGTGAGAAGAAGCTCAGCTGTCAAACTCTTTTTTCAAACTTTTTTTCCTTGTCTTTGAAAAAAAAGAACATTTGTGAACAAAGAGGCTGACAGCTTTCTGCCACTTTTCTGTGGCGCCTTTTCTCTGTGTAGCAACAGTAAGTATCTTATAACTTTCAAAGCTGCAGAACACTTACAGTTATAAAATTATTTTCTCTCTGACCTTTGCAGTACATTACAATTCTTGACATCCATGTCTTGAACACATAATATTCACGTTATGATCAGAGAACCAATCATAATCTCTTCTGAACCCACTACATATTTAGGATGAGCCACCAACATTCTATGGTTCTGACATTCCATTTGGAATAAATTGAAAGTACATGTTTGGTCCTTACTGAATGCAGATTGATGCAGAATAATAACTTTGTCGTCAGGGCTGCACTTAGGTGAAATGGAACCCCAAGAGAAGGGCTCAGTGGCATCCACCTCCTTGCAGTAGCACCCCTCATCCATTTCCTGGTTCTCCCATTTCCTACTGTCTAGTGCAGTTCCCATTTGCCAGAGCTTCAGCAGGGTTATCCTACATGTGTTTGATAACTAGATGGTTGATCATTATTCCCTCAGTCCTATTTCCCCAAAGTTACATTTCTCTGAAAGTATTTTCTGTTATTTTCTATACTTGACTGTGAGAATTCAGTATGTGTGATTGCAGTGCTCACTCTTGAAGGATGTTTCACTTTTCTCCATAATTCTATGACAATGGAGTTAGTATACTTAATTAAAGGGGCATGTGGGGTGAAAACATTGATGTGAGGGGTACAGGGAGGCTTGCTTCACACAATAAAGGGAGATGTGTTTTAGGTTTATCAATTTGATGAAGCTATTCTAGACCAATATGAATAGATGAGTTTGCATTCAGCTGGCACCTCTGGTGCATCTTCCACTGTTCAAGGCTATTCCTTCCTGTACTACTATTAATCATGGTGTTCTGTATACCCTCCTCAACTCCGGTTATTGTCAGCTGATAATCTTTTCTCTGCAAGCAGAGTATATAAGTAGTCTCCTGTGTTAATTGTTAACAGTTTGTGCAGGTACATGACAGCTTATTGAACAGTGCAGTACTTGAACCCTAATACTGAATGCAAATTTTTGAAATGTCAAAATGTTGAAATTTTACAATGTTGCTCAAAACATCTACTAATGCCATACATGTAGTACATAGGTACACTGCACTAGTACACAACCAGTCAACAAACAACATCACTCCTCTGTTAATAAAACTAGCAAACAAGTACTAACATGGATCCTGTGGCCTGTTACCTACAGAGTTATAGACAATGCAAAAAACAGTTAGACAAAAGGACCCAAATTAGGGGCAGTTTTTAAGTTCTGGTACTCAGAACTTCTCAAAATAATTTTCAGTAGTTTTAGAAGGGATGGAATAAAAGGCTAAGAACAAATTAGGAGTGTCCTCATAGAAAGTGGACAGTTGAGAGATATGTATAGGGGTAATTCCAGCTCTCCACACATGTAAAGAAGGAGATATTTTGATTTCAAGATTTTAACATTTCACTATTTTGGCCTTTCAGTATTATACAGTCAGTATTATGAGTTGCAGTATATTGCTTTTAAGTAAGTTGACATGGACTTGGATGGAGCATTTAACTACAGTTGATCAGTGCTGATTATGGAAATATGAGTGACAGTGTGAATATCATTCCAAATTCAAAAATATACCCCTTGTATGATCAGAAGCAGTCAATCCATGTCAGACCAAATGCCGATGGTACCTCATACCTCTCAACTGCCCAGATTTTCGCAGAATGTCCAGATTTTTGCTTCATATTTTTGATCTGTTCCTCATAAAATTTGCAGTTTTCTGGAAAATCACTGGGATGGTCTGTGGATTGAAGTCACTAAATAATGACATGCATTTTACTTTCAGATTTCAACTCCATCAGATAATATATATTACTACTAACAACCCTGTTACTCTAGCAACTTTTTAGGCATATAAGAGCAATATTTAAAATCTGTCCCTATTTTTGGGCCTTCGGCCCCCCCATTTTGTCAGGCTTTTTCCAGATTTCTTAGACTAACAAGTTGAGAGGTATGCACCTGGTATCATTTTCTAACCAATAAGTACTGTTAACCAGATGCTGCTATCAGGACACATTTGAACTATTATTATGCAGAAGCCTTATTATGCACATATAGGAAGAAAGACATGCTTCAAGAACTTAGCTTTGTTAAGTTGCTCAGATAGAGTTGTTTTTTATTACTCTTCTTCTTTAAGCTAGTAAAGACACTAGCAGAGCAAAAATAAACAGACAAATGTATAACTGCAACTCCAGTTTTTACAAAGTGTAGCTCAGAGTCAGGACTCATCTTGGTTGGGGAATGCTGGAGAAAGGCTCAGTTTGGGGCTTTCCCATTGGTAGTTGTGTTACAAACTGTTTAAATTCACCTGTATATAAGCCTCACATTTGCCTGTTGCTGCATACAACATGACAGGGTTAGCAGTGCCCTGTATAGATGCTAATGCCTGGGAACATTATTTTCCCTACAGACCTTCCAGTAGAACCACCAAACTTTCTTGACGAGCAAAGGGCAACTCAGTTGGGCTCTAAACAGCATTCTCACACATCATTCACAACCTACTATACACCCCACTGCCTTTGCTACTCCAAGTCAAACTAGCCCACCAGTTAAGGCAAAGCCCTAAGTCCAGCTAGCCCACTTCCTTCTCAAATACCACATTCAGAAAAATCCTGCCACAATGGATGGGCAGTTTCCCATCATTTCTCCTGCCAGCTTGATTGATATGGGCATCTTGAGCAATGTAGCAATTGCTTAATGTATACTTACAACCATTTACTACTAAAGCAAACTAGCACCCTATGTGAGAGATGCAAATACACTGTGGAAATGGAGTCAATTCTCTTATGTAAAAATAAACTTGACACAAAACAGGTTGCCAGCTCACATGCTTCACCTCTTACACAAAATAAGGTCATGAATCATAAACCCATGTGCTCAGAGGTATTCACTAAAAGCCTACCAAATGAACAGAGACCTCCCAAACCCACACCACCCACACTCATCAATAAGTAAAAGGAAACCACTACACATTATCAACACACCCATATACCAACAGGTGTGTGTATTGATATGTGTAGTGGTTTCTTTTTGCATCTCTCAGATAGAGCAAATGATTGTCAGTATTCATGAAGAAATTGCTACATTGTCTCAAGATGCCCATATTAATCAAGCTGGTAGGAGAAATGATGGGAAACACATTAAATGTCTTGGTCATAGATGACTCCATAGTGAGACACACAGATATCCCCCTCACCAGATTGGACAAGAAGAAGGTCACGGACAGCTGCCTCTCAGGTGCCAGAATCTGACAAATCATACATGCGCTCAAATCACTCAACAAGTACCGTTATGACTCTGCCATAGTCCATGATGGAGTGAATGACTTGAGATGTACCTCTCTGGACTATATGAAGAGATACATGATGAAACTCTCTGATTATGTGTTCTAGACAGGTATGTCTCTAGCCCTACTTAGTATCCTACCCTCACCCAGGAAGATGGCACAATATAAAGACAAAAAATATTGACTTTTAGAATCGGGTTAGCTTCTGGTGTCAGTCCAGGGGGATCCAGTATCTATCAAGCTGGGAGGATATGGTAGACAGACCTTGCTGCTTTGCTAGAGATGGTCTGCACCTGTCCCCCTAGGCTTTTGGATACTGGAAAAGGCCCTTGCCTCCCCCATAGTGTATTTTTTAGGAAATGTCAAAACAACAAATTTTCCAATGTAACAAAATCTAAATAAGAGAAACTCAAGGTCGTGCTGCTTAATGCTAAGAGTTTAAACATGAAACTGCACTCCCTGGAAACACTCCTCATCTTGGTGGATGCTGACATCTGTGCAGTTACCGTGACATGGTTCAATGCCACTAAGAAACCTGGCCATGCAAGGCTACAATGCCTTCCACATGTTCAGACCTCAAAATGAGAATGAAGGAACCAATGTGAAAGTGTATCCATCTTCATTAAAACCAGATACACTTTGAGACTAGTCAGACAGCATTACTCTCTTGAACTACTCCATGTCCTATTAACTATTGGGAAATGACCATATCATATCATTGCTAGCTATAGATCCCCCAACATGAACCAGGATAAGCACACTGCTTACATCAATTTGCTGGAATCCCTCAACATACAGCCCAACACGTAAGTCATGGGAGATTTCAAATATCCTTCCATAGACTGTGGGACATTGGTGAGTAAAAACAGGCTCATCCAGAGGTTCCTGGACTTTATTATCATAAATGCTCTGGAACAGATAGTCTGCACCCCCACTAGGGGATCTAATGTTCTGGACATAGTACTCACCAAGATGGGGCGGGTCATTGTACTTCCCCATGCGTGATGCTCTCCCTGGTTAGGTCAGACCACTAATCAGTCTTGTTTGAAGTAACTACTGGAAGTGACACCCTCAAAGGAACAAAAATTCTAAAAAACTTCACCAAAGATAACTATGGCCTACTAAGTGAGGGTATAAAAGGCTTCATACCACCCGCAATCACAGACATCAATGATTACTATTTAGAAGTGTAGGCAAATGCCCTGTACAAACACTTAAGCAACTGCATAAGCTCTGCTGTACCTGACCAGATCAAAACCAGGTCTTTCCATAAAAGCAAACCACTGTGGTGGACTTCAAGTATAAACATATTGTATAACAACAGGAAGAAAATGTTGCCCAAAAGCAAGAGGGATATCACTCTGCAGATGAAGAGTTCCCACCTTATCCTAAACAAGAAAATCAGAAATCTTGTAAAGTCTTTTAAAGCAAATTATGAAACTAAAATTGCATCCCTAGCCAAGGATAATCATAAGGCATTATTTAACTACATCCAAAGTCTAGAAGGGAATGCCATGCTATATGCCAAACTGGTTGGAGATGGGATCACTGGAAGATATTGCCAACCTGCTAGCTGACAGATTCAGCCCAAACCTCACCTCCATCCCCACCTACCATATCCCAAAGCATACCTGACACCAGCCTTCTGCCTAATTCTCTAGAGAACAGGTCATCTCTGTGCTCACCAAGGCTAAAATTATGGCCTCAGTGGGACCAGATAATATCTCAGATTGTTTACTAAACAATCTAAAATAAGACCTAGTGGACCCACTTGGTGTTCTCTTTAATCATAGCTTGCAAACTGGCTATGTTCTAGTAGAATGGAGAACAGCAACAGTAATCCCCCTGCACAAACAGGAGCCATTAACTGACCCTGGGAACTACAGAGCCATAAGTTTAACCAGCCTCATCTGCAAGGCCATGGAAAGAATTATCATGGATCTTATCAGCAAGGAGATAGGCGACTCCAAACACTGGACTCAACCTAGTTTGACTTCGTTAAGGGTAGATCATGCTTATTAAACCTGGTAGACTTCTTTGAGAATGTCATCAAAGCCATAGATGAATATAAGACAGTGCACAGTGTATCTCAAACATACCAAGACTTTCAATACAATTCCCCACCCTGGTATCATTGAGAAAGTCTCCCAGCTAGAGATTAACCATTACATTACTAAATGAGTAGCCAACTGGCTCACTGACAGAACATACTCTGTCAAAACTGATGACTCCACCTCCACCAGTAGACCTGTCACCAATGGAGTACCACAGAGGTCTGTGCTGGGCCCCTTACGGTTTGGCATCTATTTCTCAGATGTTCAGGCCAAAGTAGATGGCCTCTGGTTCACTAAGTTCACTGATAATTGCCAACTGGAAGCAATCATTGAGTGCACCAATGATGTCAACATATTACAAGAAGGGATAACACAAACAGAAACAGAACGTTTACCTCGGGGATCACTTCAGTGGCTCTGCTGGATAGAGGGACAGGGAACTAATCTAAGGGGGCGGCGAAAGCTAACACATTCTGGCTAGGATTATAAATGCCTTCGGGCAGATAGCCTAGTACCAACCAACCTATGAACAAACAAATCATTGGTGCCAAAGCTGCGGTCTAAAATTAAATGCAAAAAAATGCATTTTTACTCCCTTCAGCAAAATCAAATTCCCTTTCAAATTACAGTATTGACAGCACTTCACTGAGTTCCAACCCAGTGGTGCTTGACTTGGGAACACAGGTTGATAGTAATTTGAGCTTTGACCACCAAGCTTCCATAGTGGTAAGAAAATCTTCTATGTAGTGCACCTCATAAGCAACAGCATAGCATCCAGGTCAAGGGAAGTTATAACACCACTGTACTCGACCCTCATCAGACCAATAATAGAGTACAGTGCACCCTTTTGCATGTACTTCACCAGACACACGCAGCAGCTGGAGGGACCTCAGAGGTTTCTCACTAAGAAAAGACAGAGACTCCAAACCATGACCTACGTGGACAGTCTGAAAGCCCTGTCACTTTACTCTGCATCTTATAGGCTGCTGAGAGGTGACTTGTGCCTGCCTATGACCCTGACCTGTGGAAATGCTGTACATCTACAAGTCAAATGGTACAAGAGTCACTTGCTCTAGGGATCTCAACCTAGCTTGTGACATTAACAGAACATGCTGGAGAGACAGATATGTCTCCCAGAGACTGCTGCTTTTCTGGAATAGACTTCCTATTCATGTATAACAGAGATCCTCACTGACCCTATTCAAACGTAACCAAGATAATTGGATGGGAGACTGCAAATTTTCCCCTGGGGTGGCACCCATGTCCCTCATGGACAGGGGGAGCTGGTGTTGATCACAGACCTGCTCTGTTCATAAATTTGTTCTGCTAACTACCCAAAAAGATCAAATGGAGATACTTGGGATTAACATGGCTAGGCTTGTAAAAGCTCTAGGGCTGCTAGTCTAGTAACCTCCTATGAAACCATAAATGTTTGAACTTATGTAAATATTGTTTTTTTTCAAAACACATATGCAGTCATGTTTGATCTAGTTTCAGACAAATTTGGTTCACCTCAAAATGAGAAAGTACAGTATTCAAACATGAGCACTGACTCTTGGTGCTTGGCACATTTTATTCACTTTGAACTTTTGTGCATATTGCCCATCAACCATTAACAGAAAGAAAAGACCACTCGGTAAGAATTAGGTCAGCAGTGTCTGCAACTTGCATTCTGCATGGATTATAGAATGCCCAGTGCAAACTAAAAATCAAATGCCACTGTAATAAAAATATATGGGAGATATAACAGTAAAATATGAGTGAGTAGTATTATTCTTTATTGAATCAGTGGCTTAAAACGTGTCAGCTGTCAAGTAGTATGCTATACTGCATGACCTCAAAAAATGAGACAAAACAGAAGTGTACCAAAGACAAATTGAAATATGCAAGTCTACCATGCCATTCCTGTTTACTTCTGTAAGTATATGTCTTTTGTTTGCAGCATGGCTACTGGTCAATGAAGCACAAAATTAGTCAGTTCAGTAGCTGTACAGGACAGGATACCAAACGGAAATATCAACACATATTAGTGTTTCAGAAAAATCTCTTTCCAATATACTTACTTGAATATGGAATGCATTTCATATGGAGAATTCAAAAATGTTGCTACTACATGTACGTGAACCTTCTGGGATTCTGGAACAGCCCTAACACAGTGCTGCATGGTGCTGTAGCATGAAGATGTGAAGTGCTGCGAAGCTCTGTCTCTGTGGGCATGCAGTATGCCAATGAGGCAGTGTGGGGGATAGGCATATGCTAATTAACCCTGTGTTATCTGCCATAATGCTGCCTCCAGGAAGGCATCTTCATGTTGAGCAATTCAAGAAATTGCTCAGCTGTGTAGATTAGCACATCCAGCCCCACCACATCACAGTAGCAAACATGAGCAAAGGGCTGTGTTTAACAACTATACACAGAAGCAGTATGGAGATCCAGGAGCCAGTAGACACCATGGATTACTCTAAACTTATGACATAATGGTACTGACAGTCCACTCCCCCTGATCCCTGAACTGCATTCGCCAGGGAAACTACAGGGATGGGAGATGGAGGGAAACACTAGCCACCAATGAAACTAAAATGATGCCAGGATGTCAATAAAAGTACTATGGGGATGGAGAGGTGGGTTGTGGTAAACACTACCCACCAAGCATACTACACTTGTCCAATTATGACACTTAAACTGTTACAAGGATCAGGGATGGGGAAACACTAAACCCTGCACCTTAATGGCACTTTAGCTAGTGCAGGAATCAGGGAGTGGTAAGGAAATGCTACACAGGGAGGGCAGGCAAGTCAGAAACAGGTACGGGGGACTGTTCTGTATATATATGTGTGTGTGTTTGTGTGTGTGTGTGTGTGTGTGTGTGTGTGTGTGTGTGTGTGTGTGTGTGTGTGTGTGTGTGTGTGTGTGTGTGTGTGTGTGCGTGTGTGCGTGTGTGTGTGTGGGCGTGTGTGTGTGTGTGTGTGTGTATGTGTGTGCGCGCGCGATGGGGGGGTGATACCAGTGTCTACATGAGCAGCAGCTAACTATCACAACTTGCAGATCAGCAATGATCTGCACATTGCAATAGTAATTGCAATTAAGAGACATGAAAATTAACCAATAATTAGGTATTTATTCATTGCAGCTAACATACCTCCAAATTGCAAAATATTGCATTGTTGGAGTAGAACTTTTTTAGTGCGAACCTTAAGACTCATCCTCGGCCTTTTCATGTATTTTCTGGATAGAGTCTACAACTGTACTAGTAGGCATTTTATCCTTTATTTATTACTTATTTCCATTTATTTACCAGAATAGTTTAACTGAGCTAAAAAAAAACCCTTTTCAGCAGAATTCTGGTGGAAAGACTTCCAAAAGACAACATTTTCATTAGATACTTATGAACTGTTTTGACAAAATAGATGGTTTAAATACACACAAAATGAGGGATTAAACAAATATAATATATGCATATGGACTAAGATTATTAAGAACAAGCAGGATATTGCACATAATCATATGTACATGCACAATATTCAGTATTGAACATATTAACATAATGCATTTTTATAAAAGACTGTTCTGAAAAGGGAAGTTTTGAATTATGGACAACACACTGGATTTCAGTGTAAGAAGTAACTATCGTTTAACACATTGAGACATCCAAGAAGATGTTAGGTAGTTGTTCAATTTAGTTGGCATTTGGTTAATATTTTTTTTTCAACAAGAAATATCTTTATTTAATTATTAGGTATGACATAGGCAATCTTGCATTTATATAAATGAAAACAAACCATAATGACATAGGGAGAATTTAATTATGCCTACATGGACTTATTTGCCGTGTAAGCTTAGTGACACAGTGCTTACACGGAAATAAGCAGATGTGCAATCCATTAAACAGAAGCTCAGGGGCGTGCACGAGTGTGCGAACATGGAAGTGTACGTGGCATACAAATCACATCATAAGCAGGTGAAATGCATGCAAATGAGGCTGGTAGAGTGATCCAGTAAGCAATAGCCAATTGTGCAGACCCTGTGTTGGTGTCAGTAATGTACATGGAAAAATTCAGTGCACAAGATGCAGAAATGACACCATGGGCTGTAAAAGTGTGCTAACAGTGTCAGAAATAGCATAGAGGACACAGATATGGGCAAAACTAATCAGTGTGTGTCCAATATCATATGGAAAAGAATGTAAAATATATTTTTTTAATACCCTGGGTATGTTTGCGTGGTGCACCAGAGTGCACAAACATGCTGTTATGGAAAAAAAAAATCTAAAAATATTGTAAAAAACAGAATTTGTGAGTATGTAACAGTAATGCATTATAGGACACTGTGTAGAGTATGTACAATGTTAGACTGTTGTGGCTGGTAACGAGGCAGAGCCTGAAACTGAGTAGTTTCCAGGTAGTGTGCATGGATCTATATGCAAATGAGCTGGGGTTACCGAATAGCACAAATGGGTATCTGTGTCCACAGATCCCATCCATGTAGGAACTGAACCATGTTGGTGCCCACAGAAGAGGCAGCTGACATCAAAAGGGGATGTATCCGCATACTTTTAAGCTCATTGAGCTCAGAAACTCCTGTTTGAGCGGCACACAGCTGAGCTGAACAGAGCGGCATGTACACTGACTGCTAAGCTGTGTTTACCTCTGAGGCACACATTTTACTGTTTTTGCACATGTTTGCATGGTTTCCAGCATGCTGAGCATGACCTTCCATGGGGTGTGTCTACTGACTGCTAAGCTTTGTTTGTCTTTGCGGCATGGGTTTGCACAGTGCACCACAGTATAAAGCCAAAGATATATTAATTATGATGAGCCCTGTTTCAATTAAACTAGGGCCATTAAACCCCTTAATGATGCACTTGGCAGATGGAATGCATCATAGGTAGCCAACCACATAGACTACACCTACAGCAGAGCACTATAAAGATTGCATACACCCTACAATCTGACTTTTCCCCCATACTTTGCACCATTGGAGTACAGACTTGGGAATTTTAACTGAGAGAATGTTAGGGGCTGCTGCAGGTCTACTACATATATATGTGCTAGATGCTGAGGTCAGTGCAGCTGCTGCTGCTGACCATAGGCTTAGACTGAGAAGGAGAAGAGTGTTCAGGCCCAGGGTAACCTACCAGGAGCTACATGAGCTGGAGATTGTAGAGCACTACAAGGGTGGACAGGGACATACTACAACAACTCACTGAGCTCTGCTGATCTCAACTCAGACCCAGACCCAACAGAGGGGAACACATCCCAGTGGAAACAAAGGTATGTGCAGCCCTTCAGCTACTGGCTACAGGTACTTTCCAAAGACCAACTGGGGACATGCTGGGGGTCTCACAGGCATCTGCTTCCAGGGTACTCCATCAGTTCCTGGATGCCATGCTACCAGATGCCAGTGAGCACATTTATTTTCCCTACTCCCCTGATGAGAGGGCCAGCCATATGCAACTCTTCTACCATGAGGTACTGGGTGCCATAGATTGTACTCATGTACACATCAAGGCACCACCCAGTGAAGAGGGTAGAATCTATGTAAACTGCAAGGGGTACCACTCCATCAACTGCCAGGTCATGTGCAATGCCCAGGGCATCATCATGAATGTGTGTGCTGGCAGCCCTGGCAGATATCATGACTCCCATATCTGGCACACGTCATAGCTGTACCAGATGTTTGTTAGGAGGGACATTTATTTGGGGATATGGGCTATGCCCTGGAACCATGGATGATGAAATGTACACACACCCACTGAAGAACGCCATAATGAGGCATATACACAAACTAGGAACATCATAGAGCATGTGTTTGGGCTGTTGAAGTCACGGTTCTGATGCCTTGATATATCTGGTGGAGCCCTGCAGTACTGTCCGTCACATGTGCACAGATGTTCACAGTATGTGCCACAATATGATCATGCGGAAACAGCTGCAGCAGGATCAGCAAAGGGAAGAGATACACAGCCCCCCACCACTGCCTAGGTCATGACAGCTGCACCCACAGGGGGACTCAGAGAAGGAACCCCCTGAGGCTGTCCCTCTAGGCTGACATAGGTGTGCCCAATATGCCCTGGCCTTGGCCAAGGGACAACGCATAGTACATGCACTGAAAATCTAGGGCCCTAGGGACTGACACCTTACTCTGACTCACATATATATTAGTAAAAATGATGCCAGCCAGGCCATACAACCTGTACCTCACCACGTATTGGATGTAGACTATGTGCATCAGATGGAGTAGCCCATTTGCAAGGTAAGTCACTCTCCTATACACCACTTGTAAGGGGTACTACAATATGGCAGCATATGCATGGACCTGCTGCATATATGCAAGGGAATATAGTAGGCTATGTATATTGTGCTGCTGAGCTACTTGCAGAGATCTATAGTGGGCTACTGGGCTAGCTGTACAGATCTAACAGCCACTTGGGACAACAGGTACTCTGTTCATTAGTATGTTTCCCATAATATCCACTAGGCCATGTGGCTGGAAAGTCTACAGTGTTATTCCAGGGAGAAGCCAAACAGTAAGGTCACAGGGCAGTCACATGACTGTCTCTACCAGCAGAGCATAGGCTGGTCATCCCCCACCCCAAACACAGCAGTGTTCTCATACAGGTGCTGTAAGAGTAAGTCTGCAATGATTATACTAGCAGGCCAGACAATTCTGAATGTTGTTTATAGTGTGAGGAATGAAACCTCTCTGTCTGGTGGCTGGTATGGCTCACTAGACAAGGGACAGTAGCATAGAAGATGGTGCTGATGGTTCGAACCTGGCAGCATCCAACATCTTTTGCATGTCAGGTACTCATATGGTTGTATTCCCAAAGGCTGTCATAACCCCTCAGTCTGTTACTGCAAGAAAGCTAGGCAATATACATGCTCTGAGTAACCTTGCAAGTGGTTAGTGGTTAGTATAACAGCAGGCTGCAACAGGTCAGATTAGCTGCAGGATGAAAAGGCCACCATGTAAATGTGTCAGTAGTTACAAGTCAGTGACCTCTGCTTACAGTATAGTACTGGAAAACCACAAATGTATGAGGAACACAGCAGACATATGGGGCAAAATGCTGGACAGTCTGCAAAAACATGTACATGGAGAGGCATGCAGACTGTCCCCTGTGTGTGGTGTTACATCATGTACCCCAGTCACATTATAACTCTCAACCTCTTAGATCAGGAACTTTCACCAAAGCCATGAATAAAAATGGGACCAAGGTCCACAAATAGGGACAGGTTTAAATAATTGCTCCTACAAATGTAAAATGTTGATAGAATAACAGGTTTTGCATTAGCATGAATCTCCTGATGTGTATGGAGTCTGAAACTCAAATGTCTGTCATTATTTATTGACCTCAATCTTCACTGATTTGCCACTAATGTACCAGAAAACCACAGATGTTATGTGAAATGGACCAAAAATATGAGGCAAACTTCTGAACAGTCTGGAAGCTCTGTACAGTTGTGAGTTATTAGTCACATATTAAGGTCAGCAAACAGCTGAAGAATGCCTTGGACAATATCAGGGGAAGTGCAGGTGCAGCAGCCAATGGCCTGCATGACATATAATCCTGGATTGGAGTACAGGTATCTCTGGCCTGGTGTTATCTTGTAAGTACTGACAATCACACTGGGCATGTTCCTACACTTAGCTAACCTGAGCCCAAGTCGGTTGCCTCTACCGCCCAACCACCTGCTATGTACAAGTATGTCTGTATATATATATATACAGCTACTTAGGCTTATCTGTCTCTTCCTATCTCCCTCACACTTGATTAGTGTTTCTATCAATATGTGGCACATATATATATATATATATATATATATATATATATATATATATATATATATATACACACATATATATATATATATATATATATATATATATATATATATATATGGTTCCCTATCAGAAGCCTGAAACACTATAAGCTTGAAAATCAAAATCCTGAAACCAAAAGCCTGAAAATTCAAAATCCCGAAAACCCAAAATCCTGAAACTCAAAATCCTGAAAACACAAAATGGACATACTGACGTCATTGTGGCTTTGCTATTGTTAGCCCTGTGGTGTTAGGTCATGTGTTGGGTTCAGGTAAGTGTCGTTGGTTTTATGTTAGGGTTAGGGGTGGTTTAAGTGAGTTAGGGTTAGGCAGGTTAGGCATGTATGCAATAGTGACAAATATTGGGGTTAGGGGCGGTTTAAGTGAGTTAGGGTTAGGCTGGTCAGGTGAGTGTGCGATAGTGACGGACCTTAGGGTTAGGGTTAGGGTCAGGGTCAGTTGGTAGATATTAGTGTCTTTATAGTGACATATTAGCATTATTTGTGTTTACAGGATTTTGAGTTTCAGGATTTTGGGTTTTCGGGATTTTGAATTTTCAGGCTTTTGGTTTCAGGATTTTGATTTTCAAGCTTATAGTGTTTCAGGCTTCTGATAGGGAACCACATATATATATATATATATATATATATATATATATATATACATATATATATATATATATATATATATATATATATATATATATATATATAAGTTTCAAAACTTTGAATCCGATATGGTCGATACCATATGATTGAAGTTTTGAAACATCAAATCTTTTCACGGAGATCTCCATACAGAGCAGAAAGGGAAGATTTCCCTTTTCTGCACTGTAGTGCGATTTCAGAGTTGGTATATTTAAGTAGTGGGGGTGGGGGGGGCGCAGCCCACCTGCTTAGAGCATTTAAATGGTTTGTTTTTGTAGGTTGTTGTGTTTTATTACATTTTTGAAGTTTCAGGGCTTTGATCATATGGTGTCAACCATATCAGATTCGAAGTTTTGAAACTTTGATGATGTAATATAGACCCTATATATATATATATATATATATATATATATATATATATATATATATATGATACCAACAGGTATATATAGCTATATACAGTGCAGTAATACATAGCTTCCCCACATATATCTACATAAAACATTTACATAATGTACACAAACAATACAATTTAAGGAGACATCCCTGTTATACACATTTATATAGATATAGGTAGGGATGTACGAATGTCCCCGCATACCTCAGAATGCTGGGGTTATCTGCACTTACACATCATAACAGTTGTCCGATGGAACCAGGCCAAGGCCACAACAGTACATAATCCACTCACCCATAGACCCCTGTGCCTGTGGACTGTCATCCTGTAGACAGACACAGGTGTGTTGGTGGTGTAATGTACAATTGGTGCAATGCATGCCTTGGATAGGCCATAATGTCCCTGGCCACATGTCCGCCTATCAAACTGCAAACAGCCACATATGGCCAGACTGCTAAGTGTACATACATAGCAGGGATATTACCAGGTATCCCACCTCTAGGACACTATTTACAATAACACTATCAAGCAGTATCACTGTGCAGGCCACACATTCTGTCTAATACAAGGCCACTGTGCATACTCCACAAGTACTGCGCCTGCATTAACATATACAACAGACATAACCTGTGGTGCTTGAGATAAGTACTGTGAGCTGTAGTGTGTAATACTAGATAGGGGGAGTACTAATCTCACATCATCCAACTGTGTGTCCATGTGTGTATCAATATATCCCCTCACAGCAGTATGGACATTCCCATATGAGCTATCTCTATGAAATGTTATGCATTTTATGGTCCTGTGACTGGCTGCTGGCCTCCAAATTTCAACCTCTACAAGGCCTGCTGATGTCATCCATCTTAACAGTGGTGGCTGACAGTGTAATGTCAGATAAATAGTGTGGTTCATGTGGTAAGTGCTGCAAGCTGTAGTGTGTGTAACAGTAGATAGGTACAGGTTCTAATCTCACATCTTTTAACTTGTATGTGTGTGTAAATGTATCTCCATGCAGCACTTCAGACATGCCTGTATGGGCTATCTCTGTGACATGGTTATGCATTTTATGCCCAGTGACTAGCTTCTGGCCTCAACACTGGCCTTCTTTACAAGGCCTGCTGATGTCATCCACCTTAAGAGTGCTGTCTGACAGTGTGATATCAGATAAATAGCATGGTGCATGCAATAAGGACTGAAAGCTGTAGTATGTAATAGTAGACATGTAGAGGTTCGAATCTGACATCATGCAACAATTCATACATTCCTGTATGGGCTATCCCTGTGCAATGGTTATGCATTTTATGCCCAGTGACTAGCTGTTGGCCTCAACAGTGGCCCCCTTTACAAGGCCTGCTGATGTCATTCACCTTAAAAGTGCTGGCTGACAGAATAATATCAGATAAACAATATGGTGCATGCGATAAATACTGCAAGCTGTAGTGAATACGTGTAGATAGGTAGGAGTTCTATTCTCACATTATCCAAATTCTGTATTTGATTGTATATGTACATATATCCCTTTGTGGCACTACAGACATGCCCATCTGGCATATCACTGTGCAATTGTTATGCATTTTTAAGGCCTGTGACTAGCAGCTGGCCTCAACATTGACCTCCTTTACAAGGCCTACCAATGTCATGCACCTTAACAGTGTTGCCTGACACTCTGACATCAGATAAACTCTGTGGCACATCCAAGAAGTACTGCAAGCTATAATGTGCTTACTAGATAGCTAGGGAATATAATCTCACAGCATCCAACTTGTGCTTGTGTGTGTGTATATAAATATATCCCCTTGCAGCACTAGAGACATCATCATCCAGCCTATCTCTGTGCATTGGTTATGCATTTTATGGCCCTGTGACTAGCTGGTGGCCCTAAATTACCATTATCTACATAAGCATAATTTATGTCTGCCACCATCTAGACTTCTACATGCAGAATACCCAGGTTACACACATCAAGGGTAGCACACCTTGTCACAGAGTATGAAAGCATGATGACACTGACTGTCCCTATTGTCCCTGACACACTGTTCTACACATATGCACCTAGGGAGCCATGCACATATACTGGCATACCTTGCTGATGTCATATTTCTGCTGTGCTACCTTGCCATCCTGTGTTTCTGTATTGACACCATGTGTCCATAATTGAACCACTCAGACTCCTGGGACACAAATATACACAGGTCCATGACACACCTGTCAGTCTGTAATACTTTCACCACTGTACCATCAGGCAGCAAACATACACAAAGTTTGATGTGTACTCAAGACAAATTCCAGCATATAGTACCTATTGTGGCCCACAACAACCGCCATGGCATAACACTACTCACCGCACTAATGCATGTAAAGTAATGCAGTCACCCTGTGCATCAGACACATTTTCAGGTGCCTGCATCAATGGCACAGATGGGAGGGATGTGGCACAGGTATCATAACATGCACAGGGTGTGTTGTGGGGGTGCCAAAGGCCTAGGCTGTGCCAAACAATTGACAGCATATGACTCATACCTCTCAACCTCTTAGAGCAAGAAATCTGGACAAAGCCATAAATAATTGGTGGGCAAAGCCCCAAAAATATGGACACTTTTTAAATACTGCACTTACAAGTAGATAGAATAACAGATGCTGCATTAGTATGAATTTTCTGAGGGGTATGAAGTCTGAAACTCAAATGTCTGCCATTATTTTATGATTTCAACCCTCAATTATTTTCCAATGATTTGCCAGAAAACCACAATTTTATGAGAAACAGACCAAAATTATGAGGCAAAAATCTAGACATTCTGCAAAAATCTGTACATTTGAGAGGTATGATAGCATGTGTGTGAGTCTGGAAGGGGTGCTGGTTCGATGGGCCATGGAGAGGTGACGTGTATCTGTTGGTGACCTCCATCTGGCAGTGGTATTGGAGATTGTATGTGTCCACAGTCAAGCTCAGTGCTAACCATACACATGTATATGGTGGACAGCTGTGCACCATACATGGTAGAGTGGACAGTTCACCATCTCCGGCCATGAACATGGGAACTGACTTCACCAGTAGTAGCATGGGCACCACCATCCCCAAGGTCAGATGTGGTGCTAGTATCTGATGGTGACTGCTGTCAGATGGGCCTGTGTCTCCCATGAGACCACCCAGGACCACGTGCCCATGGCCTGCTATGTTGTGATGTGGAGAGCAGATTTCCCTCTGTAATGCTGGAGGTACTGCCACTATGGAAACATGAGTGTGCATGGCCACATGGACACTCAGCAGATGGTGTTGCTGTTCTACAGCCACGTGTCCGATGCCCATTTCCAACCAGATGTTCCAGCACAGACAACGTGTGGTCAAAGATCAGCCCACCATCTGTCCACTACATCATTGAAACATTACAGGGCGTCAACCATCTGGTGGAGGCAGTCACTTATGTCAGACTGTGCTGCATCCATAACCCTAAGCATCCATCTAGTGTTGCATGACAACCCAAAACATGCAGTGAGTGACCTGTGATGTCACACCTGCAACAGGAAGTGGATGGGCAGTAGTCCTCCTTTGAGCACTCCTGTCAATCTCCCTGTGTGAGACCTCACCAGCTCTCTGGCTATGGCCAGTGTCTACACTCACTGATGCCATAGTTCTCAGACTGTCCTCTACTATGTCGCCACCCTCTGACTGTCCAATATCTGTGACCTCTGATGACAGGAGTATGTGTGGGCATACTGACTGGGTGTGGGGACACTAGGGGCAGAAGAGGGATGTCAACCTCTGGGACAGATTCAGCTGCCGACAACCCCACCAGTGCCTCACTATGGCTACCAGCATCATAAGAGTGCAATGAGACACTGACATAAGCTTGTCGGGGGACAGACTCAAACCCCCCTGTTCACCTGTGAGAAACAAGATAAAAGCAGTACATTACTACCTGCACTATTATGTATGGTAATCCACATAGACTCATACAGATGAGGATCCACAACTGCATTACTTGTCCCACATCTTCTCATCTGTGATCCCATGCACAACACACAACCTCACAACAACATGCACAGACAACTCAGGCCCTGTATAACATGCATGTCACCTACATCTGGTTAATGTTGCCAGTACAATACACCTGTGAGGTATGTAATATGTATGTGATACAACTACACACAAAACCCAGTACACCTATTTTGAGAATGATATGCCAGTTTTAGTATCACTGCCTCAGGTATGTTCTATCTCCCTGTTGTGTTTGAACGGGCATCATGGAGTAATTGCCTCATGTACAACAGGCTGCATAGTTGCTCATAACTATAAGTGCAAACATGTTGATGTTTGTACAAATACACACTTGTCATTCCTTAGGCCATGCCCTGCTCTGAAATGGAATATACAACTATTCTACTCTGGCTAAGCACAACAGTTGTGCATAAGGCAAAATGGCAGCCCTTAACTTCCATAGGGTATATATGATCTGTAAAACAACATTATCACACTTACCAGATACAGGGCCATGGACTCAGGACACACCTGAAAGACCTATGAAAAGGTGAGGGAGAGGTATTGTCAGCAACATCAAATGTTGCAGTGTTACAAGGTAATATGTGCATATATTCACATGTACAGTAGGTAATGCGATACTGGCTATATTACTGACATTCTGAGTATGTGTGCACAACTGTGGGTAAAAGTCAAACTGCTCCGCAATGCAGATAGACCTGACACCCATTTACTAGTCTGTAGAGCCTGCCACAATGACTGATACATTATTATACTGGTGAACACAGTAAGTTTACCTGGACACTCCTCTGATATGGATGCTGTGGCACCCACCTCCAGGATGTATGGCATGATGGATGCTTGTGAGCTGTTGGTTGATCCTAGGTTCACCAGGAATTCCTCTGTTGCCGAGACTGGTTGTTGTATCACAGGCCCTCCACCAGTGGCAGCATGATTCCTGGCAACAGTAGCTGCCCTTTGACATGCAGCATTGACCATATACATGGCCCTGTGTCGGGCTTGCTTGTAGGTCCTGTCCTGTTGGCCTATCTGATTAACAGTCCTGACAAGGTCACATTCTCTGCAGATAAAAATGGTGGATGTCTCCGTTGGTACATTGTTTCTGCAAGACAACAAGAGGGGAACACATTACAGGTTCAAATATGTGGATGTCCTATGTACAGACCATACACACCCATAATATCCTGCAGTATCCACTGCTCCCTCACACATCATATCCCACAGTCTGGCAACAAACTACATGTGTGTCTATCACCAAGATAGTAGCAATACTGGGTAATGTCCTTATGTGCCGTGACAGATTCTGATATATGTCTCTACACCCATCACTGCAGTCTACTGTGGTGTGTACCCTATGGGCAGTTCCCTACTAATATGTCATACAGCCACTGTTGAACAAATAGCAGTGTGCTATTACATATCTATATTATATAATCAAATTTTTAAAAGTTTGAACGTCATATGGTCGACACCATATGATCGAATATTTAAAAGTTTGAAAATGTAATTAAAAAAAATAAACCAAAGAATAAACCTACCTGAATGGTTTGAGCTGCACACCCCCACTCTTTAAATATACCAACTCCGAAATCACACTCCAGTGCGGAAAATGGAAATCTTCCCATTCCGCACTGCACAGAGATCTCTGTTGAAATGTTCAAACTTTTAAAAGTTTGATCATATGGTGTCGACCATATGACGTTTGAACTTTTAAGAGTTCAACAACGTGATATAGACCTGCTATTACAACTATATGGGGACAGTCCATCAACACCGGTGTACACAATGACAGAAAGCAATGCAAACCTGCTGTAATACATGTTCCCTGTAGGCATCATAGCTCTCAACTATACAGATGTATGCAGAATGTCAACATGTTCGTCGTATAGCTTTCATCTTTTTTGCACAAAGCTGTGGATGTCTGACAAATGGTTGTCCAATCACTGATGGTTGCTGTCAGTAAATTAAAACAGAATGCAACTGTCACATGTCAGACCCATCAGAAAACACGTATGCCACAGTAGTATCTGTTAGTCTATTCCATTCTTACTTTGAATGGCCAATATGTACACTCTGTCACTGAGTTTGGGCATTTGTCCCCCCAATTAATTATGGCTTTGTCTTGATTTCTTTCTGTAGGAGGATGAGAGGTATATTAGGCATATGTCTCAACCAGACAGGGACAAATGTCCACACAACAGGGACTTTGCCAGAGTACATCAGGGACATTCAGGTACAGTTTTACAATGTTAGTTCTATTTATGTGTGACACTGACAGACCAAGAGGAGGTGAATTATAGTACATCATTTGATGTTAAGGGAGTTTACACCTTTACTTAATGTCACTATGTCTTATGTGTAATCCACTATCTGTACTACAACAGCTGACCATTGTAGGAGGGATTAACAGGGACAGAGCAGAGATGTAATTGAAAGCAGGGACAGTTGAGAGGCATGCCTGTAGGTGCTGGACAGTAGAGTATCACTGACATGCCAATATCATCGTTCTAATACAAGCCTACAGTTTTAATCCCTATTCCCCATACCTCCATCCTCTAATCCAGATCCCATTTTATGGGGACATCTAGTACATGCCTGGTAGAGTGATGTATTCCTTTTTTGAAGCTTTCCTCTGCAAATGCTTTACACATACGCTGTCTGAGTAAAACCATATACAGACCTGTTTCCCATAAGCAGTTGCTTGCCTTTTGTAGGTAATCCTCATTAACAGGTAATTACTTCTGCACCAGTCTGCGGCTCAGATTTGCTAATTGCATCCAAGGCAGTATGGCAACACAGTGCAATATATAAGGCCTTAATGTAGGCTTTGGCCCCTTTGTTATTTGTTGAGATGGACATTATTGAGGTGTGGAGACTACAGCATCACAGAGGGTAAGTACAAATACTGTAAATGGTACAGACATATGAAGTATGTCCACAGTTTTGCCTCATATGTTTGCTCAGTGTCCCATGACAGTGTGGTCATCTGGCAGTTCACTGGCCAACATTGTGGGTTGCAGTCTGTAAGGGGAGAGAGAGACATGTGAGTGTCACACTGCATACCCATCAGAATATGCATGCTAACTGACTACCTTTGTAGGGGCAAACTGTAAAAAATGTCCCTATCTATGGGGCTTTTGCCCCCCACCCTTTATGTATGGTTGTGTCCAGATCCCTTGTTATAGGGTTTGGGAAGTATGGTGGGTCTGTAGCAGCTGCCTTAACATACAGCTGTGTATGCTGCAGGCTGCAGCTGCTGCTGCAGCCTAGAACACATAGGGGGAGTGTGAACAGTTTGGAGGCCAGCAAACTGTATGTGTAACTGTGCCAGCAGTGGCAGCTCTGTCGTTACAGCAGAACCAGGGTAAGGGTACCCTTGACAGCCATATCAAGGCATGTGCTTAAGGTACATCTGTTATGCAACAGTGCCAATAGCAGAGTAGTAGGCGACATATAGTTAGGCGATACAAATATGTGCAGTGTGTCCTTACCTGCAGGACTTTGACCTGCAAAACTGGGTAGCAGATACTTCAGTAGGAGCAACCTATGGGGATTAAAATTGCATGACTCAGTCATTTCTAGGTGTCCACAACAATGTAATTGAAGTGCAACACACTGGATTCAAACCTAGGATTGTGTGTGCAAAATGTACTATATGCAAGGCATTTAACAGACTGAGCTACTGAGTCAGTTTTGGAGCAGCTGTATTTGCCAGATATATGTGCAGACATACAGGCTGTGACACACATTGTCTGCAGCCATCAGTATGTGCGTGGCTTTCAAAGGCAGTTGTTCTGCAGCAGGGTCCCATTTGAACATATGTACTGTGCCACTGATGCCATAGCAGGTGTGTTTACAGATGTTGCAGTTAAAAAGGAACATTTACCTGCTATCCCAGGCCTAATGTACTGCCATTATGATTTATTTGGCTGTCTACTGGTGTATTTTTGCATCAGAATCTCAGGTACACTCCCATTTTTCCCATTTGGTTTAATTTCAGTCTGCCAGTGGCAATCAGTATGTTTTTCTGGAAACACGTATTTTAATTAAGATCTTTGTGGGATAGTTAGTGCAATAGGCTATAGTTTACAGGGCCTCGGGTTTGAAATGTGGCAGGGGTGATTATTTTGTACATGCGCCTAACACTGTGGAAAGCACATAGAATCATTAAGGCACATTAAAGCTCATTTAAGCAGATTTGCATGGTGTGGTGTGCTACACCGAATTACAGGGCTTCACTTAGCTCAGCACAAACCCGCACTAAAAAATTAAAAAGAAAAGAGAAAGGGGGTGATAGGACAGTGGTGAAATGGGTGCAAGCAGGGGGAAAACATAGTGAGAGGCAGGTAAGGATGTGCAGGACGGGTGTAGGGAAGAACCATAGCTTTTCATTTCTTGTACAGCAACAGCTGTGCATTTTGACAGATTTTGTGAATGAATTCGGACCCTCAAACCTCAGACAGAGAGTTGAGGACAACATAAATGTGTTGTCAAGCCAATTGGACCAAATTAGTTTTGTCCAATGGACACGTGTAAAATGGAGATGTATGTATGTGGCGATATTTTTTGTGGGACAGGTGCCTCCCCCTTTTTTTTTTTTAAATAAGGAAAGAGTGGAATGTTGGAGAAGGGCTATAGGTACATGTGGGGAGGTAAGTTAGGTAGGAGAGGATGCAATTGCAGAAAAGCAAGACAGCAGACAGGGGTGGTGTCTGACACATGAGGGGGGTAAACACCTTGAATGGAGAGGGTGTTGTGGAATCAGAGATGCATGTGCCTCCAGAATGCAGCAGCATGACTGAGCTTCCCACTCATGGGCAGTCGACACTGCTCCTTTACTGACCTGAAGTAGCTGTGCTGGAGGCTAGGTGCCAGGGCCACCCAGCCCCACCTGGTTGTCCAATCTGCCCTTAATCTGGTGAAGGTGGTGTTCATTGCTCCTATGAACAATCCTGCACACCATGGCTGGTAGTTGATCTTGGGTGACTACTGCCCCTCAGCCATTGCTCCTGGGGGGATGGGCCCCCATTCCCTAAGGCAGTTCCACCTGAAGATGGTGCAGGGCCAGCAGAGGGGGATCACTGGCCTGGGCCTCAGCCATGCTAGGACCTGGTGCCATGGCCAGTTGAGGTAGGTTAGGTGGATCACCGGAAACTGGCCTACCCTGATGTGCTGTGTTGATGGAGGTATAGCAATAAGTATAGGTTAGTTATGAACAAAACCATTGTCAGTAATAACAGCATGCCAGAACATTGAAAATAAACCCATTGCATTTCAATGTATACGATGTGAAGCACAACAATAAATAACAGAACAGTCAGTATATTAACAGCATGCCAGTAAGGCCAACAGAATAAGTAATTCAAGAAGATATGTTAATATGCAACCATGTTAATACATACAGTCATGAAACACATGCCCAAAATACAGTTTAATGTAACAACATATGTTAATAGTATACCATAGCCAATGCATAACGATGATACATATATGAAGATAAGGAGGGGAGAGAGAGAAATATAGTCAGAGAGAGAAATATAGTCCATTAATACCATTATAGGCTCTATAGTTGATAACAGTACTGCTATCTACTGTACAGGTCTGTCCTTTCTTTATGTGTTAAAGTGCCTTATAGCTGCTGTAGCAGGTACATACCTGTCAAGCTATCTGCATGGAACAGTATGGGCCAAGCAGTAACAACTGCAGGTATACAACTACACAGAACACTGGCACATCAGTGGGACCTATATAACTATATAGGTGTAATGTGGGCTGATGTAGTGTTACTTTGCTATTTACTTAGTCATGTCAATATTAAATCTGTGACAGAGGGATTATGCACTAGTAATTACATTATGGGACAGCATGACACTTGAGAGACATGTATGTGTACAGTACAGAGAATAAACAACTATCATGCCTTGTTTCTCAGGCATGGGGATAGAATCCAATAGCAGTGACTGAAGAGGACATCTACATCGACTGTATTAATTGACTGTAGTAACCTTTAACAGACACTCAGACTTGGCAAACAGCCATATGAAAGTTTATACATTCTATTTCATTTATTTTATTTTATTATTATTATTATACTTATTTCCTTTATTTTAATCTGTATTTTCACATTCATGGTAATGATTGTAAAAGTCTGTGACATCTAAACACACAATTATTTAATATGAGCTACCTCACCCATTTACTTGTAGTTCCTGTGAATAGAATATCTGTTAACCTTTTGTGTAATATTGAGTGCTACATGGCACTGGAGTCAAGCTCTGGTCTGTCTGTGGCAAAATGTACTTCATATAGAGCATTTAGCAAACTGAGCTATTGAGTCACTGCCGATTGCTGACTGATATTTGCCTAGAGCGCACCTGGCACCAACATATGACCTGGTAATAGTAGTACAGTTTTATATTAGACTGCAGTGACAGTTGAACACACATGCATGAAACTGAAGCATGACAGAGATAGTAGGTAACCTATACATTACTACACAGAATGCAGGTGTACACAATATAATGCTAGTGTGTTTAAATATCTGTGAAGTTAGCAAACAATATCTGATTATGGGTTATTATTTGCAGTCTGCAACTGTTACACTGTTATACCTGACTTCAGCTCTGTACCTTACAGCCTGAATGCATATAGCTGCCATGCAATGATGAAAACAAGACAATCCTGATGTACACAATTTACCTTGGTATTATTGCTCTTGGTTCATGAGTTGTTGCAGAACAGTTGTCATAATTCATTTCTTACAAAACAACTCTGCATCTACACTTACTGCACAACAGACTTTATTAGATATATCCTCATGCAAGTACTGATATTATTTCATGTTTTATTGCAGAACAGTTGTCATAATTGATTTCTTGCAAAACTGCCCTAATTCCACACTTATTGCACAACAGACTTTATTAGAGATACATTCTTGCAGTTACTGGTATAGTTCCATGTATTTCATTGTACAACAGTTGTCATTATGCATGTGTTGCAATACAGTTGTAATTCCATAGTTATTGCACTACAAACTTTATTGCATATACTTTATTACGGTTAATGCTTTACTCTTCCCTGCTTATAGCACTACAGTTGGCAGTATGCACTTACTGCAGTACAGCTGTAAGTCTACATTCCCTGCAATACAATCTTTACTGTATATTCCTAATTACAGTTAATACTTTACTCTTTCTTCCTTATTTGACTACAGATAGCAAAATGCATCTGTACTTACCACCCTCATGGCACAACCTGGCCAGGTTCTTAGCATGTGCCTCTATGTTGCGAGCCCTGTCTTCTACAGCTGTTGAGAGAGAAGATTACCATTATTTATACCAGCTTATCAGGCATTCAGATTAGGTATTGGTGAGACAAAGATGAATCTACTTACAAGTTTGTGAGGCATTCCCTGGCTGAGCTTCTTGGTCCCAGCCTAGTGTCCAAGAGATTCCCCTTTCTATGCTTCAGGTCGTCATGGTGATGACAGACCTGCTCACCTTTGTGGGGAATATCAGTCACAATGGTGAGTTCACATGCCAGCCAATCCAAGGCCTCCGCTTTGCACTCTGAGACCTGGTACCTTCCCTGCAGCAGCCAGTCATCATGGTTTTACACCAGGAGTCCAACCATGACCCTGGACTCCTGAATGCCCCATCGCACCCAGAAGCATGCACCCTCTCCAACTCCAGCCATAGTCACTACACAGGTAGAACTCCAACATATTATGCTGTATTCCTGCCTAGTGTGCTTAATATGGCCTGTTGTCCTGCTCTTAGATGCCATTGGGCAACATTTAAAAATGTGGCGCATCACTTAGCAGTGAACAAACCAGTGCAGCTAAGCTGAGCAGTGCAAAAACTTGAAGACCCGTCTGCCTAGATTTAGTGCTTAACAGTGCACAAACTAGTCAAGCAGTTCCAAGCAGTGCATAAACATTATCACCAATTATTTGGTTTATGCAGGTCTTAGCAGAGCTTAGCTGAGTGCAGCGAGCCAGGATTTTAAAATAATTTGCATAATTTGTATTTAGAAAATAAATGCTTACTTGCCATTCCATGTGCTCAAACCCTGCACCTACTGCACATGAGGCCGTAACTCTATTCATTTCGCTATGTAGAATTTTGCTATGCCTTTACATTTACTTCTGAGCTACCTTTAAGCAGTGCTGAACACTGCACAGTGCTGTGCAAACCCACTCAGCTATGCTTTAACTTGACCTTTAACTAAATAATTAAATACATCCTGTTTCTATTTTTAGATGTCTGGCAGGTGTCTCAACGCCACTTAGCACTGCTGTGCTCCGAGCCATGCAAACATGGTTTATAAAAAACAAACCAAAACAAAAAAAAAATGACATTGCTATAATACAATTGGACAGTGCAGGGAGTGTGTTACTCATCTGTGGACACAGTTCACACCACACTCCTTACACTGATTCAATAACTGTGTTCCACAGCTCTCCCTCAACAACGCGCCATGATTAATATGCATGGTGTGCTGCCGAGAAGGAACAATGTATACGGACACAGTAACATTCCATGTAGGCTCTACACTATGCCTACATGGATTTTATTAAACCTAGGGAATAATTTTAGTTGCAAACATTGTACATTACAAACCATGTTGACACAGTTGTTGTTGCAAATCTTATACATCACTTAAAATCTACACTGTCAGTCACCTCATTCAAATCCTAATGTTATCTGTATTTGTACTATCTGATGGAATAGAGGTAGAAACTTTCGATACAATAACACACCGAAGTGATTATGTAAGTTAGAGAGACAATGAGTTTGTTTTGATTAGAAGGTCTTAATGATCTGACTAGAACATATCACTGAAATTAAATTTTTACACTGCTGGGTATTTGTCAGGAAAAGACAATATGCTACTAATTATTTTACTATGAGAAAAAGAGTTGGTGTTTTGAAGTTTGAGACAGTTATTTTTCTTTAGCACTATAATACGATAAGCTGTATTAGAAAGACCAGTAGCAAATTTACCAGTTTTGTAATGTGATTGCTTAAGTTTTTAAAAGTGTGATATCTGAAGGCTTGCTAGAATTACTGAAGCATGCAATAGGCTTGGAAGTAAAAATGTATTACCTGCTACAGACCTTGTCTTGTCAGTAAGGAATGCTTCAGATTTATAAAGCATACCCACTTTTATTTTAGTCTCCAATATAACATAGGTTATGTGTTGATCAGATTTTTATCTACTATGTGACATTACCTGTAATAAGAACTCAGCTTCTATAGGGTCAGATAACATACAACTCAATCTACTGATCAGCCTGAAATATCAATGTCTAAACAGGCTTTATGCTTGATAAATGGAGGACATTAATAGTCGTCGCTTTGCACAAAGATGGGTCATCAGTGGACCCAGGTAATTATAGACTCATAAGCCGTACCAGCCTCATTTGTAAAGCTATGCAAAGGATCATTGTGGAATGAATGAATAAGAACATAGGAAACCAGCAAAATCTTGAGCCAAGCCAGTTTCAATTCACCAAGGGAAGTCCCCAGCTTATTTAACCTGGTTGATTTTTTTAAGAAGGTTACTGCAGCAATGTATGATGGCAGATCAGTACAAATTGTATATCTAAAACTCTCAAAGGCATTCTACACCATCTCAGACTCTGGTATTGTTGATAAACACTAAATGTAAATCCCCATGTAACTCACTGGATAGCAAACTAACTCACAACTACACAGTCACCTACTGCACCCACTCCTTTCTCTTACTCAAACTCTTGTCCTAACTTCAAAAAAAAAACATTTCACATGTATCCTTATTTATCAAAATATGCTTATTAGATTCATTTTATTGTATTGTATGCTGTACTTCTCTGTGAATTTATTGTATGTTACCACATTTATTTCATTGTATTGTATGCTGTATTTTCTCTGAAAAAAATGATTGTAAATATTTTCTGTATAACTGTTCGTTGGAGCTTTTCTCCCTGGGCATCCACTGAAAATGGGCACTTCATGACCAAGTGGACTAGAACCTAGGAAATTAAGGTAGGTGGGTCTACATCCTCCAAAATAACTGGCACTTACTTTTCCCTATTTACTTATACTATCCATGACTATAGCATTACCTTCCTACTACTTTAGCACACTCTCAAAAATCCATTAACCATTTCTGAAATCACTGTCATCCTGATTTACTTCACTCTAAGTAACCTACTAGCCATGCTTGTCTGTTTGTTTATGTCTTTCAGCTTTTCCCGATTAGGGGGTCGCCACAGCGGAACTCTGGCAGTTGATTTTTACGTACCGGCTTGCCAGGCCTGATGCACAACCTTCAACGAAGGCACACCCATTCATGCATGTCTCCATGCAGAAGACGCTCAAGCTGAGAATCGAACCAGACAGCGTCTTACTGTGAGGTGACAACGCTACCGCAGCACCACCACCGTGGGTACAAGTATCCTACTAGCCATACTATTCATAATTTTATCTTTCAAATGTAGCAGCTCCTATAGGCAAGACATTCTTCTAGTCTGTATAAGTTCTTTACCCATAATCCTTAGTTTTGTTCTACCTTAAAACTGATATCTAACTGTACTTTGAACCTTCTACTTGACAAAATGATACATTTGTTCAGCACATTTCTGCTTATACTTTAACTTTCTTTTCTGCTCCTGTCCATTGTATTTTAATCTTATGTTTATTTGTATTTTACTTAAACTATTAAAGTCCTATTTTGTCACTATGCTTGTATACACTGTATATTTTTTTCTATTAATTATTGTTATAAGATTTTTATTTACATATTGCCCAAACTTGTCTTTGTAATAATGTTCTCTTGTAAATTTTTTGTCTATTTTGTATGCTGAGCTTTTCTCCCCAGGCATCCACTGAAAATGGGCTCACACCCATTCAGACTTTTGCCAGTAAACAAATGTAAAATAAAAATAAATAAATAAATAAATAAAATAAATAATGTATCCTAGAGTTCAGATCTTGGGCCACTCCTGTTTGACTTTTAATATTTAGAGGTCAAATCAAATGTTAAGGGTTTATTGTTGACCAAGTTTGCAGATGACTGCAAACCTGGTGCCATCATAAAATCTCCAGAGGAAACCAGAATCCTCAAAGAAGGCTTTCCCAAACAAATAATTGGTGTTATAACCATGGACTAAACCTCAATGCCAAAAAATGTATAATAGTCTCATTTGGCAAGCATGAAGTCACCTGTAACTATCACATCAACAATATATCCGCAAAACTTGATCCAGAACTGAAGGACCTGTGTGCCTATGTGGACAAAAAACTGTTCCTTGATGATTTCATATCCTCTGTTGAAAAGAAGTCCTTTTTCATCACACAGCATATATCTAAAGGAATGACATGGAGGTACAGGGATGTAATCATTCCACTGTACGCAGCTGGCATCAGAATGATCATTGAATATAATGTCCCATTGAAAAAACACAAACTAAAAAACTGCTAAACCAACCAAAAGTAGTACCACAGTCAAGGACGGCAGGAGAAGAATTAGTCCAGGCAATAGCGTACACCAATTTTATTGTCCGCTTTCGTCAGAAAGACTTCATCAGAATAAAGTTAAACCACAGAACGCTGTATAAATAGTGGTGATAATAATCAATTAAACAATTAACAATTCCAATTAACATATTTAAAAGCACCACTGCTTTAGGTAAAAAAAGAAGTAATATCTACATCTTTATTAATAAATAGTTTCCTATATTTTAAAAAACATTTAACGTTAATGGCATCATTTAAGCCAGGAAAAACATCAGATTTTAATTTAATCTGCCAAATTGTTTCACGTTGTTCTAAAAAATTTTTAAAATCCCCCCTTCTCATGTCTGGATTAACTACCTCTAAGACAGAAAACAAAAAATTTTTAAAAAAGGAACAGTTAACAGAATGCTTATATAAAGCATTGGTATCATCACTATTACGAATACTGTAAAGATGCTCCCTAATACGAGTTTTTAAGGACCTTGTAGTCATACCAATATAAAAGGCAGGACAGGTAGAACACATACTGATATAAACTACTCCCTTGGTGTTACAGTTAACAAAATGTGGTACACTCAGAGTTCTATCTAAAGTGTTAATATTGATGTAGGGACCCTCAGAAATGTAACGACACATGTTGCACTGATGGCAACAATGCATACCTTTTTGTCAGTTCTGGTGACTAGATGGTGATTGTCATTGAATTCTAAAGCTTTATTTAAATTATAATTGTTCTTTAAAACAAATAAAGGTCTATCACCCAGAACATCATAAATGTCAGAATTACCCCGAATAATTCTCCAGTTGTTGACTAAAGTTTGCTGAATGCGTCTGCTGTCTGCAGTCATGTCCAAAGTACAGATTAAATTACTTTCAAAGTGTTTTTCAGAACACACTGCTTGGGTGCCCATAATGGACACAGGACTATAATTCAATAGTAGTTGATAAATAGACGTACGTTTGTTAATAATTTCTTGACTAGTTTGTTCTAAGGTCCCTTTATTGTATCCTCTCTCAACAAACATATTAGTAATAGTTTCAAATTCCTCAATTAAATCGCTGTCCTTTGACGTCATGCGACAAGCTCTAATATACTGTCCTCTAGGAATGTTGTTAATAATGTGTCTAGGATGATTACTAGAATGATGTAGATAACTATTAGTGAAAGTTGCTTTGCGATAAATACGGCTATGAAATTTGGTGTCATTCTCATCCCACCAAATTGAAACGTCTAAAAAATTAACTTGAAGTCCTGCACAACTTCTAGTAAATTTCAAATAACTAGAGAGCAAGTTAACCTCTGACACAAATGACTCAACAGTTTCCAAATTTCCTTCAATAATAAAAAACAAATCGTCAATAAAACGACAAAAAAAGAAATGTGAAACTTGTTATTTAAATAAGGCAAAAACTCAAATTCCCACCACGCCATAACCAAATTGGCGTAGGCAGGTTCGGCCGAGGAACCCATGGCAACACCTCTCTTTTGCCTGTAGTATGTTTTATCAAAAAGAAAAAAAATATTGTCTAGAACTATGTCTAGAAAACTACAAATAGTAGAGATGGTGTTGTTACTAAATCCTGTATTTTTCTTTGATAAAAAGCAACGTACTGCTTCTACACCCTCAACATGAGGTATACAGGTATATAACAAAACTACATCAATTGTAAAAATAATGTGCTTCTGTGAATCAAAAATTCCATTTTGGGCATACAAATTCAATTTATTTAAAAAATGCCAGGAATCCCTAATGTAAGAAACTTCATTTACCAAAACGGGTCCCAACATAGCATCAATAACAAGAGATACGCCTTCAGTAATAGAATATGGTGAAGAAACTATTGGCCTAAATGGAGGGTCTAATAAACATTTATGCGTTTTGGGGATTCCAAAAAGAATTCCAATCCTAGGTTCCTGTACTAAACAAAATTCATAAATTTCATAATTAATATCACCAGACATGAGGGCTTCATATAAATAAGAATAAATCAAACGTTGTCTTTCTAAAATTTGATGAAGACTAATAATTTCATATTCTTCCAAATTACTTAAAATTTCCACCATTTTATTTTTGTAAGTCGCCTGTTCCATAATTACAATATTCCCACCTTTATCACTTTTCATAAATCTAAAATCTCTGTTTAATGCCTTAAGATTATTTAAAGCCTTCCTTTGATCTTCTTTTAGATTACTAAAAGTGTTGGGGTTACAATGCAACATTTTATTAATATCCTGAATACATAATTCCTCAAACACTTTTAAAGTGTGATGTAAACGAGGAGTGTAATAAGAAGGTTTTACTAAAGCCCTGTTGTTGTTAGAAACACTATTCATCAAATAAAACAAATTCAATTTCCTTGTGTATTTCTTAATATCTACAACAGTTTTACTAAAATTAGCTCTGGTACTAGGAACAAAGTTTAAACCATACTTAAGAATATCTAATTCTGTATCAGAAAAACAATGATTGCTTAAATTAATTACACTAAAACTGTCTAAACCATTGTTCAGGTTTCGTCCCCTGAGGAATTGGATGCCAGAAAAGTCCGACTTCTTGTAAGAACAGTTTTCTTGTTGGAAAAGTTCTTCTTGGTGAAAAAAGAACTATTAGTTAAAATGCCTGCATTAATACCAGTTTTAGTGTTGGTAATGGTAGAATTGTCTTTTTCAGGGTTGTCGGAAGCACCACAAACATTAATTTCCGAATGTTCTGCACCTGTGGCAGCATCAGTACTTAAATTGACAGTTGGAGTTTCGCACTGTTCACGTTTATCAGCCTCAGCAGGTGGAACATTAAAAAAATCTTCTTTAGGTTCATTCCTGACAAGAAATTGCTGATCAACAGAACCAGATTTAGAAATTACTGAACTATAAGTTCGCTTACTCTGGCTGTTAAAGATTTGTCCCTTCATGTTGTTGGTTCTATACTGGTTGTAGTTATTACTTTTCTGATTATTGACGAAATTGTCATATGCAGTTTTATTATTGTATGAAGTAATATCTCGCGCCAATTTTGACTGTTTGTGGCTAATTACTTCAGTAGAATGCTGTTCTACATCGTCAAATAAACAATCAAAAAATTCTACAAACTCGTTATCAGAGAACATACCTTTTAAGCCAGTTTCTATAGTCATTATCTCATCCTTTAATAGTTCAATTTTAACGTAGTTGTTGTCAATAAGTAACTTTAAAAAACGGAGACATGCTTCGTTGAAAAACGCTGTTAGAGTTTAAAAAAAAGGATGTTCAGGATAAACGCCGTTGGGGCACTTAAAATATCTAAGCCCCTTCGGCACTATGTTTAATTCAATACAGCGTAGAAAATAGCAGTTTTCCAAATCAAGTGAACGGTACCTTTTTAACAACTTTAACAGCTGTTCACGCTTGTGATTCACTTCTGCAATGTTCCGGTTCCTCCGATGATGGCCCGCTTTACTGAATGGATTGCTGGTTTGCTTCAGTAACTGTTGCACAGTCTTACAATTAACTGAATTACCAGCAAAATCGAGTCGAGCAGAAGAAAGTTTAGTTAGGGGTGGTTCTCTGTCCGATTCACCCAGGTTTTCCAAGTCAATCACAGTGTCCATTTCTTGATATACTTCCATGGGACTAGAGGCATTCACCACAATAGTTCTCCCGCATCTATCGTCATGTTCATTAGCTTTAGACATTAAGAATTTTAAGGAGTTTTGTATGTCAACAAGCGTAGCAATTAATAAGTTATTAGTGTTACCAGCATCAGAGCTTGGTGTAGGGTGAATGGATAACCCAAGCAAAGGATCCTCCACTGCCTCGGCCATGGCACAAGCACATAAACGATGAAAAAACACAAACTAAAAAACTGCTAAACCAACCAAAAGTAGTACCACAGTCAAGGAAGGCAGGAGAAGAATTAGTCCAGGCAATAGCGTACACCAATTTTATTGTCCGCTTTCGTCAGAAAGACTTAATCAGAATAAAGTTAAACCACAGAACGCTGTATAAATAGTGGTGATAATAATCAATTAAACAATTAACAATTCCAATTAACATATTTAAAAGCACCACTGCTTTAGGTAAAAAAAGAAGTAATATCTACATCTTTATAAATAAATAGTTTCCTATATTTTAAAAAACATTTAACATTAATGGCATCATTTAAGACAGGAAAAACATCAGATTTTAATTTAATCTGCCAAATTGTTTCATGTTGTTCTAAAAAATTTTTTAAATCCCCCCTTCTCATGTCTGGATTAACTACCTCTAAGACAGAAAACAAAAATTTTTTAAAAAAGGAACAGTTAACAGAATGCTTATATAAAGCATTGGTATCATCACTATTATGAATACTGTAAAGATGCTCCCTAATACGAGCTTTTAAGGACCTTGTAGTCATACCAATATAAAAGGCAGGACAGGTAGAACACATACTGATATAAACTACTCCCTTGATGTTACAGTTAACAAAATGTGGTACACTCAGAGTTCTATCTAAAGTGTTAATATTGATGTAGGGACCCTCAGAAATGTAACAACACATGTTGCACTGATGGCAACAATGTATACCTTTTTTGTCAGTTCTGGTGACTAGATGGTGATTGTCATTGAATTCTAAAGCTTTTTTTAAATTATAATTGTTCTTTAAAACAAATAAAGGTCTATCACCCAGAACGTCATAAATGTCAGAATTACCCCGAATAATTCTCCAGTTGTTGACTAAAGTTTGCTGAATGCGTCTGCTGTCTGCAGTCATGTCCAAAGTACAGATTAAATTACTTTCAAAGTGTTTTTCAGAACACACTGCTTGGGTGCCCATAATGGGAACAGGACTATAATTCAATAGTGGTTGATAAATAGACGTACGTTTGTTAATAATTTCTTGACTAGTTTGTTCTAAGGTCCCTTTATTGTATCCTCTCTCAACAAACATATTAGTAATAGTTTCAAATTCCTCAATTAAATCGCTGTCCTTTGACGTCATGCGACAATCTCTAATATACTGTCCTCTAGGAATTTTTTTTTTTTTCTTTTTGATAAAACATACTACAGGCAAAAGAGAGGTGTTGCCATGGGTTCCTCGGCTGCACCTGAATACGCCAATTTGGTTATGGCGTGGTGGGAATTTGAGTTTTTACCTTATTTAAATAACAAGTTTCACATTTCTTTTTTTGTCATTTTATTGACGATTTGTTTTTTATTATTGAAGGAAATTTGGAAACTGTTGATTCATTTGTGTCAGAGGTTAACTTGCTCTCTAATTATTTGAAATTTACTAGAAGTTGTGCAGGACTTCAAGTTAATTTTTTAGACGTTTCAATTTGGTGGGATGAGAATGACACCAAATTTCATAGCCGTATTTATCGCAAAGCAACTTTCACTAATAGTTATCTACATCATTCTAGTAATCATCCTAGATACATTATTAACAACATTCCTAGAGGACAGTATATTAGAGCTTGTCGCATGACATCAAAGGACAGCGATTTAATTGAGGAATTTGAAACTATTGCTAATATGTTTGTTGAGAGAGGATACAATAAAGGGACCTTAGAACAAACTAGTCAAGAAATTATTAACAAACGTACGTCTATTTATCAACCACTATTGAATTATAGTCCTGTGCCCATTATGGGCACCCAAGCAGTGTGTTCTGAAAAACACTTTGAAAGTAATTTAATCTGTACTTTGGACATGACTGCAGACAGCAGACGCATTCAGCAAACTTTAGTCAACAACTGGAGAATTATTCGGGGTAATTCTGACATTTATGACGTTCTGGGTGATAGACCTTTATTTGTTTTAAAGAACAATTATAATTTAAAAAAAGCTTTAGAATTCAATGACAATCACCATCTAGTCACCAGAACTGACAAAAAAGGTATGCATTGTTGCCATAAGTGCAACATGTGTCGTTACATTTCTGAGGGTCCCTACATCAATATTAACACTTTAGATAGAACTCTGAGTGTACCACATTTTGTTAACTGTAACACCAAGGGAGTAGTTTATATCAGTATGTGTTCTACCTGTCCTGCCTTTTATATTGGTATGACTACAAGGTCCTTAAAAACTCGTATTAGGGAGCATCTTTACAGTATTCATAATAGTGTTGATACCAATGCTTTATATAAGCATTCTGTTAACTGTTCCTTTTTTTAAAAATTTTTGTTTTCTGTCTTAGAGGTAGTTAATCCAGACATGAGAAGGGGGGATTTTAAACATTTTTTAGAACAACGTGAAACAATTTGGCAGATTAAATTAAAATCTGATGTTTTTCCTGGCTTAAATGATGCCATTAACGTTAAATGTTTTTTAAAATATAGGAAACTATTTATTAATAAAGATGTAGATATTACTTCTTTTTTTACCTAAAGCAGTGGTGCTTTTAAATATGTTAATTGGAATTGTTAATTGTTTAATTGATTATTATCACCACTATTTATACAGCGTTCTGTGGTTTAACTTTATTCTGATGAAGTCTTTCTGACGAAAGCGGACAATAAAATTGGTGTACGCTATTGCCTGGACTAATTCTTCTCCTGCCTTCCTTGACTGTGGTACTACTTTTGGTTGATAATGTCCCATTCATTATGCATCTGTCCAAATACTTGGCATAACTGGAGTGAACACAATGCTTTTTCAATAAAAAAATAAGGGCCTAAATTACAAAAAACTATGCAGGCCATCTCAAAGTTTTACATTCTTCTCAGTATCATAAAGACTACTAAGAAGCAACTTCTGCCTCGCACATAGAGCCACAATAGAACAACTTCCTTTAGACTTATTACATATTTGCAAGTCCAATGGTAGAATGAACACCTGCTCAAGGGATCTCATTCTATTTTGCAACATAAATAGAACATGTTGGAGGGATAGGTATGTATCATAGAGAATACCTCTATTTAGGTAACAGTCTCCCGCTCCAAGTAAACATAAGAACTTCTTTTACTCTATTCAATTGTAATTTTTATGATTACATGGGAAACAAATGACCCCCAGTTTAGAAACCCTGCCCCTCATGGCTAGGAGCAACAAGTGAATGTCCCATCATATCCTTGTTTTGCCCACCTCTGGATTATTTGTATCCAAAATATAAAGACTAGCTACCATGGAAATTGAAGGCTAGGCTTTTTGAGATTCCCACAGATCAATAGCCTAGTAAGTATCTATGAACTTATGAACCTATAACAGTTTTGTGCATGATACTTGCTTGATGGGAATGCTTTTCTACGAAGTTATTTAAAACTGAATATGACTGAAATCAGGAGTGAAGGCAAGAAGTCATTTAGTTTTATTGACATTTAGCAGCAAGTGCAAGATTGTTATTTATTGCTGAATGGATGCAAAATCATAGGATCATAGGAAGTTACTAAGCTATGGCCCTGAGGCCCTTACATGCCTAGCCAAGAATTTTGCCCATGTTCCAACAAGTTAGCACCCTATGCCACTGTCAAGCATTGATTTAGGTGGAATCCCAAGGGTGTTATTTTCTTTTCCCCATCCAGTTATCCAGGTTGCGCTTAAAAAGGTTTAATGAAGTACTCTGCTTTACATGGAGAGGGAGTATAGTCCACAAAAGGGGAAGTCTCTGGGACACAAATCTGTCCTGCCATTGAGTCCTATTGATATCACAGACCAGGTTGAGGTTATGTGTGTGGGACCTTAAAGTTTTTTTAATGCTTTTTTGAAGTTGATCTATGGTTTTGGCACAACAGATTAGGACTGAAATATCATCATTAAGTACTAATGTGGAGTTTGTCATAATTTTGTACATGTCATTGATAAACATAGCAGAAAGAAGTGAGTATAGGATGGATCCTTCAGGAACACCTACAGAGACTGGTTGTTAGGAGGAGATCATTTCTGAACAAAAATCACTGTTTGTTCAGTGAATTGAAGGTTAGCTAAGCTGCTACTCTTGTAGCAAGTAATTGATATTCTACCATATCAAATGATTTTTGATAAAATCTAAAATTGAGCATCGACTAATAGTCTTTGGTTTCTTTAAGAAACATCCAAGTGAAATAGGTATGGAAACATTTAGAAAGCATTACTGATAATCAATATTTAAATGTCTGATACAAAGCATAGAAAAACATAAATTAACACTATTGCAGTGGTTTCTCAGCTATATGTAGTTAAATATGTAAGCAAAAGTGCAACATATCAGTTACCATTTTTTTGTGGATTACCTGAGAAATACGTACTAAATAAAAAAAAACATAACTAAATTTTAGCTTGAAACTTAAGAAACAATACCAAGAATTTAATTCATTAATTTAAATGTAGTTTTTAAATAATCCTGTTTCAAGCAAAGAAGATAAAAAATGTAGTTACTTCTTCAACTGTTTCACTAACATAATAAACAGCAATATAAACATTGCATATAATAACATATTGCTTATTTAATATCCAAAACATGCTTTCTTTGAGCGGCATTAAGACAGAATACTCAATTCAATTTAAATTTACATTTTACTGGTGAGAATATTAAGCTAGATTGTTCCAACAATTATATGAGTATAAGGAATAACTACTAAACAGAATACATTTTTTAGACAAGCTTTAGTGCTGACGAAGTTGAAGGATTTATCCTTTGGTTAAAGTAGTTCACAACACAGTGATGGTTTAGGTTTGAATAGTTCTAAATGATCCACATGAAGACAGACTTCTGATGCATTTTTCAAAAAACTTTATTTATTTCCAAAGATAATCTGATAGGAGCAGGGCATTTTGGAATTTAAGATAATCTTACCCACAAATATTAAAAAGGTGGATAAATCTAACTTCCACATTTCTAGTAAAACCCCTTATAAGCATTGGCAGCACAATATCATATTGCATGCTATTCAGCCTTTCTCTTGTTGTCACAGTTAGTTCATTATCAACTTTTGTAGGAAGAAGTTGCAAATCTGATCAAGGAAACCCTGTGACCATTTTACAGCTCTTTGGTATACTTTTGTTCTTTGTTTTCTTTTATCTGTAAATCCTTATAACTTCATACACTGTCCCCTAAATCATCTGAAATCCCTGATATTCTATTTTTTTTTGTTGTTCTGTTTTCAAAGTATTTTGTTTCCCCAGGTTGGCACTATAACATTGGTCCTTGTTTCTATAGTAACACAATGACTCTGAATTGCATGATGCTACAGATGAAGTTAAAATGGCATGCCAAGTCGATTCATTATTGAACATAGCACTGTGTTGTATAAGCTTTGACAAGTCACCTGAAGCAACTTGAAAAGATACGATATTTGTATATTAGAAATTCATAGGTTGGAAAATTTGAGCTATTCAGAAAACTTTAAAGAACAGCCACACTATTCTGTTTCTTACAGGTTACATATACATAACTTCTGCTTGGTCTGTAGGGAAATGGCTGTTCCTTTTCATTTGACAGACACTGTACCAGTAGGGGAATTTACACCAGATCCAGGAACCTTATAGTACACTTGTTTATCTTTTCAGGAGGCATGTTATCCCAGGATACAGATTGGAGATGAAAAAAGGGTATATATATCTGCAGTAAACTGTAAGAACTGGTATACTTCATTCCAAAGATTACTAACACACAGCACAAAAAGATGTAGCACACCAAAGGACCAATGATCCTAAAAGTCTAAAAAATATCATACTTTATGTCTACATTTATTTATAGAAGAGGATAAAAAGTGATAAAAAAGCATATTAAATTAGGTAAATTTTCCTTAAATCCTTAGATGAATGTGAAGTCATTCAGTCCAAAATCCTTCCAATTCTTGTTCAGTAGTAAAAATTCAAAGGTTGCTTTCCATTAAGTCTCACCTATAATTGTCTTTTGGCTTTCCCCGGTTAAGGGTCGCCACAGCAGAACTCCGGTCCACTAATGATTGGCAGTGGATTTTTACGGTGCCGAGTTGCCAGCCCGATGCCCAACATTCAAAGAAGGCACACACATTCATGCATGCACTACCTGCATGTCTTTAATGTCACTCAACCATGGGCAGGACATGCAGACTCCACACAGAAGGAGCTCCAGCTGCGAATCGAACAGGAGAACCTCTTGCTGTGAGGCAACAATGCTAACCGCTGCACCACCTCGGCTCTCCATTAAGTCTCACCTAATTAACTGAAACATTTTATATAAGTTTATATAAGTAATCAATATCTTTGAGCTGCTCTGCTGTTTAAAAAATACTGTTCAGCTTTAAAGAATGCATATTATTAGTCATCTTATGGAGTGATACTATCTAAGCTGAAGACAATATCACAAATGATTATTGTGTAAGTTTTATTATTCATGTAATGTAGTGATGAAAATTATGAGTCCTACTCAATGGTACTTAGAGCTTCTCATTACTTTTGTGAAATGCATGAAGAAAGTAAAATGAGCCATGAGCTTTATGATACTTTAGTTTTTCAGATTTTATCTTCAGTCACAGTGGCAATATGTTTTCACACTTCCACTAATGATTCTTATGATTTATTTATTTATTTATTTAGTTTACATTTGTTGACCGGGAGTAGTCCGACTGAGCTGCAAATAGCCCTTTTTCAGCAGAGGCCCGGGGAGAAAAGCTCCAAAACATTATACAATACAATAAAAAAATGAAAAATTACAGAGGCAAATATTCAAAAAAAAAAACGATAGAGATATTTTTTCACAGGTATTTACAACATTATACAAGTATCATATATTTACGTTATCATTAATAATGCAGGCAATGTGAAAAACATATTCTTATAGTCTTAAATTACTAATTCAATATAGACATTAGTCATACTGGCATTATACTGAAACACGGTAGCATGATGATAGTCTTGTGTATGTTTGCAAAGCAGAACATTACATTCTGCCCGATGTCGTAATCCATGCTGTAATGATATATTTCAAGTTCTCTTTAACTGGGTGACTGTTGTGAAGTGTCAGCATGAAAGCTGAAGTACATAGAACTAAGAATCCATGCCATTTTGCCATGGGGAGTTAAATGTTACTGAACAAGATGTAATACTTGGAAAGTGATGTTATTGATGAACTGTTGAGACTACCAAAGCTGATATTTTCTTTTACTCTGCAGAGATACATAATTTTCTCTAGAAATTTTGATACACTTATGCTTTGCATCTGAATCTACACTTT